>NC_047137.1:1512500-1882500 GCF_009829125.3 Periophthalmus magnuspinnatus
AAGTCCACGGATAATCTACAAACCCCTTACTAAAATCAACAAATTCTTTCAGCTCAGATACAAACTGCTCCTTAAAACTGTCATTATGAAGAAAAAAAGTATTGAAGCACAACGGGGAGTGTGTGGAGGCCATGATCTTAAAGAGGCACAAGCAGGTAAGGCCTTGTGGTCAGAAAGAGAAAATGGATGGTGAATAACTTTGCAAAGTTTTGAAAGCAACTTCTAGAATTAAACAAATCTAGAGAATGATTTGTGTCTAGCTGACCTATGTGTATAATCCCTTGTGCCAGGGTTCAGCATGCACCACAGATCCACCAAACCAGTCTCACTGGCCCAGCGCTTAAGTGCTTCTGAAGCATGATTTTGATTCAAACTGAGAAAGACTGGATTGATCAAGGGAAGGATCAATCACAGTATTAAAATCTCCATCTACAATACATTTAAAACTAAGCAGTCCAAGCATTATTTCTGTAACACCATCATAAAATTCTTTGTCAAAAATATTGAGGGTGTTTAATGAAACAAAACCCATGTCTCTTCTTTCTATATTCAATTTTCAATAGCAATCCTGCCTAAATTATCAAACCAGCAATCCAAAAGCCTAAAATGCAAGTTATGGTGGCTATTGAGACACTCTTAGACTTACTGGATGTGGAAGTATTGCAATTTGGACATATTGACTATTAAGGTAATTTAAAATAGCAACTTGTTTTACTGGATTATTACATTAATGGATTACATTAATATATTTTAATATTTTCAAATTAGTGATATTAGACATTTAAGTAGTAAAGTAAAAATCATCAGAGCACAGATTACACAATGAGGAAAAAGTCCTGGAACTGAAAAGAAAAAACCAAAAAAAAACAAAACACAGGTAAACAATAAGAACATGCACTATATAGTAATACTAACAAAAAATTAGGAAAAGATAAGGATGAACCATATCTAACACTCCCATGGACTAAGGGAAAAAGCACCCTTATAAACTGGCTATGCTCAAAAAATAAAAAAACAAAAATGCTCCCAAACCTGCACAAATCATTCCTCCCTGCCAGTCACACATAAAATGTATAAAACACCACCTATGTGAAGATATAGTATTATAACAAACCACAATTTAAAAAAAAAATACCCATTATCCACCACAACAAGTACCCCTTCCCTGTTTTACTATGTTTCAAGATACAAACAATAAATTAATGTTAAAACTTACAAAACAGAACATCAAAATATAATCCAAAGGTCGAAAAAGTCAGTTAAACATTCGCCACCACCACATGTACCTTTTCTCATAGTGATATTATTATAGAGCTCTCAAGAAAAGCCCTGTCCCACTTGGGCTCTGTGAAAGACTTGTTAAAAAGGACATCAGCATCAGGATAAAAATGCAGGGAATGCCATACAAAACCGAATATTCCACTTGATGAGATCAGTGTTGAAAGCTCTCCTGGCAAGTTGCACAGAAGGTGGCATGTCAGGCACAATGAGGACAGGACGGTCCTCATGATGTAAATTGCCCATACATCTTGCAGCAGATAATATTGTGGTGATGTCTCTGAAGCGGTGGAACTTGATAATGATGGAGTGAGGGTGGCTGTCTGCTGCCAGGTCACCAAATCTGTGGTGTTCCCGGTCAATGGAGATCTCGGAAATGGGCAGCTGCAGGGGTGTGGGGATGAACTTTTCAAAAAATGCAATAGGGTTTGCACCTTCTACAGCTTCCCTCAGATTCAACAGACAAATATTAGCCCATTTCAAGATCTAAAACTTTGGCCGGCAATTCCACATTGTATTTAGACAGCTCATACACTCTCACTCTCAATGGTGTCACACTGTCCCCCAGTGTCGAGATGCGGACCTACGCCTTGGTGACTTCCAGTGGAGTCACAAGAAGCGGCAATCTCATCAACATGTTTAATATGGTTACCAATTTTGCCATCTAGTGACAAATCCAACTTAGGAATAGATTGTTCCATGGCAGTCTGACTGCATGTTGGTTCTGCCGCAGTCATATCGGAAATGTGCTTTAGCAAGGCCTCAGTGGGAAGTTCAGCCGTGGTAATAGCGGAGCTAGCATCACCAGGAACAACATCCTTCGCAGACTCATGAGATGGTTCAGCTGGAGTTTGTTTTGTACCTTTAGGCATTGTGCCTCTTTTGAATAATTTGATCTTATGTAATGTGTGCAGTATAAATGTTGTGTATTGTTTATGAGTCATTTGACGCTCATTCTGCCTTTTGATTGGATAATAATTTTAAATCAAAACACCAAATTCATTCATTCATCATCTCTAATGTTTTTGAAATCAAGAATAAATCAGCATTACAATTGTTATCAGTAAAAGTTATATATACACACTTTTATCTGGTCTACCCAGCAGTCTGGGTCAAATACTCTTAAACATCCCACCGAAATGGGTTAAATACAGATCCATTACTTGTTAGACAAATCACATTGTTTGTATTATCCACCTATTCAATGCTGAAATTTAAACTTCTTTTAAAGGCATTTAGACATGTTTTATTACTTTATCTGTGTGATTGTATCTGAAATTTTCCACAATTTCATCATTTTTTATCAGTTAATGTCGCCAAAGAAACTTGACCTCTGAATCCTGATGCTGAGTCTGAACTTAACTGTAGCTCAGCACCAGAAAAGTGACTCCATTTTGGATTTGAATGTTTCTCAGATGAATCCATGACATTGGTTTGGACATTTCACCATCTCACTATATCTGACCTGTGAATATGACATTTTTTGTAGGATCTCTTGAGACTGAAGCTCCAGAATGTGAGATAAACCAACTGAATGCTCATGCTTCAGTTACTTCTACAAGAACAAACTACAACATGGACAGTTCTGTTCTGATGACCATTTTAATGTGCTGCTGTTTGTCTTCACATGTTTTAAATTGAATTATTTATTTATAATGCTTTTAAAAAAGTTTCATAAGTAGCAATGTGGTGGTCATTATAAACATTAACCCATTTATTGTGTAGAATTAACCCATCAAAGGAGTTAAATATAACCCAAAACTGGGTAGAAAAAATACCCTAAAACGTTTGGTCAAAATATTAACCCAGAAATAAGCCAGAGTTGTGTTGGTCCAGTAGTGACCCAGCACTGGGTTATTTATTTACAAAGGTTGGGATATTTTTAACCCAGTGTTTTTTAGTGTGTATATTTGAATGTATCTGCATTGACCTTACATCTGGGGACAGATAGGTCAAGTTTATGCCATTTAAAATTTAAACCTACAGTTCCTTTAATCTCATCAGTGTCCCCTCATCATTACCTTGCTCAGAGTTGTATTTCATGTTTGCATGTTTAAGTGACAACAAGGCCAGTTACATCACCCGGACTGGTGTTACCGGGGCCCAACCCTGGAGCCAGGCCTAGGGTGGGTGCTCGGCAGCGAGTGCCTGGTGGCTGGGCCTTTCCCCACGGGGCCCGGCAGGGCCCAGCCCGAAGGAGCAACGTGGGACCGTCCTCCCGTGGACCCACCACCTGCGGGAGGACCCATGAGGGGCGGGTGCAGAGAGATCTGGGCGGCATTCGAAGGCGGGGACCTCGACGACCGGATGTCCGGACATGGAGACTAGCTCTGGGGACATGGAATGTCACCTCGCTGGGGGGGAAGGAACCTGAGCTTGTGCGGGATATTGAGCATTACCGGCTAGATATAGTCGGCCTCACCTCCACACACAGCTTGGGCTCTGGAACCCAACTCCTTGAGAGGGGCTGGACTCTCCATTTCTCTGGTGTTGCCCGTGGGGAGCTTTGGCGAGCTGGTGTGGGCTTGCTCATTGCCCCACAGCTCAGCCGCCACATGTTGGAGTTCACCCCGATGAACGGGAGGGTCGTGTCCCTGCACCTTCGGGTCGGGGACAGGTCTCTCACTGTTGTGTCGGCCTACAGCCAAACAGCAGTGCAGAGTACTTGGCCTTCTTGTAGTCCCTGGGAGGGGTACTAGACAGTGCACCAACCCGGGACTCTGTTGTTCTCCTGGGGGACTTCAATGCCCATGTGGGTAATGACAGTGACAGTGACTCGGGCTGCCAGCTAGCCTCGGAGCTAGTCTCGGAGCTAGCACCAGCACAAGCAGCAGCAACGGACCGCGGGTCAGCGCTTACCAAACGTAACCCATGGCAAATCACAACCACTAAGGTATTAAATAAACAACGACAAACAATGACTTTTACAGACAGTTAACCATGCAAAAATCCTTTGGGACCCCCAAGCTAAACCTAAGGGGCTTTTAGGTGGACACATTAATATCAGAAGCTTGCCTTCAAAAACTGAACAACTAGAAAAACTATTGCATGACTCCAATCTTGATTATTTAGGACTTTCGGAAACATGGTTAAATAAGAATACAGCAGCAGGTGCCTACACTATTCCAAATTATAAATTATTCAGAAGGGATAGACCTAACAAAAAAGGAGGGGGTGTAATATTATATATCAAAGATAACTTAGAATGCAAACAGATGGATCTTCCTCAAAATGCCCTGGAGTGTGTAGGTGCCACAATTTGTCTGTCTGTTGAAATTTCTTTTAATGTAATTGTAATATATAGACCACCTAATGAGAAGGATGTATTTTTTTGACATGTTGAAAGATGTACTCAAAGCTTGTAATGACAAGGAAACCATAGTAATGGGTGATTTGAATCTGAACTGGATGGACAAAATACGATCTAACAAGTTAAGGCACCTCGCTAAACAATTTAATTTTACTCAGGTAATAAAGTACCCAACTAGAATCACGAGCTCCACCAAAACATCAATAGACTTTATTCTCACTAATAAAATTGATCGTGTTAATAAAACTTACAATTTGATAACAGGTCTATCGGACCATAATCTAACCTTAGTCTCAAGGAAACTTACCAAATCTCGTTATAGAAATCAAAATAGAGAGAAGATGTATATTTCATTTATTCCAAAGTGTGACCTGGAGCTATTAGATACTGAAATAAAAAACACTGTCCAAATTGATTTAGTCAGCGTTCAGGATCCTGAGCAAGCGTGCAATATTCTTAAAAACTCAATTGTCCAAATTATTTCTAAATTTACAAAAACGCAACCACAAAAATTTAAAAGTAAAAAATCTCTCCCATGGCTGAAGGAAGGAATATGGCTTTTAATGAAAGAACGAGATACCGCCTTAAAAAAGTATCTCAAGACAAGACTTAGTACAGATCAATGGGCTTTTAAAAGCCTTAGAAATAAGGTCACAGGTCAGTTAAGAAAGGCAAAAGTGGATTTTTTTCTTAGACATCATTAAACAGGCTAAAGGTAACAGTAAAATGATATGGAAGTGTATTGATAAATTATCAGGGAAAGAGCGGATGGGAAATGGCCCTATCGAACTTAACATAAACTCTTGCACTGATAAAGCACTTTCATCTGGAGCACAAGCCACTGTAACGGACAGCCTAACTGTAGCCACCATGTTCAACAATTATTTTATCTCTTCCATCTTAGAACTGTGCAATGTATCAAACCCAGAGCTGCCTGCTACATCATTTGCAGCTTCTGTTGGGACCGTGGATTGTGGCAACACAGGAGGCCCATCCTCCACTCAGGTGGAGGCACTGGACCTTCATAGTGTGAATGAAGAAAAAGTCAGCAAAATAATTTCGTCACTCTCCAACTCAAGAGCAAAGGACTCATGGGGGCTTGATTCACTCTTTTTAAAGAAATATAAGGATGTTGTTGCAGCACCAATTACTTACATAATCAATCAATCATTACAAGAATGTATATTTCCCTCCTCTTTTAAAACTGCTGTGGTGACGCCTATTTTAAAAGCAGGAAATGGTAAAGACACTAAGAACTACAGACCAATTAGCATCCTCCCAGTTGTCTCTAAAATTATTGAAAAAATTGTTGCTGAACAGCTGATTGATCACCTTGACAACAGAAATATGCTACATCGTATGCAGTTTGGTTTCCGATCAAAACATTCTACGGACACAGCATGCTGCTATTTCCTCGAGGTGATCAAATCCAGTCTTGATAAAGGGGGGGTGGTTGGGGCTGTTTTCCTGGATCTTCGCAAGGCATTTGAAACTGTAAACCACTCTGTGCTTTTGACCAAAATGCAAAACTTTCAATTATCTGCAAATACTATGAACTGGTTTCAATCATACCTAGTGGACCGTTACCAGAGCGTAAAAAGATAAAACCTGACCGTACCTCACCTGTACCACAGGTGTGCCCCAAGGGTCCATTCTGGGACCTTTGCTCTTTAGTCTATACATTAATGACCTGCCCTCCATCTGCAGTGATGTAAAAGTCTTAATGTAGCTGTCTTTTTTGTGCATGGTTCTGACGCTAACTCTGTTGCCGCTAAGTTATCCACCACAATGGCAAAAGCACTAGAGTGGCTTAACAACTCCTGCCTTGCGTTGAACACTGAGAAAACGGTCACTATGTATTTCTTGAACAAAAAAATTCAAAACGTCTTCCCAAATATTTATGTGGATAATCGCATGATCAAAAACGTTGAAGAGGCTAAATATCTAGGTGTCATATTGGACCCTTCACTTAACTTTAAAAATCACATTAAAAAGACCTGTAATGTCTTGAAGTTTAACATTGCGAACTTTCGACATATTAGGAATGCATTATCACTAGAAGCTGCAGAGTCTTACTTTGATGCCATGATCATATCTCATATTCTGTATTGCATATCATCATGGTCTCAGGCAAACCTAACAGCTCTAAAATCTCTTAGATCTTTACATAATCAGGCCCTGAAAATTCTGGATAAAAAGCCAAGGCGTTACCATCATTGCCATGTTTTGGAAAAATATAAAATGCTAAGTCTCGACAACTTGATCAGGTACTCTGATATCCGTCTGGTCCACAAAGTTTTACATGACGCCGCCCCACCTCCTCTTAAGACCTACATCCAGCCTCGCTCTCAGCTTACAAGTAGAG
Organism: Periophthalmus magnuspinnatus; assembly: GCF_009829125.3. NCBI lineage: Eukaryota > Metazoa > Chordata > Actinopteri > Gobiiformes > Gobiidae > Periophthalmus > Periophthalmus magnuspinnatus. The sequence goes on from NC_047137.1 coordinate 1,519,454, forward strand.
TGTTGAGGTTTGTGTCTAGAGCCGACTGCAATGTTCCTAAAAGAAAGTCTGCCTTCTCTCAATCAGCCTTTTCCTATAAAGCCACCAAGGAATGGAATAGGCTTCCAGACAATCTAAAGAACATGACTGATTTTTACAGTTTTTCACGGGCCGTCAAAAATTGGATTCTGAAGCACCAAACATGCTCACACTAACAATACCAGACGGGTATTTTGCCATCAGGTGTTACCCTTGTGGGTATCACCTGATGGCCCAAACCTAGATTACCAGATTACCAAACCTATAGTGTTACTACATTACATTACATGACATTACACAACATTACACTACATTATATTACATTACATTACATCACACATTGCACTTTTAACTTATATTTACTTTACTGTATATTTGTATATTGTTCCTGTGTTATATTGCTCATATTTTATATAGTATTGTATTATATTGCTTATATTTTATATTGTATTGTATTTTTCACCTGTTCAGGGACTACAGACGGAAACTAGCTTCGGCTATAATCTGGTGCAAAGCATCTATTAATGTTTTTTTGCACACTGTCCCTTCAACTAAACTAATAAGCTAAACTAAACTAAACTGAAGGAGCCTGACTGGGAGGAATGGCCTCCCCGATCTGAACCCAAGCGGGGTTTTGTTATTGGACTTCTGTGCTAGTCACAGTTTGTCCATAATGAACACCATATCAGAGCACAAGGGTGTCCATCAGTGCACGTGGCACCAGGACACTCTAGGTCGATGATCGACTTTGTTGTCGTGTCATCTGATCTCCGACCACGTGTCTTGGACACTCGGGTGAAGAGAGAGGCTGAGCTGTCAACTGATCACCACCTGGTGGTGAGTTGGATCCGCTGGCAGAGGAGGAAGCCGGACAGACCTGGCAGGCCCAAGCACATTGTGAGGGTCTGCTGGGAACGTGGGAACGGGAGCCCTCTGTCAGAGGGGTCTTCAACTCACACCTCCGGGAGAGCTTCTCCCTGATCCCGGGAAAGGCTGGGGACATGGACTCTGAGTGGGCCATGTTCTCCACCTCTATTGTCGATGCGGCTGCTCATAGCTTTGGTCGTAAGGTCTGCGGTGCTTGTTGCGGTGGCAATCTCCGAACCAGGTGTTAGACAAAGGAAGTAAGAGATGCCGTCAGGCTGAAGAAGGAGTTCTATTGAGCCTTGTTGACTCCGGATCCACCCTGAGTACCTCAAGTCTCTGGATGTTGTGGGGCTATCTTGGCTGACAAGTCTCTGCAACATCGCGTGGCGGTTGGGGATAGTGCCATTGGATTGGCAGACCAGGGTGGTGGTCCCTCTGTATAAGAAGGGGGACCGAAGGGTGTGTTCCAATTACAGGGAATCACACTCCTCAGCCTTCCCGGTAAGGTCTATTCCAGGGTACTGGAGAGGAGAATCTGACCGATGGTCAAACCTCGGATTCAGGAGGAGCAGTGTGGTTTTCATCCCAGTCGCGGAACACTGGACCAGCTCTATACTCTCCATCAGGTCCTTGAGGGTTCATGGGAGTTTGCCCAACCAGTCCACATGTGTTTTGTGGATCCAGAGAAGGCATTCGACCGTGTCCCTCGTGGTGTCCTTTGGGGGGTGCTCCGGGTGTATGGGGTCCGGGGCTCTTTGCTAAGGACTGTCCGGTCCCTGTATGACCGGAGCAGGAGCTGTGTTCGCATTGCCGGCAGTAAGTCAGACCTGTTCCCAGTGCATGTTGGACTCCGCCAGGGCTGCCCTTTGTCAATGGTTCTGTTCATTATATTTATGGACAGAATTTCTAGGCGCAGTCAGGGGTCGGAGGGGGTGTAGTTCGGGAACCACAGGATTTCATCTCTGCTGTTTGCGGATGATGTTGCCCTGATGGTTTCATCGAGCCAGGACCTGCAGCAGGCACTGAGGCGGTTTGCAGCCAAGTGTGAAGTGGCTGGGATGAGAATCAGCTCCTCAAAATCCGAGGCCATGGTTCTCGACCGGAAAAAGGTGGTTTGTCCTCTCCGGGTGGGTGGTGAGTCTTTGCCTCGAGTGGAGGAGTTCAAGTATCTCGGGGTCTTGTTCACGAGTGAGGGAAGGATGGAGCGGGAGATTGACAGGCGGATCGGTGCAGCGTCTGCAGTGATGCAGTCGCTGTATCGGTCCGTTGTGCACACCCTTAGGGATAGGGTGAGGAGCTCAATCACACGAGAGGAGCTCAGAGTAGAGCCGCTGTTCCTACATGTCGAGAGAAACCAGTTGAGGTGGCTCAGGCATCTGCTCAGGATGCCTCCTCGACGTCTTCCTAGGGAGGTGTTCTGGGCATGTCCCACTGGGAGGAGGCCCCGAGGAAGACCCAGGAGGTACTATGTCTCTCAGCTGCCCTGGGAATGCCTCTGGGTCCCACCGGAGGAGCTGGAGGACATGTGCGGTGTGAGGGAAGTCTGGGAGTCCCTGCTTAGACTGCTGCCCCCGTGACCTGGCCTCGGATAAGCGGAAGAAAATGGATGGATGGATGTTTGAGTAATCCTTTAATCCTTTACTGTCCTGCATTTAACCTGCATCTATTATGAAGTAATTTTAATACAGGGCTAAGCAATATATTTAATACTTTATACCTGAAAATATTAATAATTTTTTTAAAGGGCTCATATTACACTATTTTCTGATCTGTTATAAGGTTTTTTCCTCATCACAAACATACCTGGAGTTGTGTTTTGTTTCACAAATGTTTAACACACAAACCCTGCATATTTAGTTCTTCTCTCAAACAGAAAACACTCCTTGTGATGTCATGTGGTAATACAGGAAGTGCTCCACTGTGTTTTCAAACTCCATACACCTTATAGATATAGACAGACTAATAATACAGGATTACTGAAACATCTGTGAATGAAATCAAAACAACTCCAGGTATGTTTTTGACGAGGCAACATGATTTAAAACTCACAAGAGACTTTTTTGTGTAATATAGGACATTTTAAATAGTTCTTAAATTTCTGCAGTTAGGATAAGCAGGAGTGCAAACAGACCTCCACCTCTCCAGGCTGCAGCTCCACAGGGTCCTGGGGGTCTAGTAACCAGGGATCCTTTGGGCTCAACTCCAACAACTGCAGATCCCCATTCTCCAGGACCTCCACCTCTGCAAAACAAACACGTTAACAGTTTAGACAGGGTTTCATGTTTTTGTAATTCTGACTTGGTTTGGTGAATTGTACCTGTGCTAAATATTTATCAGACTTTTAGACCAGTTAAGTGGCATTTTGTGGAAAAAGTTCAAAAGTACAAAAACACAGGAGGTAGTGCTGAGTTGTTTAACAGAATCCCTCAACACAGAAAACTCTATCCAAAATATAGAGACAGGTTACACCCAAGGAAGGCATTTTTCTGACACTTTAAACCTCTAAGAATGAAATTAACGCAGAGGAGAGAGTCAGATGTAGCAGAGGATGCACACGAGCGGGTCAGATGGAGCAGAAGATGCAGACAAGAGGGTCAAAGCAGCAGAGGGGAGGGTCAGAGAAGCACAGGATGCTGAGGAAAGAGTCAGATGGAGCAGAGGACGGAGAGGAGACGGTCAAAGGAGCAGAGGATGCAGATGAGATTGTTTTTACTTAAAGGGCACGCCCATTATCAAAGCAGGGCTTGTTTCAGTTCACTGTGATGTCTTTCTGTGCAATGTCCAAACCTATCTCTAAGTTTGTCATGATGTTGGCAGAGGAATAGTGTTGGAAAAAAAAGAAATTTTTGTAAGCAAAAAAAGAAAAAAAAATCAGTTGGGCAAAAATGTGTGCCACACGTGATTCTTTATGTTATTGATCCCATTTGCTCCTGTTAAACTTAGTTTGTTTACTTCCTTTTTTTTTTTACTTATTTAAATTTTTTTCGTGTTACTAGACCCAGAAACAACTGAAATATAACCCATTCACATTTAGAAACTTTGATTATTTGGCATTTGGAATATTCACAACTGACTGCCACTCATTTAGCTGCAATATGGGATTCTTCTGACATGTTAGTGCCATATGAACCATCTCGAACTCTGAGGACTTCAGGCACCGGCCTCCCGCTAGTGCCCAGAGTCAGGACTAAACATGGGGAATCAGCATTTAAGTTTTATGCAGCTAAAACCTGGAACAGTCTTCCTGAAGATGTGAGACAGGCCTCTACTTTGACAATGTTTAAATCCAGGCTCAAAACAGTTCTGTTCAGCTGTGCATACGACTGAAAGGTTTTTATTCTGCACTCTTCTCTTTTAATGGTAAATTTGTGATTATTTATGTTTTGATTTGTGTGATTTTAATGTCTTTCTTATTCTGTAAAGCACTTTGAATTACCTTGTGTACGAATTGTGCTATACAAATAAACTTGCCTTACCTTGCCTTCTTTGGGTCAGCTGATTTAGTTTTATTTTTATAGGCTTGGTTGCTTGTCTCTGTCTGATTCTGGTGAGTATAACCTTTGTAGCATTAACGTTAATGTTAGCAGTCTGCACTCACCCTGCTCGTCCTGCATGAAGCTGTCTGGTGGGTTCACATACTTCATCGTGGACACATTGAGTTTCCAGTTGTGTTTGGTGCATTTCACTGTACTGCAAACACAAAATTAGAGTTTGATCATTCTTGAGAGTTGGGACAAAACATGTTGTCTCCACAACAAAGCAGTTAGTAGAGAGATTTTTTTTTTAAAATCATAATCTATTAAGGGCACTCCGGTCACACTACCAGACAGAAGTTTATTTCAATGATCATTTACACTGTAGAGTCCAAACTTGTTTTAAATTTTAAAAAGTTAAAAAATAGGCTCTAGCCTTTGCTTTGATCTTTGTGTTGCACTTTTGACATTTCTTGACCTGAATGCTGCACAGCTGTGAAGTACAGAAAAACGTTTATTCTTTGTTACAGAAGATACAGACAGGACAGAGCCCAGACCTGCCCTGGCCACAGACTCGTAGCCTCTCGGCCCTCCAAGTCTCTCCTACTCCGTCCCTCAGTCTAAGTCCCTTAGTCTCTGAGTTGTGAGTATTTTATACCAGAATGACAATGTTACATACATTTAAAAGCAGAGTGACTTTTGTTTCACACCCATGAGATAATGAACTTTTACACTTAGTCAGGTAGAACAACTATGAGTTTCCTGTGGGAGGGAGACAGAGCTTCACACATGTTAATGTCTGGTCTGGGTCTGACAGACACAGATCAAAGACATATAATAAGAATATTTTCTTCACATGAATATACTTACATTTCCATCACAGAAAAAAATACAATGGAACAATATAATTATAATGTTTGGGGTGGGGTGAAAAAATATTTCTCAAGGTTTAAAGACATTTCAGCTGACAAAAATTACGTTTCTGCGATTGAAAAATGGTATCACTTTGAAGGTATAGCAAAGCAATTATTTCACCAAAGGTAGTTTATGCTTGAAGAGAAGACTGAACTTGCCACTTTGTTTCATGTGGGTACCACTGTTGCCTCTAAGCTGCGCGTGTGCGCAATTGTCTCCACGCACAGAAAATCTGTGCTGCGCACAAAAAAATCGAAAATAAAATAAACATTTAGCCGACGTGGCTGATGTGGGCCGTGTCTCAATTCGCCAAATGCACCTTTTGAAGGTTCCCTTCGAAGTACTCCTCAAAGTATAGTTTGAAGGTTCCGGATGAGAATGTGTCCTCTTCAGTGTAACCGTCATCTTGCTGAAATGGGAAAGGCCTACACCACGAACGGACGGTCTTTGAGCGTACGATACGTACATTACGTACGTTATTTTTAATTATTTATTATTTAATAGAAGAAAAGTCAAGATGCTGTCGTCACAGCTGTTTCTTTCTGTTTAGATTGAATATCAATAGGCAAATATAAGTTTCAAGGTGATTTTTTTCTCAATTGTAGCTACATCATAACTTTAACAAAATATACCTTGTGAAAACGTAATAACAGAGACAGAGGTAACAATATCATTTCTACATTCATAGTCTATAAACCAGAGAACACTGATTAGTTGTACATATAGTGGGATATTGCAGTTTAACGATTCGGTATTTTGGCCAGTGGCTACACCACTTTAATAACAGTAGAGGGCACTGTTTCCCTCCTATGCTGTGCCAGTTCTTTTCATCTTATTATTATAAGGTATTTTCTAGCAGTGCAGCACTACATCAAGCTAGTATCTTGAGTTACTAACAGTAAAACAGTAAATGACACGTGCCCACGAGGGGCGCAGACGTATGAATGTACCAGAACACATGAAGATTTTGTGCACGTCTCAGGACTCTCTTCTATCCTTTCCGGAGAGTGTTACTTCATTGTTCACATTACCTGTGTGGATCATTAAACCTTCTGACTTTATGTTTCAGTCTCTTGGTCTTTGACGCTTACAATAGAAACGAACATTCTTACATTATTCTTATTGCAATAATAATTTCTAATAATAATTAAAACTGCAAGCAGTGATAAAGGCCCTCGCCACCCCTTGTGACTGCAGGGTACATGCCACCGCAGAGGTCCTGCATTTCCCCCAAAATCAGCGACTGAGTAATACTACTCCATTCATTCCAATGAGACAATTTATGACATTGTCACGCCTGCACGGTTGGAAACAGAGGTATGTCTTCTTTGGCTTTTTTGTTCAGTTTGATGAGAGGAATAAGTGTACCAAATTTCAATGGTCTATGACACAGTAATTATTTTTCATCCCAACCCATGTATTTCAATGAGAAATGTCGGACGTTGCCATGGCAACACCTTTAAAAATAGAGGTATGGTGTCATTGACGTTTTTGTACAGTATAGGAATAGGGATGTCCATACCAATTTTCAAATGTTTGTGACAAAGTAATTTTTTTGCGTACCATTTAAAATTTTAAGGGGACGCTGTGGAGCAATGTAATATTTGACATATTTAACTTGCATATCTATGCACTCAAAATAAGATTTTGAACAAAACGTATATTAATGCAGGAAAATAAGACACTGCATGTTTGAGTTATGGGCCATTTAATACTTCAAAAAATGTCTTTTTTGTTTGCAGGCTGGCCACACCCACATTTTATAACTTTAAAAAATCCAAGGGAGTAGCCTATAATCCCACATGAGTCTAGTTAATTGTGACCATTTTGCAAGTTTCTTGAATGAAAATCCACAGCGTAAAAAATCCAAATGTTAGAGTTAAAATTTTGAAAAATGGGGTTCCGCCCACAATGGCTGACTTCCTGTAGGGTTTAGGGTGGGGTCATAATATAATTTTTTACTTGTCTTGACATGTTCTATGTTTGTACCAAATTTCATTTGTCTACGATGAAAAAGGTCTCTCATTGCCGTAATGTATTTTGATTTTTGAGGTGGCGCTATTGAGTCATTTGATATATGAATTGTTTTGCACATGAAAATACAACATTTTTTGCCAATCTTGAATTTTAGGCCATAGTTTGATGAGTGTAGAGCATTTATTTAGTCTACAACAAAGTGCAGTACTCTGAACCCCATTCATTTCAATGACACATTTATTATGTTACCACAGTAACATAGTTGCAGAAGGGGTATGTTCTCATTGACTTTTTTGTTCAGTTTGCCAAGCCAAATGTCCATGCCGAATTTCAAATGTTTATGTCAAAGTAATGTTTTTGGTCCAATTCAAAAATTCAAGGGGGCGCTGTGGAGCAAAAAAAATTCTGACACATGTAAATTGTATATCATTTTGTGCAGATCAAGATTTTAAACAAAATGTATATTAATGCCGGGAAATAGGACACTGCATGTGTGAGTTATGCACACTTTAACACTTCAAAATATTGTTTTTTTCTTTGATTGCTGGCCACACCCACATTTTATGATGTAGAAAAATCCAAGACAGTTCCCTATAATCCCACATGGGGCTAGTTCATTTTGGCCAATTTGCAAGTTTCTTGAATGAAAATCCATGGCGCAAAAAATCCAAATGTGAGAGTTAAAATTTTGAAAAAATGGGGTTCCGCCCACAATGGCCGACTTCCTGTAGGGTTTAGGGGTTTTGACACCACTCACTGCCATGTCGGGGCGTGTTTACTACTTGATTTTTGCCATTTTCCATGCTCCGGACGCAGTTTTAATGAGTCCCTCGCCGGGACATAGTCCCAGGCTCGGGCCTAATTATAATAATGTCTTCTTATTGTCTGGGAATAACTGCACATTCCTTTATTTCATATAACTCCCCTCCTTTTTAATCATCAACCACACGGCCTGTACTTATCTTTATTCAGATTTAAAAGTTTCGTGTCGCTCTGTTGTAGATGAGGTAAACCAGTACAAACAATTGAATGTGTATTGTGCAGCGGACTCCATTTTCTTCTCTTTTTTGCGTAGTCGCGGTGCATGATGGGATATAGCAGTGCGTGAAGTGTGCATGAATGGACGCTTCGGTTATGTCCGATCTCCATGGAAACAGTGGAAAGGGCAGGGCAGGTTTGTCGGGTGCATTCAGTAGGGTGCATTGAAACAGCCCATTGGGACAGCCAGAAATTACGTAACTGCCCTTCGATGCACACGTCCAGTGGTGAATCTAAGGCCATTTTGACGAATTGAGACACGGCCCTAGGATCACCATTGGAAGTGTGTCCACACAGGTAATGTGAACAATGAAGCAACGGACTCTCAGGAAAGGACAGAACAGAGTCCTGAGACGTGCACAAAATCTTCATGAGTTCCAGTACATTCCATACGTCTGCGGCCCCTGGTGGCTCGTGACATTTACCTTCGTGTTAGTAAATCAAGATACTAGCTTGATGTAGCGCTGCACTGCTAGAAAATACTTTATAATAATAAGATGAAAAGAACTGGCACTGGCATAGAAGGGAAACAGCGCCCTCTACTGTTATTAAAGTGGTGTAGCCACTGGCCAAAATACCAAATGTTAAACTGCAATATCCCACTATATGTACAACTAATCAGTGTCTCTGGTTTATAGACTATGAATGTAGAAATGATATTGTTACCTCTGTCTCTGTTATTATGTTTTCACAAGGTATATTTTGTTAAAGTTATGAAGTAGCTACAATTGAGTAAAAAAAATCACCTCAACGTTATATTTGCCCATTGATATTCAATCTAAACAGAAAGAAACGGCTGTGACGACGACATCTTGACTTTTCTTCTATTAAATAATAAATAATTAAAAATAACGTACGTAATGTACATATTGTACGCTCAAAGACCGTCCGTCCGTGGTGTAGGCCTGTCCCATTTCAGCAAGATGGCAGCTACACTGAGGAGGACACATTTCATCCGGAAGGTTCAGACTACACTTTGAAGAGTACTTCGAAGGGACCCTTCAAAAGGTGCATTTGGCGAATTGAGACACGGCCGTGGAGTGAAGACTCGCTGATGATTCTAAGTGCTGTTTAACCCCTTAACGTTCCGACGGCCCGCCCTCGGGCGCACTGTTACGCACTGTTTTGCAGCAGTTTTGCATTTTAAACATGATGAAACGGACAAAACAAAGGAAGTACGCGACCGAGGACACTGTGGATGTTTGTACAAGTTAAACTAGAGGCATCTCGGACCCGGAGCGGTTCATGGCAAAGAGTGAAGATCCCACAGTGGACTCAGGAGCAGAGGACCTTACATTTCGATGGATTGGATGCTGTTCCTGATTGCTAAGCGTGGTTTATTCTGCTATTGACTTAATTGTGGGTCAAATATATCATGTGTAATTATTAGCATTAGCTAATGCCAATCTGCGCCTGACCACCACCAATCATCACACACCACTTGGGCGAAGTGTCTTTCCTAAAGACACAATGACAGAAGTTGGTCCGAGCGGGACTCGATCCCCCAACCTCTGTCACAAAATGACTGTCACACTGTCACATGTACAGTGTGTTCTTAGTTTCCAGTGTGTGTTTGTTTACATTTTGAAGTGTGTGTGTGTTTGTTCACTGTTTGCAGTGTGTTGTTTGTAAATATATATTTATTTTGACCCATACCACTTGTTTTGAATATATTTTATATACAAATATACATTTTATATTGTGTTTTGATATGATATGTAAATGTACAGTAATAGAGCAGCTGAGTGTGCAGATACAGATTCCTCTCAGTGTGTTTTGGTCATTAAATACTGTCACTAGTTCATGAGTTGTAAAAATCTAATGATCGTGTCATATACTGAAAAAGAGTTAACGGACTGTCTCCCACACACAGTAGGACAATCTCACTCAGTGCATAAAGCTTCACACAATGGCTTATACTCATAACACAAGTCAGAGCTTTATTATAAAAATGTTAAGTGTGTTTTCAACATTGGAGTTTACAGTTGTCTTGGTTTGGTTGGAAGCTCATGTTTTGCCATAGTTAAAATTTAATATTTATACTTCCAATAGCATTAACATACTACACAGGTCATGAGCAAGATTTTTGTCATTTTCATTGTATAAGTGGGCTAAAATATTTAATTAAAAGTTTCATAACAGAAATTGTAAATGCGGTAATTTGATTCTTTTAATAAACCATTTAACTTGGATGGATGTGATGCAGCATGACCACAGTGCACACGTCTGATGTCGCTCACAGTGGTCCATGGGACCGCTCAAGGAGTTTGTGTGTTTGCTCAGACTCGTGAAAAATTAGAGGGAACATTGGTGGGTAGGCCCAGTAATTACAGAAATATTTGCTATAAACCAGGTCAACACATCAGTAATCTGACAGTTACACAGCAAACTCCATCTGAGAATTCTGGCCAGTCTCAGCCCAGGTTAAACTAGATGTATTCTACAGTGTTGTGATGTCATGTGAAGGCAAACTATGGATAGAAACTCATGACTAGAATTAAGTGTGTTTACAGCATACATTGTGTTTAGTAACATGCACTGTCCTAACCAAATAAACAAATAAGGGTATTATGCAAAATCGCTTTCTACCATATGACACTGTTGTACCTTCTTCAGAAACATACCTGAAAAGATTTTAGACATCATCCATGCATGTTTGAGTGTTCTTGCGATCTCTCCAGGGCCCTATTCAAACCATTCTTATGGTTAGTAGTACAAGCCTGTGCCTCTTCCACCCACAAGCTTATGTCAGCCATGCTCCCACACGACAATTCCCCATAAATTTACAAAAACATGATACAAAACTGTACACAGCAACTTCATAAACCTAATGCGATGTGCAGTAGTTTCATTAGCGGGATGCACACTGATTGTGCCATGCGAGCGCTCTGAATGGGGAATGACTTAGCAGAGAGACGAAAGGGAGGACTAAGAGCTTCAAAAACGAAAATTAAACCAATTAAACATGTTAATAAGTTGTTTACAGTAAAAGGTAACAAGGTGACCTAAATATGTTAGGTGTTATGTTTGGTCAGAGTGGAGATGTCATGGAGGACAGGGAGACCAGAACTGATATCCCTTTATATAAAAAAAAAATACAGAGAGATATCCGTCTGCGTTTGCCAGGGAACTATTACCATACTATTGCGTACCTTCCGCTCAGGTCTTCTATGTCTTTGATGAACAGCCCTCCCTGGTGTTTGCACTGATTCTTGCATGCCCGATAGCCCTCCTCGCTCTTGTAGATGATGTAACATTTGGCGTCTTGTGGGTTTTTCTTGAAGTTGATGCCATCTTTGAGGGAATCCACTGCTTCAGAGTCCAATGTCAGGACCACCTTCGCCTTTTGAGGGTTCATGTTTTGTACCTTATCAGACTGGAACACAGACAGCAGCAGAAGTGGGTTAGGTAGCCAATAGATGTATGCAAATAAACGTAATATGAGCACTACCCACCCCTGAACAATAGACAGTAACATAATAGTCTACATATGGACCTCATAAATCTATAATCTAGAACATGTTAAAAGTGTGAAAAGATAGCTTGTCATTTACTACAGCAAAACACACAAACTACATGTAAATATGCTATCATCATGTTATTCTTTAAACAGGTTCATTTAAGTTAAATCTGAGCCCAACATTCCATTATTTCAAAACAATATTACTCAAGTAAAAGTACAAAGTTATGGTCCAAGTTATGACTCAAGTAAGACTAAAATAGTATTTGGGAAAATTGCTACTCAAGTAAGAGTATCGTAAAGAGTAACTATCGGGACGCAACATCTAATTTATAATTTGAATTTAATGAGATGGACCAAATATGAAATAATGCACAAAATCTGGTATCTTCAAACAGACACAAAAAGGACCCAAACTAAATCATATCTGAAGGAGCTGCAAGATAGACAAATGTTCAAATCATTTCATATTGTCAACATAAAGCTCAAGTCACTTTTATATTTGCTCAAGTAAGAGTACTATTACACTGTACATTATATTACTCAAGTAAGAGTACTTTCACATTGTACAATATATTACTCAAGTAAGAGTACTTTTACATTGTTCATTATATTACTCAAGTAAGAGTACTGTTACACTGTACAATATATTACTCAAGTAAGAGTACTTTTACATTGTTCATTATATTACTCAAGTAAGAGTACTGTTACACTGTACAATATATTACTCAAGTAAGAGTACTGTTACACTGTACAATATATTACTCAAGTAAGAGTACTGTTACACTGTACATTATATTACTGAAATAAGAGTAAAAGTATGCTGCTAGGAAAGTACTCTGAAAAGTATGATTTCTATAAAACCTTAAATGTAAGTAAATGTATTTGAGTACGCCCCACCTCTGCCACAGTTAACTGCTAAAAATCCCGAGCAAACAGAGAAACATGGAGGTTAACTGACTTTAGTGTAATATTTGATGTGTTTTGTCATTATGATGATACCGTATTGTTATTTGTTTGTGTTTTTATAAAAAATAAACCTTATGAAACTTTGTGAACTCCATATTAATTAAATGAATGGCAGACTAAGCTTTTAACTGTTTCTGGCGAGTAAAATACTTAAAATAAAATCAAGCTAAAGATTAACATGACTGACGCAAATTCAACAGATGACTCAAATTTGGCAATGAATAACTAATTTCACACAACCCAACAGTCTCTACATTCTGCAGTTTTTATTGGTAAAAAAAAAATAAAAATCCAGACATAATTCAAGATGTGAACGCCACGTAGCGTAATCACATCAGCAAAATGTTTGCCGTCAAGGGCCAGATGCACGTATAAATGTAACTAAATGTAACCTAATGTAAAAAATATACAACTACTTTTTAAGTTGTTAAATAACTCTTTCTGTATTTATTACTTATTCACATATATGACATGTATTTGCATAGATGTTAAAAATATGTCTGTAATTGTGTATCTCCTGATAAATGGACATTTTGAAAGTGAAAGCATTGTTTCAAAAATACACCCTCTGAAAAAGACTCAATAAAGCTAGTTTCAATGCTGCATGTTTTTTGGATGTGGCGTTTGTCAACATATTCTGCTGTGATCACAGTTTGCCTTTTAATTCCTTGACAATTTGTTGTTTTTCTTGAAGGCTAACTTTTGCATACTGACATAACAATATCTATCTATCTATCTATCTCTCGCTCTCTCTCTCTGTATACACACACGCACAAACACACACACCATTCTGAGTTCTATAATTTTGCACACATAAAATGATTATTGAAAATACCTTATCTTGTCCACTGCTGTTCTCATTCACTTCCTCCTTTTCTTAGTGATCCTCCCTCCCTCGCTCCCCCTCTCTCCTCCTCCCTTTTCTCTCTCCTTCTCTCATTTGTCTCCTCCTCTTCTTACTCTTCCTCCCTCTCTTTTCTCCCTCTCTTCTCTCTCACTCACTTTCCCCCTCCTCTTTCTCTTTCCCTTCCCATTTCTCACTCACTCACTCACTCACTCTCCTTCTCTTCGCTCTCTCTTTATCAGTCTCTCACTTCACCCCCTCCTCACCACTTCTTTCCTTCCCTCCCTTCCTCTCTTACCCTCTCTATCTTTGCATCTCCTCTCTCTCACCCCCTCTATCCCTCTGCCCCCCTCTGTTCTTTCTCTCCCACTCTCCCATTCACTCTTTCTGTCTCCACCTCTGGCCTGGTTTTCTCCACACATACCGCATAGAATTAAGACCAAAAAGTTCTATCTTGGTCTCATCAGACCAGAGTATCTTATTGCTCAGCATCGTGGAGTCCTTCAGGTGTTTTTTTTTTTTTTTTTTTTTGCAAACTCCATGCAGGCTTTCATGTGTCTAGCACTGAGGAGAGGTTTCCGTCAGGCCACTCTGCCATAAAGCCCTGACTGGAGCTACAGTGATGGTTGACTTTCTAGAACTTTCTCCCATCTCCCGAGTGCATCTCTGGAGCTCAGCCACAGTAATATTTGGGTTCTCTTAACCCCTCTCACCAAGGCTCTTCTCCCCTAATTGCTCAGTTTGGCCTGACAGCCAGCTCTAGGAAGGGTTCTGGTCATCCCAAACATCTTCCATTTAAGGATTATGGAGGCCACGGTGCTCTTAGGAACCTTAAGTGCAGCAGACATTTTTCTGTAACCTTGGCCAGATCTGTGCCTTGCCACACTTCTGTCTTTGAGCTCTGAGGCATGTCCTTTGACTTCATGATTCTCATTTGCTCTGACATGCACTGTGAGCTGTAAAGTCTTATATAGACAGGTGTGTGGCCTTCCTAATCAAGTCCAATCAGTACAACCAACACAGCTGGACTCCAATGAAGGTGTAGAACCATCTCAAAGCTCTTCCTCCTCTCTCTCTTTATCTTACTCTCGCATCTCCCTACCTCTTTTATCTCTTTTTCGCTCCTGCCATCAATTTTTTTTTCTTGTCTCTGCCTCTTGCCTTTTCTTTTTTTTTCAAGACTCTTTCTTTTTCTTTTCAAAACTCAGAGCAAGAGGTCAATAACAGTCATCTAGTGATAGTAACTGGGGTTATACGACAGGCGTTATAGAGTGACAGGTGTTATAGAGTGACAGGCGTTGTAGAGTGACAGGTGTTATAGAGTGACAGGCGTTGTAGAGTGACAGGTGTTATAGAGTGACAGGCGATATAGAGTGACAGGTGTTATAGAGTGACAGGCATTATAGAGTGACAGGTGTTATAGAGTGACAGGCGTTATAGAGTGTCAGGTGTTATAGAGTGACAGGTGTTATAGAGTGACAGGCGATATAGAGTGACAGGTGTTATAGAGTGACAGGCATTATAGAGTGACAGGTGTTATAGAGTGACAGGCGTTATAGAGTGACAGGCATTATAGAGTGACAGGTGTTATAGAGTGACAGGCGTTATAGAGTGACAGGTGTTACAGAGTGACAGGTGATATGGAGTGACAGGCGTTATAGAGTGACAGGTGTTACAGAGTGACAGGTGATATAGAATCACAGGTGTTACAGAGTGACAGGCGTTACAGAGTGACAGGTGTTACAGAGTGACAGGCGTTATAGAGTGACAGGCTTTATAGAGTGACAGGTGTTATAGAGTGACAGGTGTTATAGAGTGACAGGTGATATAGAGTGGCAGGCGTTACAGAGTGACAGGTGATATAGAGTGACAGGCGTTATAGAGTGACAGGCGTTATAGAGTGACAGGTGTTATAGAGTGACAGGCGTTATAGAGTGACAGGTGTTACAGAGTGACAGGTGATATCGAGTGACAGGCGTTATAGAGTGACAGGTGTTACAGAGTGACAGGTGATATAGAATCACAGGTGTTACAGAGTGACAGAAGTTATAGAGTGACAGGTGTTACAGAGTGACAGGTGATATAGAATCACAGGTGTTACAGAGTGACAGGCATTACAGAGTGACAGGTGTTACAGAGTGACAGGCGTTATAGAGTGACAGGTGTTATAGAGTGACAGGTGATATAGAGTGGCAGGCGTTATAGAGTGACAGGTGTTATAGAGTGACAGGCGTTATAGAGTGACAAACGTTATAGAGTGACAGGTGTAACAGAGTGACAGGTACAGAGTGACAGGCGTTACAGAGTGACAGGCGTTATAGAGTGTCAGGTGTTATAGAGTGACAGGCTTTATAGAGTGACAGGTGTTATAGAGTGACAGGTGATTTAGAGTGACAGGCGTTATAGAGTGACAGGCGATATAGAGTGACAGGCATTACAGAGTGACAGGTGATATAGAGTGACAGGTGTTATAGAGTGACAGGTGTTACAGAGTGACAGGTGTTATAGAGTGACAGGTGTTACAGAGTGACAGGTATAGAGTGACAGGTATAGAGTGACAGGTGTTACAGAGTGACAGGTGTTACAGAGTGACAGGCATTACAGAGTGACAGGCGTTATAGAGTGACAGGCGTTGTAGAGTGACAGGCGTTATAGAGTGACAGGCGTTATAGAGTGACAGGTATAAAGTAACAGGCGTTACAGAGTGACAGGTGTTATAGAGTGACAGACGTTATAGAGTGACAGGCGTTACAGAGTGACAGGCGTTACAGAGTGACAGGTGTTACAGAGTGACAGGTGTTATAGAGTGACAGGTGTTATAGAGTGACAAGTGTTACAGAGTGACAGGCGTTATAGAGTGACAGGTGTTATAGAGTGACAGGTGTTACAGAGTGACAGGTGTTGTAGAGTGACAGGTATAGAGTGACAGGTGTAACAGAGTGACAGGCGTTATAGAGTGACAGGCGTTATTGAGTGACAGGTGTTGTGTAAAAATTACAATTCTCAATGAAAAGTAATCCATTTGCAAAGCTCAGTGAGTTTTGAAATACAAAAAAAGGTTTGTTACAGTAGATACAGACAGGACAGTGCCCAGACCTGCCCTGGCACACACTGGCAGCCTTTCAACCTCTCCCCCAGTCTCCCTCCAAGTTTCCATCTACCCCCAGTCTCCCTCACCCTGAGAATCTGTGGTCTGACCATTTTATACCAGAATGAAAATGCTACATACATTTCAAAGCAGAGTGACTTTTATTTCACACCCATGAGATAATGAACTTTTACACTTAGACAGGTAGAACAACAATGAATTTCCTGTGGGATGGAGACAGAGCCTTAAACACATGTTAGTGCCTGGTCTGGGTCTGACAGACTGACACAGATCAAATGCTTTTAAAGACACAACATGAATATACTTACATTTCTATCACAGTTATAAAGTGACAAGTATAGAGTGGCAGGTGTTTTAGAGTGATAGGTGTTGTAAAAAGATAGGTGTTATAAAATGACAGCTATAGAGTGACAGGTTATAGAATAACAGGTATAGAGTAAGAGGTGTTATAAAGTGACAGGTAAAGGGTGTTATAGAGTGACAGGTGTGGCATGTCTTTTTAGCTCTGAGCTAAAAAAAAAAAAAAAAAAGACATGCCAAACATGAACAAGAACAAATACTTAACAAGAAAAGAGCAAGGCAAGTAAAAATGCAGAAAGAACTTCATATGGTTTTCTCCTATTTTCCCTGTCAAGAGCATTCACTACTCAGTTCACCTGGAGTTCATTCATTGATATTCACATGTTGCTCCCTGTCCCCCTCCACTCTGGGGAGTGCCACTGTTTCAGATGCCTGGCCATTGACTGCCCGGTGATGACTGGATCCTAGATGCCCTCCTGTGCCCTGATCCTGTTCTGTGGACCCAGAACCTCCCTTCCCTTGCCTGGCTGAATGACTCCATGCCTGGCTGGGGTGGCTCCAGTCCTGCCGTGGGTGGGCCCCTCTCTGTCCCTAAGTTGAGAGGGCTCTGGCCCTACAGACTTGAACTCTATCTGCAAATAGATTCGCATTAGTCCTGGACACATCTGCAGCCTGTCCGTCCATGGGAGTGGATCTCTCCTTCACTGTGGTTCTTCTTGAGGTTTCTATTTTTCCCACTGTTTTTTTTTTTTTTGTCTTTGGTTTTTTTTGTTTTTACTTGTCGAGAAGAAGGGTCTAAGGACAAGGGATGTTCTGGGGCAGTTATCCATTTGCTTGTTTTCTGTTGATTAGTTTGCTTGTCTGTTTCTCTTTCATTGTTGATTCTCTAACTTTATGTTGGTTAAATTAATTCTCATGCTCAGCCCTAAGAGGCAAAAATGTACATTTTTTTCTCCACACTTCTTAATTAGGTATTTAAAACAAAATTTCCCTAGTGGTAACAGAATTTCAAACAACAGAGAATCTGCAATGTATCTCCCATGTGTCGCCAGGACCTGATGAGCAGTATGAGAAAGGTTGGTGGAGACAAAGAACTAACACACTTTCACTTGATCATGTCTACTGCAACCAGAACAAACGTGCTATGTCTGTATCTCTCACACCAACCCAACTCACTTTTTTTCTATTACCAGCTCTGTACCATATATGCCTGTGTCTAAACCTACCTCTGATGATTAGTATGATTTATGTCCTTTCATAAAAAGCTGTCAACAAACAAATGATTGGACACAAATGTGACACACATTAATGTGTTCAAGTTATGTTTTATTGTTATTATTATTATTATTATTATTATTATTATTATTATTTGTATGTAATGGTAAAGTTCCATTTGAAAAAGAACTTCTATTAAGTTGTAACTACACCCTCACGCCAGTTGGTGACGCTTCGTTCTGTGAGACGGTTTTGTCGGGTCAGAGGTCTGCCTTCTCCAATATGGCAAAAGCGCAGCAAAGAGAAAATTCACTGTTGCCTGTCTCATCATTTTCCTGTGTTTTACAGGTTGGTAACTAAGTAAAAAAAAACACATAATGTCAAGATCCCAGTCTGTACTGCCTTTTTTGTGCTGTTTTCCCCCTCCCTTCTGAGTCAGAGCCTGAAGTTGGGCGTAGATTCTGGCTCCTCCCATGCACACCTGCAACCCATCTTGTTAATCAAGCTGCACCTGGGGAGGACAAAGAGACCCAGGACCTGACAGCCAGTGCCAGATGGTCTGCGTATCCACAGTGGTACAGCTCTGTTTGCATTTGTTACTCTTTTTTCGCTCCCTGGGCCTGTTCAGCTCCTCTGTCACTGTTTAACCTGTACATTTAAAAATCTATATTTCCTAGTCTTTTGCCAACTGTGCTGTTTAAAGAACACTTTCTTGTAGTTCTTATAGCTTTTATTCCCATTTTAACCTGCTTTTGGTCACCTTAGGATAAATATTTCAAAGAACTGGGCAGCGATTAAAATTTTTTATCGTGATTAATTGCATGTTGTGCAAAGATAAAAAACCAAACAATTTTAATCGCTGCCCAGTTCTTTGAAATACTTATCCTATGGAAAACATACACTTTATGTATGTTTTCCATATAGTGAGAATGAGACAAACTTGTATGTCTCCTTTATCTGCAGATTAAGGCTCTAGCAACCCAGGTTCCTTCCTGGCAAACCATAACCTTTTTAAAACTGTAATAGCGCAGGCTATATACAGGTCCTTTCATAAATCCAAAGATAAATCTCTACACTGACTAAACCCATCCAGTCTAGAGGACTGACATCATTTAACCTAAAGCCTATGCAGGCTCTTTTTGTTCGGTGCATGTTGACCCTTTACCCTATACCCTATAGATCAGTGGTTCTTAACCTGGGTTCGATCGAACCCTAGGGGTTCGGTGAGTCAGTCCCAGGGGTTCGGCGGAGGTAAAGACACGCACCAGACTCATATGATTCGCGGACTGCGAGCGTCTCCAGACTCCGGCCGTGTCCTAATTCGACAAATGCACCCTTTGCTGTGCCTATCTAACACTGCTCCCTCTAAGCTGCGCACGTGCGCAATTGCGCACTGCTGACACGGTCTCCGTGCACAGAAAATCTGTGCTGCGCACAAAAAAATCGAACCGGAGTTGACAATAAAATAAACACACAACAATTCATTCTGCGCTATTTTTCAATGTGAGTCAGTGAGTGTGACCGGGGACGAGCTGCTCCAGACAATTATGTGATTCACAGACGTATTTGCGCAGTTTATCAACGTCATTGACAGGCGTCCTTATGTGCCGCTACCAGAGTTTTAGCCGATGTGGCCGATGTGGAGTGAAAACTCGCTGAAGATTCTAAGTGCTGTTTAACCCCTTAATGTTCCGACGGCCCGCCCTCGGGCAAAGATCCGCGCGTAAAATTACGCGCGCGTAATTGCGTTTTACTGTTTTGCAGCAGTTTTGCATTTTAAACATGACGAAACGGACAAAACAAAGGAAGTACGCGACCGAGGACACTGTGGATGTTTGTACAAGTTAAACTAAAGGCATCTCGGACCTGGAGCGGTTCGTGGACCCGAGTGAAGATCTCATGGTGGACTGAGGAGCAGAGGACCTTATGTTTTGATGGACTGGATGCTGTTCCTGATCGGTAAGCGTGGTTTATTCTGCTATTGACTTCATTGTGGGTCAAATGTGTATTATGTGTAACCATTATCATTAGCTAATGCCAATCTGCAGTAATAGAGCAGCTGGGTGTGCAGATACAGATTCCTCTCAGTGTGTATTGGTCATTGAATACTGTCACTTTGAACGGCATAAAAACATACAACGACATAAAAACGAAGAAAAGGAACAGACTTTGCTGTAAAAATGACATGAGAGTGGCCAAGGTGAAGCCATGCATTTCTGACCTGGTCTCTCAAAGGCAACAACAGAAGTCACACTGATTTTCAGTAAATATTCATTATTGTAGCCTAATGGAAATTAGATGATGAGTGTGTGTTAAAATGTTAAAAAATAATAAAAAGCATAAATACATTAAGTTCATTATTGGAATACATAATACAATACAAAATTAAAATAATTTCAGTGTGGTAGTATTAAAAAAGGTCATGTCTTTGTTAAAAGGTATGTATGTAATTTGTTGTGAGTTCATACATTGTATTGGTTTTATTCTTTGAACACAGTGATGTCAATACACGGTTTATTTTGTGCACCAGTAAAACATACATATGTCTTGAATTTGAAAAAAAAATATATATATATTTTTCAATAAAGAAGGGTTCGGTGAATGTGCATATGGAACCGGTGGGGTTCAGTACCTCCAACAAGGTTAAGAACCACTGCTATAGATTTACATTGTATTGGAATGTGCATAGTAGAGACTGCAGAGGAAAGCCGTCCGTGTACATTATGGATGAGTTTGAACACAAAAGCCCACTGTCACGCCCGAAGCACACAACAAGTGAGAAACAAGAAGCAGGTAAACTTTACCTGTCCTGGCTGAATCACTCAAATAACAAATCCATCTTTGATTGAGTCACTTCAAGGAGAACAGGTTTATGTATGTTCCATTGTATTTTCACTGCAATTTTTCTTATTGGGAAGCCAGAACTGTTGATGTTTTATATATGATAAGAGGACGGTGGTGCACCCTCCACCTAAACATTACATAGCATATTTTTAACTTTGTGGAGGTTTTTGTTTCATGTAGATAACCCTAGCAATTACAGAAATATTAACCATAAACCAGGTCAAGAAGGCAAACACTATATTAAATTCTAACTTAATTTTAAAGTGGACCTATTGTTCAAAATCAACTTCAGAGCTTGTAACCATGCTATAGTTGTTTCCTTCTCATTGACATTGTATTTGGAGTGATTCATGCATATTTCAATAATCTTTATTCTGATATATTCAAGATGCCATTCTGCCCCCGGTTTGAGGAAAGGACAAAACCAAGTAATGTAGTCTACTCCATTCAGTGTAGTGAAGAGTGCAGTGAGCGGTACATGAGAGAAACTACGCAGCCACATAAGAGAATGTACCAACACCGGCGTGAAAGCTCCTCTGGACTCCAGTCCACTGTACATGTCCATCTCAAAGCCACTAACCACTCCTTTGAAGATAATGAAGCTCAGATCTTAGCCAGAGAAAATAAATTGTTTGAGAGGGGAGTTAAAGAAGCTATTTTGTTAGGAAAGACAATCCTCCCTTAAACAGGAATCTATAGCTTCATCCTCAGACCCAAAACAAATAAAGGCAAGGCAAGTTTATTTGTATAGCACAATTCATACACAAGGTAATTCAAAGTGCTTTACAGAATAAGAAAGACATTAAAATCACACAAATCAAAACATACTCACCCAATCTGCAACTCTCTCACCCACTCATTTGCACCCTTTAAAAACTCTCTCTCACACTCTTTAAACACTGTCTTGCTCAGTTTAAGAACTTTCCCATTACTTTACAAAAAAACTTTCCGTCACTTCTCAAATACTTTCCTGTCACTTTACTATGTCTAATAAAAGTCCATCAGTCCATGTTTCTTTTGTCATCATAAAATTACCATTAAAGGAGAAGAGTGCAGAATAAAAACCTTTCAGTCGTATGCACAGCTAAACAGAACCGTTTTGAGCCTGGATTTAAATATTGTCAAAGTAGAGGCCTGTCTCACATCTTCAGGAAGACTGTTCCAAGTTTTAGCTGCATAAAACTGAAACGCTGATTCCCCATGTTTAGTCCTGACTCTGGGCACCAGCAGGAGGCCGGTCCCTGAAGTCCTCAAATTGCGAGATGGTTCATATGGCACTAACATGTCGGAGATATACTTTGGACCTAGATCATGGAGAGACTTATACACAAGCAGAGCTGCTTTAAAGTCGGTTCTTTGACCTACAGGAAGCCAGTGCAGAGACCTGAGCACAGGACATATGTGCTCGTACTTCCTGGTTCTAGTCAGGACCCGAGCAGCAGCGTTGTGGATGTACTTTGGAGAGGCCAGTGAGCAGGCTGTTACAGTAGTCTAACCTACTGGAGAACAATAGCAGGGTCATTAAAGGTTGAATAGGATAGTTTCAGCTGAAACTGGAGACAATAGCTGTTTTCAGTTTCAGTGTAGGTATCCCCTCCCTTCAGATAGATATAAGGCAGTGTCCACCAGCAATCTGACCAGAACTGAAGAATTGGATGAGCAGCAAAATGTCTCAACTCCTACACTGATTTGTCCAGTTGACAGATTTAAACTTCATCTTTTGCTAAGGAAGTCAGTAGACTTTTTTCTTTTATTAAGCTGTTGTAAATCAATATTGTGATTTCAAATATCCAAAATACAACAAAATGATCAATAATAAATATATAGCAGGCAAAAGCACAATATGTCTTTTTTAAAGTTACACAATGTCACTATATTACAGGTTGAATCTGAGGAGAGGGCACCCTACACAGTAAGAATGCAAGTTTTTCTCAGCATTTTTACATAACATAAACATAGTAAAATTGCCCAAAATCTTACAGTGTCCTCCTCTATACCATTACTGGGTTTCAAATGACATCACAACATTAGCAGTTACAGCTCCTTGAAGACAAGAAGATGGCAGACTCTCCAGCAAAAACGTTACATATTGCACCTTTAAAGGTCCTCTGTAACAGTTGATTATACATGGTGCATTTCACTTGTTTGAGCAGTGGATGGCGCTAGTGTGTTTGTAATGCCTATGGGAGAATTTGCTTAGCTCGTTTTCTTATGCACATTTCATATTTAATTTTCCCTTATTTTTTAAGCATTTGTGGGACCATAACGGTGATGGTGTTTCATTTGGAAAAGTGTTTGGTTTGTTGTGGGTCTAGTTAGAGGTCGAGAGGACTGCTTTCTTCTTCTGGTTCAGCCATCTGAAAGTTTCAGTTCACCGGTTTGTTTCCTAGCAGGCCAAAGTGGTATGTAGTTTTTATGCGTTCATGTGCAATTTTGTGTATATCTGTAATGTGAACCATAACTTATGTTGAATGTTGTGTGTTTTCTAGTTGTATGGTGTGAACTGTGAAGAATTAAAGCATCACAGTAAAAAGAATTGGCATAATCCTATATTACACAAAACTAACTTTTGTGAGATTTAAGCCATTTTGTAAGGCTGTTACCTCCTCAAAAACATACCTGGAGTTGTTTTGTTTCATTTACACATGTTTGAGTAACCCTATATTATTAGTATGTCTAGATCTCCAAAGCTCAAATACTCTGTTCCACCTTGTGATGTCATAAAGTCATAGTTTTCCAAGTTAACCTTTTGCCTTTAGTTCAGTAGAGATTCATAATTCCAGGGCTGAAATCATCCAAATGATTCTAGTGAAAGGTGTTTGGAGTTGAAAAATGTAAAGGAGCACATACCATATTACCACATGACATTTGCAAGGGTGTGTTTTCTTTTTGAGAGAAGAACCCAGTCTGAATATACAACTCCAGGTGTTTGTGATGAGAAAACCTGAAAACTGTTTAAAATTTTTGTGTATATTTTCTTGAGACAATCAAAAAATTTATCTGATTGTGTTTGTTAATGTGTATATTGTGTCACCATGGTAACTGCGGCATATTCCTTTATAGACATAGATCCAGAACACCCCAACGTGATGTTTGCGCAAAGTATTAATTGACTCTGTCTCCCTATTCATTGGTGGAATGGTGAATTTGGAGCTTCATATTTGGAATTCTGACTTTGAGTATCATAGTAACCAAAGAGCCAATCCAGACCCAGGCTGTTGAAGGTAACGCCCATACCCGCCCGGCTTGGCAACGTTGTCAATCACACCTGTTACTCATGCTAGCGAGAGTGACCTTGGGGAAAGATGGCACCTGATTTGTCTAATATTAATGTTCATACCTTGAATTACAGAAACAATAACAAAAAAACACACACAAAAATCATCATATAGAATTGGTTAATACAAACATTTTAAGAGCAAAATGATGAGTCTGACAGCAGCAGTTACAGAGAAGGGCATCGATT
The DNA here is from genome assembly GCF_009829125.3 of Periophthalmus magnuspinnatus. Lineage (NCBI taxonomy): Eukaryota > Metazoa > Chordata > Actinopteri > Gobiiformes > Gobiidae > Periophthalmus > Periophthalmus magnuspinnatus. The sequence continues at coordinate 1,543,949 of NC_047137.1, forward strand.
TTTCAATATTAAGTGAATTGGAACCAGAGTTGGTGGAGCTGGAAGCGTACCCATGCTCAATTCCAATTTGGAATGCAGCAGCTAGTAGGTTAGCTATGTCCATTTATATATACAGTCTATGTTCAAGATGCCCCCTTCTAGTGATCTAGTGATTTCTTCCGGGCCCTATTCATGGCTTTCAAGCTATGGCAACTGTCTTCCATAGTCATGGCAATTAAGCAATTCAAATCAAAATATTATGTCTTTTGAATGGGGAAAGGTCTTCATGAGGTCCTCACAAAGTCCTTCAAATGAGGAAAATATTGTTTATCTGAAAACCATGAATTTCAACCCTCCTTATGGTTAGCTGCAAGATTCTGTCCAAAGTTCTGCCCACAAGCCTCAATCACCAATGCTTTCACACGGCAATTCTCCATAAATATACAGAAAGGCAAGGCAAATTTATTTGAATAGCACAATTCGTACACAAAGTAATTCAAAGTGCTTTACAGAATAAGAAGGACATTATAATCGCACAAATGAAAACATAATCACAAATAATCATCATAAAATTAACATTAAAACAGAAGAGTGCAGAATAAAACCTTTCAGTCGTATGCACAGCTAAACAGAACTGTTTTGAGCCTGGATTTAAACATTGTCAAAGTAGAGGCCTGTCTCACATCTTCAGGAAGACTGTTCCAGGTTTTAGCTGCATAAAACTGAAACGCCAATTCCCCATGTTTAGTCCTGACTCTGGGCACCAGCAGGAGGCCGGTTCCTGAAGTCCTCAGAGTGTGAGATGGTTCATATGGCACTAACATGTCAGAGATGTACTTTGGACCTAGGCCATGGAGAGACTTTTACACAAGTAGAGCTGCTTTAAAGTCTATTCTTTGAGCTACAGGAAGCCTTTGCAGAGATCTGAGCACAGGACATATGTGCTCGTACTTCCTGGTTCTAGTCAGGACCCGGGCAGCAGCTTTCTGGATGTACTGCAGCTGTGTTAAGGCTCATTTGGAGAGCCCAGTGAGCAGGTCATTACAGTAGTCTAACCTACTGGAGACACATGCATGGATAAGTCTCTCTAAGTCTGGCTTTGACAGTATACCTTTGATTTTTGCTATGTTTTTTAGGTGGTAAAAAGCTGCAGATGTTATTGATTTGATGTGGCTGTTAAAGTTCAAGTCTGAGTTCATTATTACCCCTAGATTTCTAGCCTGATTTGAAGGTTTTAGAGAGAGAGACTGGAGGTGACTGCTAACACTTTCTCTATGTTTCTGTGGGCCAAAGATGATGACTTCAGTCTTTTCTGAGTTTAGCAGAAGAAAGTTGTTTTTCATCCACACACTGATCTGTTGGATGCAGTGGCAGAGTGAATCCACTGGTCCATATTCACCTGCTGAAAGTGAGACATATATTTGAGTGTCATCTGCATAGTTGTGGTAGGACACATTATTGCTGCGTATTAACTGGCCTAACGGCAGCATGTAGAGATTGAACAGCAGGGGTCCCAGGATTGACCCATGGAGCACCCCACAGGTCAGGGACATCTTATCCTAGACACACTTTCCAATTTCAACAAAGTACTCCCTGTTTTCTAGATAGGACTTGAACCAGTTTAGTGCTGTACCAGAGATGCCAACCCAGTCCCCTAGTCTTTGTAAGAAGATCCCATGATCCACAGTGTCAAAGGCAGCACTCAGATCTAACAGGATCAAGACTGAGACTTTGCCTGCATCAGTGTTCAGGCGGATGCAATTTGTTACCTTGATAAGAGCAGTCTCAGTGCTGTGGTGGGTCTAAAACCTGACTGAAAAACATCAAAGGAGTTGTTCATTCGGAGAAAGTTAATAAGCTGTTGGTAAACAACTTTTTCAAGGACTTTGCCTAGAAATTGCAGATTAGAGATTGGTCGGTAATTGTTCAACATTGTGGCATCAAGACTGCTCTTCTTTAGGAGAGGCTTGATAACCGAAGTTTTCAAAGCTCTTGGGAATGTTCCAGGTGACATAATAACTATGCAAGTGAGTGGTGACAGCAAACTGTTGAGCACAGACTTTAGAAATTTAGTGGGTAACACATTGAGGCAGCATGTAGATGAACTCAGACTGGTGACAATCTCTTGGACAGTTTTGTCAGTTACAGGTGCAAAGTGAGTCAGCTCTAAAACATGATACAAAGCTGTCAACAACTTGACAAGCCTGATGTGATGTGCAGCGGGGTGTTGTGATAGCGCTCTGAAGGGGAAGTGACTTAGCTCAGAGGGGAGGGGGAGAAACAGAGCGTCAAACTCAAAAGTTAAACTTATAAAAAATATGAATGCATTGTTTTGGATGAATATAGAATTTTCAAAACAATAAAAGATAACATGATGATTTAAATATGTTCTGTTAGCAGTTAAAACCCCATAGAAAATAAATATCCCCTCTTTAAGGTCAAAATGATCCATAATAATACAAATAAAGATTTATGCTAAAGAAAGCCATAACAATTCCCCCCTTTTGATTATAATAAATCACATTTATTTTTAATCAGCTCAACTTAACTCAAATTAGAAGGAAATGAGTCTTACACCTGATCAAAATAAAATCACAAAAATAACATAACTGTTGTATTCATACTGATTATGGAACACATAGAAGGAAAAATACAACCTGACTGGTAGTGTTGATTTAAATTACACACATCATTAAAGTTTTCAGTTTTTTTTCTCTTTTCTTATTTTATGCATTTTTTTTTTGTTTAATCAAACTGCTCAGCAGCCCACTCCATGCTCAAGCCGTTGCTGGACGCGTCCGCGCCATCAGCCGCCACCCAGGACATGAAATGGAACTCACTGAGGTTGAATTCTGCTCATCTGGAGCATAAGTTGTGTAACAAACAAGTTGTCATCAGAATCAGAAACATAATCGGGATCAGGTGGATACACAACAGCCTCAATATTGTATTGATTTTGGACAAAATGGGAACTCACTATTTGACGCATAGCTTTTAACAGACAGGGGACCACACAGGAGCACAAGATTAAGATCATACCTACAATTATGGCCAGATTGATAAGAACATTTCAAACATTTAACCCTCAAGACTCCCCCCCCCCCCTGAAAGAGGGAGAAGCAGCAGTAGGCTCAGGAGCCATGTAAAAGCAAAACAATACCCGTGGATGTACGATGGGAGATCAATGAGTCAGTTCCGGTTACCACGAGGCCTCAGCACACGGTCAGTAGGTTCAGGAATGCGGAGTCATGTCCGTGAACCAGGAGGTCTCCCTCGTGGCTTGCGTCCGCTGGGACCCGCCAAAGGGTCTGGTCCGGTCTCAGTGGTGGGGGCAGCGTTTGAGTCTACCCCTTGTTGCTCGGGAGCGATGGTGCAGCCCTCGCCAGAGTCACACGATGGTTCCTCGAGTGGAGAAGGGACAACCCGGCAATGGGAAGTGTGAATCCAGGTGCCCCACTCTGCAACTTTCACTGCCGTGTCGGTGATGAGGAGAACCACGTAAGGTCCCACCCAGCATTGCGAGTGCCAGTGTTTGCGTCTGGTTTCCTTGACCAGAACAGAATCTCCCACTCGGATATTATGCAGTACAGCCTCAGCTGCCGTTGGCAGGGCAGCTTTAACCTTCACACGGAGTGAGTTTAATGAAATCCATTTGGATGTGTCCAAACGGTCGATTTGGTGGTGGGTGCGCTGCTTGCGGGATTGGTTTGGTCCTACCTGGATTGTGTGCCAAAAAAATAGCACACGAGTGACAAAACTTCTGCGCATAAGCACAGAAGCCCTTTGTGAACCAATTTTGTGTGACCAGATCAACCATTGCCCCCTTTGAGGTGTGGTCACGATCATGAGAAAGTGTTGCCATGTGCCTGAAGAAGTGTTTGGGTAGGCAAGGCTTGTTGTCAGGGCCAAGCCAGATGCCCTCTGGCTTCACAGCCCCATGTTTAGTCCACAGAGCAATTTCAGATGGTGTTGTGAAGCTCTGCATAACTGATAAAGATGAAGGAATGTCAACATTAGTGGGTAAAGAAGCAAGACACAGAGAGTGTGTTGTCTCAGACTGATAGGACGCAGCCTTCGCAGCTGCATCTGCTCGCCTGTTACCTAAAGAGACGGGGGTCATTGGAGTTAGTGTGAGCGTGACATCTGCAAATAGCCACCTCCGAAGGCAACAGAATTGCCTCCAAGAGGTCAGCAACCTGGGAAGCATTCAAAATAGGTTTACCATCAGATTTCAAAAATTTGCAGTGTCTCCACAGACCCGCCCAATCATGACACATGTCAAAAGCATAACGTGAGTCAGTGTAGATGGTCACAGATTGTCCAGCTGCAAGTTCACAAGCTTTAGTTAGTGCCACCAATTCTGCAGTTTGTGCAGAAAAGTGTGAGGGCAGGGGTCCTGAAACCACTGTGTCATGGTCAGAACACACAGCAAATCCCACCCTATTTTTGCCGGTGTTTGTGTCATGGGATGCAGATCCATCTACATAGAAAATCAAATCAGGGTAAATTTCGGATTATAAGCCGCTACTTTTTTTCCACGCTTTGAACCCTGCGGCTTTTACAGCAGTGCGGCTTATATATGGAATTTTACTGGATAACGACCCCTGGGGGGCGCTCTCTAGCTGTAAACGTAAAAGTGAGACAGACGTGGGGAAAGATTCTGCTCTGAAGAATTCACTAGTTTTGATTTTGAACGATCATTTTGCGCATCATGAAATGGATATGATGCAGTTTTTAAGATAAAGAAACAGAAAGGAAACAGAGCAGGGGTCGGCCTTTAACACGCAAAGAGCCATTTGGACCCACTTTCCACATAAAATAAAACACTGGGAGCCGCAAATACTTTTTGACATCTAAAATGAAGATAACACTGTATAATAACAATAATGTAACGGAATAATGTAGGTTTTACTTTCACGGACAAGCCTTCTACACGTGGCAGATAAATATGGCAAAAACAACTTAAGTGCATTAAAAAAATACAACTCACCAAACCGCTGCATCATGCATCGCGCTGATTATGTGATTATGTCTACTCTACTCCGCAGTTTCTTTAAAAAAACAACAACAAAAAAACTCGTAGCGTATCGTTTAATCCCAGGTGCTTATTCTCCATGTGCCAAAGCAGTTTTGAAGGTTTCATTGCCTTATTTGCTTTTCCCGTATGTTACGCAGAGCGGACTCTGTGCGTGAGTCACCTGCAGCGACAAACCCAGATTTTAAGTAGGCATTGTCTGTTAAATTTATCTTTCTTTTTCTTGGAGGTCGTAGTCTCTTCTTCTGGCTCCTCAGTTGTCCTTTCCCCCTTTGTTAAAAGCTCTCCAAAGACTTTTGTTTTGGCTCATTTTCACTCGCTTGTGGCTCTACTTTAATGCGTCGTGTCTGATGTGTTATACGTGATACGTCACCGCGGAGACAAGAGCAGATAATATACTTGCTACTACATCAAATAGATTTCTGTGGCGATTTCCAGCAGGATTTTCATGATACATCTACGGACGAGCTTATTAGTGTGTCATTAGGGACGGGCCAAAGTTGCTCCTGACCCCTGTGCGCACAACGTCTCAAAATCAGGGCTCTTTACGCAGGACTGAGCTGTGTCTGTGTTAGTTCCCAAGCCACGCAGAGCCGCAGTATGAGGCTGAAAGAGGCGCATGCGGCTCCGGAGCCGCGAGTTGCCGACCCCTGAAATAGAGCCACTGCACGTAAGCTCGACATCAATGAATCCAACTTGGTCAATGTAAAAAGACGACAAAAGTTTTCAGAGGAAATAAAAGCAGATTTTCCGTGTTGGTGCAGCTTTATTTTCTAAACCTGCAGATGTGTTCATCCCGTGTTGTTGTCGTGTTGGTGCCAATTTTCAGGCACAGTTTAAAAAAAAGCGTGTCGGTGCACCGTCTTTCTGTGTAAATATCTCATGTTACAATATGAAAACCTGCGGCTTTTATTCAGGTGCGGCTTATATATGTACAAAATTGATTTTCTCTTCAAATTTAGCTGGTGCGGCTTATATCAAGGTGCGCTCTGTAGTCCGAAATTTACGGTAGTTAAAGGCTCTTCCTGCAAATCAAAGCACATACCAAATCTATCTCTGACACACAGCAGTGTGGCTCGCCATCCCCTTCAATGGGCAGCAGAGTTGCAGGGTTTAGTTGAGCACACCTTTTAACTTTGACATTTGGCAACTCCAAGAGAATGGTATTGTACCTCAACCAGTGAGCAGTGGACAGGTGAGAGGTTTTCTGTTCAAGCAAGATCAGAGAAACAGCATGTGGTACTAACAAAGTGAGGTCAGAGTAACCCACGAGGTCACGTGATGCTAAAACAGCCTTCTCAGCTGCTGCAACAGCACGTAAACACCGGGGCAGACCAACAGCAACAGGGTCAAGCTTAGCAGAAAAGTAAGCGACAGGACAAAGGGCACCCCCATGTTTCTGAAGGAGAACAGAAACCATGAATCCATCATGTTCATCCGCTGTCTGAATGAAAGGTCGAGTTGGGTCGGGCAGACCCAGAGTTGGAGGTGTCTGCAAGGTTAGTTTCAAGTCACAGAAAGATTTTTCTGCTTCCTCAGTCCAAGTAATTTTGTCACACGTGCGTAGAGTTTTACCATGAATGAGTGCACTCAGAGGAGCCTCTAGAACTGAATAATTGGGAATGAACTGTCGACAGTAAGAACAAATACCTAGAAATGACATGTTTTCTAGTTTGAGGCTTTGGAATGTTTGAATGGCTGCAGCCCGTTTGGTAGGAATAGTTTTGCCTTTTTCAGAAATCACATGACCCAGAAAAGTGACTTCCTTTTTAACAAATTGCAATTTGGAAAGGCTAGCCTTGTGGCCATCGGCATGCAAATGTTTCAGAAGTGACACTGTGTCACGTTTACACTGTTCCTCAGTAGGAGCACACAAAAGAATGTCATCGACATATTGCAATAGACATGTGCCTTGGGTCAACTCAAGTGGAGTTAATGAATCACGCAGCGCTGCATTATACCACGTAGGAGCATGAATGAAACCTTGACACATCCTAGTAAATTTGTACAGATTGCCATCATATTCAAAAGAGAACCAAAATTGAGAGTCCTTGTGCACTGGGATTGAGAAAAAAGCATTTGCCAAATCAACCACAGAAAAAAAACTTTGCTTCAGGTGGAATCTGTGATAGCATCGTATATGTGTTTGGAACCACCGCAGCAACTGGTTCAACTGCTTCATTCACAGCTTTCAAATCTACTGTGAATCACCATTTTTGAGGTTCACCAGGCTCACATTACTTTTTGACTGGAAAAATTGGCTTCGAACGCCCCCAGATTCACTTGGGACAATAACACCTGCTTTGCACAAATCACTGAACACAGGAGCTATACCTGCCCTAGCCTCAGGGCGAAGGGGGTATTGTGGCCTACAGGGACGCACGTTAGATCTAGGCGTGATTACCACTGGCTGACAACTGCGTATGAGGCCTACATCTGTGGGGCCTTTCACCCAGAGATCAGCTGGAATACCCCCCAGTTCTATAGCTTCTGCTTCAGCCTGGGACAAAAAACAGCCTGTCTCAGCACTGTTATCAGGGAACACCCAAACACACCGGGATGCCTGGAGGTATGAGGGATAGCCCATTCGTATAAAAATCCATCTCGAAGGAATAAATCTAACGCACGCAAGCAAGCACGCACGCAAAAAAAAAAACAAAAAAAAAACAAAAAAAAAAAAAACAACAAAATGTCTCACTACTAAGCATCCCGCGCGGCGGCGGTGGCAGCAGCAGCAGCTAGGTTGACGATGAAATAATAAAAAAACAAAAAAAAAAACAAACAACAACCCCCAAACCATCGAGAACAAATACATAAAAGCAAAAGAAATCCCTACAACTCAGAGAGGTCATGTCCCGCACGAGACGCGGGCTCGAATTCACGCCTCGGTACGCGACGGGCTCCTCTGAGCCCGGGGTTTCGGGACGCGCCAGCGGGACACGGGTCTGGATCGAGGGCCTCGGGTCCCGCGAACTTCCTCCTCCTCCTCCTCCTCCTCCTCCTCCTGGTCCTGGTCCCGGTCGTCGTCGTCGTCCTCATTCTCCCCGGCACGATACAGACCCGCCGCAACCGAGGCCCCCGCGGCCTCCGCGGCGGGGTCTCGCTGCGGTTACCGCTGACTCGGATCGAGGGGGAGACCACAACTACTGCAAGCACCGTTATTATTATGATGATGATGATGAAGATTCTCATTCTCCCGAAGTTGCCCATCACGGCTCAGACCACAATTATTACAAGCACCGTTCTGATGACGACGCCGCCGACGGTGGGGGTGACGAAGATGACGAAGAAGAAGATAACGGTGAAGAAGATGAAGTACAAGTAGTAGAAGAAGAAGAAGATAATGGTGAAGAAGAAGAAGAAGAAGAAGAAGATAATGGTGAAGAAGAAGATAACGGTGGTGAAGAAGAAGAAGAAGAAGTAGTACAAATGTTTTCAAAACACGGGGACATCGCGTGGAACTCGAAGCCCCCTCCGCGGACGTCGCTCAGGGGCCCTCAGTCGATCGCGGCCTCGGAACTAGTCGCGCGAGGCGGACCGACCGCCGCGGCCCGCGAGGCCTCCAGGGACGTGTTATCCACTTTCCTGGCGTACTTCACCCCCGAGCTAGAGGACATCGTGATCGAGATGACCAACCTGGAAGGGGTCAGGAGGACGACGCGGAGGCGTCGGGGGCGAGACGGAGAGGAGGAGGAGGAGGAGGAGGAGGATAGAAGCCCGTGGAAGCCCGTGGATCGCACCCAGTTACGCGCCTACGTGGGGCTGCTGATCCTGGCCGGAGTCTACAGGTCGAGGGGCGAGGCGTGTGAAAGTCTCTGGGACCCGGAGAGCGGACGCGCCGTATTCCGCGCCACCATGCCTCTGAAGACCTTCAGATCCTACTCCAGCGTCCTGCGCTTCGACGATCGCGAGACCAGAGAGGCGAGACGCGCGGCGGCGTCGTCGTCTTCTTCTTCTTCTTCTTCTTCTTCTTCTTCTTACGGAGACAAACTGGCACCCGTCAGGAAACTGTGGGACGCTTGGTGCCAGCCGCTGCCGCTCCTGTACGATCCCGGACCGGAGGTCACCGTGGACGAGAGGCTGGTTCCCTTTAAAGGTAGTAAAGAAGAAAAAAAAAAAAGAAAAGAATCAATCAATTAAAAAAAAAAAGGATGGAGATGAGGAAAGGCACCTGTCTCTCTATATGAGACAGAAAGAGGAGACACGCACACACACACCCCACACACACACACCCCCACACCCCCCCCACACACACCCACACACACACAGAGAGAGAGAGAGAGAGGGAGAGATATTGTACCAAAGGATCGGTTTGCAGCTTTCCACCCCTAACAACAACAACAACAACAATAATAATAATAATAGTCATATATTTATTTCTTTTCTTTTCTTTTTTTTCACACACACACACACCCACACACACAGAGAGAGAGAGAAATATTGTACCAAAGGATCGGTTTGCAGCTTTCCACCCCTAACAACAACAACAATAATAATAATAGTCATATATTTATTTCTTTTCTTTTCTTTTTTTTTTTTCCACACACACACACCCACACACACACACACACACCCACACACAGAGAGAGAGATATTGTACCAAAGGATCGGTTTGCAGCTTTCCACCCCTAACAACAACAACAATAATAATAATAGTCATATATTTATTTCTTTTCTTTTCTTTTTTTTTTTCCACACACACACACCCACACACACACACACACACACACACACACCCACACACAGAGAGAGAGATATTGTACCAAAGGATCGGTTTGCAGCTTTCCACCCCTAACAACAACAACAATAATAATAATAGTCATATATTTATTTCTTTTCTTTTCTTTTTTTTTTCCACACACACACACACACACACCCCCACACACAGAGAGAGAGAGATATTGTACCAAAGGATCGGTTTGCAGCTTTCCACCCCTAACAACAACAACAATAATAATAATAATAGTCATATATTTATTTATTTTATTTTCTTTTTTTTCCCACACACACACACACACACACAGAGAGAGAGAAATATTGTACCAAAGGATCGGTTTGCAGCTTTCCACCCCTAACAACAACAATAATAGTCATATATTTATTTATTTTATTTTTTTTCCACACACACACCCACACACACACAGAGAGAGAGAGAGGGATATTGTACCAAAGGATCGGTTTGCAGCTTTCCAACCCTAACAACAACAATAATAATAATAACAATAATAATAGTCATTTATTTATTTATTTATTTTCTTCACACCCACACACACACCCCCCCCCCACACACACACCCCCACACACACACACACCCCCACACACAGCCGCTCGCTGGGGTCTCCTGGACCCCCCCACCGCCGCTCGCTGGGGTCTCCTGGACCCCCCCATCGCACCGCCGCTCGCTGGGGTCTCCTGGACCCCCCCCCCCACACACACACACACACACACCCACACAAACACACACACACACACACACCGCACAGCCGCTGCTTGGTGGGGATCTCCTGGACCCCCCCCACACCGCACCGCCGCTCGCTGGGGTCTCCTGGACCCCCCCATCGCACCGCCGCTCGCTGGGGTCTCCTGGACCCCCCCCCACCGCCGCTCGCCGCTGGGGGGGTCTCCTGGACCCCCGTCACGGCTCTTCTCCGTTTATTTATTTATTTATCTTTGCGAACAGGGGTCCCCTGGTCCAGGGTCGCGGGGGCAGCAGTCTAAGCAGGGACTCCCAGACTTCCCTCACCCCGGACACGTCCTCCAGCTCCTCCGGTGGGACCCCAAGGCGTTCCCAGGCCAGCCGAGAGACATAGTCCCTCCAGCGTGTCCTGGGTCTTCCCCGGGGCCTCCTCCCGGTGGGACATGCCCAGAACACCTCCCTAGGGAGGCGTCCAGGAGGCATCCTGAGCAGATGCCCGAGCCACCTCAGCTGGTTCCTCTCAACGTGTAGGAGCAGCGGCTCTACTCCGAGCTCCTCCCGTGTGACCGAGCTTCTCCGTTTATTTATTTATTTATTTATTTGTTCTCTTCTTCTTCCATAAACGGACTCGTGAGGTCTCCCCCCCGACCCCCGGCGCTCCACCGCGGGGTCGTGGTATGCTGCGACTCGGGGTCCCGGTGACCCCCCTTGGGGAGCACAAGGGTTAAACAGAATTATCTTTTAGCAAAAAACTATCGCTTTTGATATTAGCCGTCTTTAGTTTAGTGTACACAAAATCCATGTAAAATACTGTTTGTATAAATACAATTACAATTTAAATTGACTATATTGACAGTAATGCACCGCGGTATATTAATAGGCATGTATGTAATGATAATGCTTCGTAGCACTGAACAACCAAACAGACTCACCAAATCCCCTTGTTCGCGTCAGAACCCGCGGTCTTTACTCAGCGTCCGTGATAATAGTAGTGGCTCCTGTGAGTTTAAAACATGTAACGGTAGGTTTAGAAGACGGATGGTGTTAGTTATTGCAAAAATAGCGGAGACACGGTACCTGTGCAGCTGCCCTGTTGCGCTTCCTCCCAGCTCTGACCGGAGAGGAGCGCAGCTGCATTGTATGAAGTGCTATTAGCGCGTGATTGGCTGAGGTGGTCAAGTGAGGGGGCTAAGGTTATACGGCGCATTTACTGATATATGGAAAATGGGAATTTACAGTTACTATAGGTAAGTGGATTTTACACCTGGGTTAAAATAATAATGTCTCTTATTGTCTAGCAATAACTGCACATTCCTTTATTCCATGTAACTCCCCTCCTTTTTAATCATAACACACAGCCTGTACAGATCTTTATTCAGATTTAACAGTTTCATGTTGCTCTGTTGTAGATGAGGTAAACCAGTACGAACATTTGAACGTATATTGCACAGCGGACTCCATTTTCTTCTGTTTCTTGCGTAGTCGCGGTGCATGATGGGATATAGAAGTGCGTGAAGTGTGCACGGATGCACGCTTCAGTTACGTCCGATCTCCACGATCTCCAACGGTGGAAAGGGAAGGCCAGGTTTGTCGGGTGCATTCAGTAGGGTGCGTTAAAAAATTGTCGCGCCGTAAATTGCGTAACTGCCCTTTGACGCACACTTCAAATGGTGATCCTAAGGCCAGTTAGGCGAATTGGGACACGGCCCACACATCAGTCACATCAGGCTAAAACACTGGGAGCGGGACATGAGAACGCCTGTCAATGACGTTGATAAACTGCGCAAATACGTCTGTGAATCACATAATTGGCTGGAGCAGCTCGTCCCCGGTCACACTCACTGACTGACATTGAAAAATTGCGCAGAATGAATTGTTGTGTGTTTATTTTATTTTAAATTCTGGTTCGATTTTTTTTTTGTGCGCAGCACAGATTTTCTGTGTGCGAAGACCATGTCAGCAGTGCGCAATTGCGCATGCGTGCAGCTTAGAGGGAACAGACAGTGTCCCAATTCGCCAAACTGGCTTTAGGATCACGATTGGAAGTGTGCGTCGAAGGGCAGTTATGTAATTTCCGGCGCGACAAGGGCTGTCCCATTTCAACGCACCCTACTGAATGCGCCCACAAACCTGCCCTCCCCTTTCAACTGTTTCCATGGAGATCGGACGTGGCCGAAGCGTGCATCCGTGCACACTTCACGCACTTCTATATCCCATCATGCACCGCGACTACGCAAAAAAGAGAAGAAAATGGAGTCCGCTGCGCAATTCACATTCAAATGTTCGTACTGATTTACCTTATTTACAACAGAGCGACATGAAACTTTTAAATCTGAATAAAGATAAGTACAGGCCGTGTGTTTGATGATTAAAAAGGAGGGGAGTTACATGGAATAAAGGAATGTGCAGTTATTGCTAGACAATAAGAAGACATTATTATCATGAGAAATTATTATTGCAATAAGAATAATGTAAGAATGCTCGTTTCTATTGTAAGCATCAAAGACCAAGAGATTGAAACATAAAGTCAGAAGAGTTTAATGATCCACACAGGTAATGTGAACAATGAAGCAACGGACTCTCCGGAAAGGACAGAAGAGAGTCCTGAGACGTGCACAAAATCTTCATGTGTTCAGGTACATTCCATAGGTCTGCGCCCCCTCGTGGCACGTGTCATTTACCTTCGTGTTAAATCAAGATATTAGCTTGATGTAGTGCTGCACTGCTGGAAAATCCCTCACAATAATAATGTGGAAAGAACTGGCACGGCATAGAAGGGAAACAGCACCCTCTACTGTTATTAAAGTGGTGTAGACACTGGCCAAAATACCAAATTGTTAAACTGCAATATCCTACTTTATGTACCACTAATCAGTGTTCTCTGGTTTATAGACTATGAATGTGAAAATTATATTTTTACCTCTGTCTCTGTTATTACATTTTCACAAGGTATATTTTGTTAACCCTTTAAAGTTATGAAGTAGCTACAAAGGAGAAAAAAATCACCTTGAACGTTATAATTCTATTATTGATATTCAATCTAAAAAAAAAAAGAAATGGCTGTGATGACGACATCTTGACTTTTCTTCTATTAAATAATACATCATTAAAAAATAACGTACGTAATGTACATATCGTACGCTCAAAGACAGCGGTGGAAGTGCGGTCCGTGGTGTAGACCTGTCCCACTTCAGCAAGATGGCGGCTACACTGAGGAGGGCAGATTCTCGACCGGAACCTTGAAACTACACTTTGAAGAGTACTTCGAAGGGACCCTTCAAAAGGTGTGTAAGGTATTTTTTAACAATGTAATACTACCCCCAGATGCCTGTAGCCCTACTCACCAAAGACCCCCACCCTGAGAGGGTCGTAAAGCAATCTACAGCACTGGGGCCAAGAAGATAACATCTAGGACCAGGGCCACTTCTTATCTGTGGCCCTGTTCACCAAGGACTGAGTGCCCCCATCCTGTGAGGGTCATAAAACAATGAGATTGATTGACTTAAAAACGCACATTCAGGGATTTTGCCAAAAAGGTTTTTAATGTGTAACCACATGTTGCCGAGAGGAAGACCCGCCTCACACACTGAGAGGCCTATAAAAGCTGGAAAGACAAACATCTCAGGACTCTCTGCCTATCCTTTCCTGAGAGTCCGGTGCTTCATTGTTAACTTTACCTGTGATGAACTCATTAAATCCTTCTGACTTATATTTCAGTCTCTTAGTCCTCTTTGACGCTTGCATCAGAAATGAACATTTCTTACAAGTGCATTTGGCGAATTGAGACAAGGCCGTGGAGTGAAGAATCGCTGATGATTCTAAGTGCTGTTTAACCCCTTAAAGTTCCGACGGCCCGCCCTCGGGCACAGATCCGAGCGTTCCACTGTTTTGCGGCAGTTTTGCGTTTTAAACATGACGAAACGGACAAAAGAAAGGAAGTACGCGACCGAGGACACTGGATGTTTGTACAAGTTAAACTAGAGGCATCTCGGACCCGGAGCGGTTCGTGGAACCGAGTGAAGATCTCATGGTGCACTCAGGAGCAGAGGACCTTATGATTGGACTGGATGCTGTTATTGATCGGTAAGCGTGGTTTATTCTGCTCTTGACTTAATTGTGGGTCAAATATGTATTATGTGTAATCATTAGCATTAGCAAATGCCAATCTGCGCCCCGACCCCCCCCCCCCCCCCCCGCCACATGTACAGTGTATTTTTAGTTTGTGTGTGTTTGTTTACATTTTGAAGTGTGTGTGTTTGTTCACGGTTTGCAGTGTGTGGCTTGTAAATATATATTTATTTTGACCCATACTACTTGTTTTGACTATATTTTATATACAAATATACATTTTATATTGTGTTTTGATATGTTATGTAAATGTACAGTAATAGAGCAGCTGGGTGTGCAGATACAGATTCCTCTCAGTGTGTATTGGTCATTAAATACTGTCACTAGTTCATGAGTTGTAAAAATCAAATGATCGTGTCATATACTGAAAAAGAGTTAACGGACTGTCTCCCAGACACAGTAGGACAATCTCACTCAGTGCACAAAGCTTCACACAATGGCTTATACTCATAATACAAGTCAGAGCTTTATCATAAAAATGTTAAGTGTGTTTTCAACATTGGAGTTTACAGTTGTCTTGGTTTGGTTGGAGGCTCATGTTTTGCCATAGTTAAAATTAAATATTTATACTTCCAATAGCATTAACATACTACACAGGTCATGAGCAAGATTTTTGTCATTTTCATTGTATAAGTGGGCTGAAGCAGTCTTATAACAGAAATGTAAATGCAGTAATTTGATTCTTTTAATAAACCATTTAACTTGGATGGATGCGATGCAGCATGACCACAGTGCACACGTCTGATGTCGCTCACAGTGGTCCATGGGACCGCTCAGGGAGTTTGTGTGTTTGCTCAGACTCGTGAAAAAGTAAAGGGAACATTGGTCGAAAGCGTCTTTACTAGATATGGAGTGATATTTGCACTTTTTAACAAATTGACTATCGGCCTTAAATTTCCAGCACAGGCTGATAACTTGTTTTGGCGCATCTGTGGCCTAAAGAATATACATAAAGCTTCATTTGAACACTTTAGTGCAAAGAGGTAACTGTACAAAACATAATCTCTCTGAAATACTTAAAAGGTAAAAAAGGCTGTGGGTGAGTTTGGAGTAAATTTAAATTACAGAATTCAACACAGAATCAAAATCTGTCCAAAAATATCTGCAGATCTTTTTGGCCATTGGTTCCTCTGGATTCTAAACAACTTATTACTGATAATTAATGTGAGATGTTCTGATCCGGGGTCGCATAATGACAAATATATGTTACATCAATATTGTCCCTCATGTCCAGTGTTTTTGTAATTAAGAATAAATTAGTATTATTACTGTAATACTAATCCCTGCAATACAAAATTCCATAAACATGATCATGTTTATGGAATTTAGTATTGCAGGGATTAGTATTTACAATCTAAATTGTAGTCCTTTAACCTGCGAAGGGTCTCTGACAGTACACTCTCTGTAGATGCAATCTTACTGACATCTAGCGGTGACGTAGACACCAACGTGCTGGGCTCTGATCTTTTAGTTTCTGTATTCGCCATTTAATTACACTCATTTGGTTTATTTTTCATTTAAAAATAAAATACATAATACATTTGTATTTAAATAAAATAAACGAATTAATTCAATTCGGCCTGCTTACAGTTCATTTGGTCCAATTAATCTGTACATCAGGCATGGCGGCTGCTCAAACTGTAGTAGCTTAGTGGTAGTGCCAGTGGTAGTAGTAGCAGTAGTAAGGATAGTAGGCCTAGTTCTTCTAAACTCAGTAGTAGTACCAGCAATAGCCTTTGTCATCGCAGTAGCAGCAGTGTCAATAGTAGCAGAAGTAGTAGTACCAGTAGTAGTAGTAGTAGTAGTAGCAGTAGTTGTGGCAGTAGCAGCAGTAAGAATAGCAGTTCTTCTAAGCCTGCTGTAGTACCACTAGTACCAGTAGTAGTAATAAAAGTATTTGCAGTAAGATAGCAATTCTTCTAAGCTCCTTAGAACATCTTATGACTCCAGATCATTCTAAACATATGCGAAGCTTCAGTGTTTGAAATAAACAGGGCTCTTAGAAAATACTTCCTGTTTCGGTGAGTCATCCTTTCAAAATAAAGGTGTCATGTCCAAACAGGTCAATTATGACCATTGGAGCAGGACGTGTTGTCAGGACATGATGTCATGCTGCCGCAGCAGTTAATGTTCTAAAAAACTAAACTAAAATCATGTACAATAGGCTCAACTCTGTGACCAGGACTCCTCTGAAAATGAGATTCCAATTACAGCAGGACTACCCAGTTAAGATCACAGTATGCAACTTTTTAGCAAGAAAATAGACAAAAAAATAAAATAAAGTTTTTTATTTCATTTGGTTGTGTTTATTGCACTGAAAATGTCTGAGCGGGCTTGCATCTCCACAAACCTCACACTTACTTGGCCTGGAGTTGGGCTTCCTCCTGCTTGTTTCATTGGAAATGTTCCTTTGGCTATAACATTACGCACTACGGCATAAAACATCAATCACCACAGAGAATATTCAAGAGTATGCGTTTAACTTTTCTATAGAATTATGCGGGTAATGTGCCTCCTCCAGAAAGCTAGATAATGTACCTTTAAATAAAGGTCATAAGATAAATGCATACATAAAAAAGAGTAAGTTAGAAGAATAATGAGATAATTGTATACAGAACATGCACAGCACTATGTAGTAGGTAAGAGGGAAAAAATGAACACACTGTATTTTACACTGAAAAGCCGTGCCCCGGACATCCGGGGCGGCTGTTGTTGTGGTGCAGTCACAGAAGCAGCCCGTGCTCCTGGCTCCTCTGTGTGCGTGAAAACATCAGCATTAGCGGCGCATTTCTGCACATTCGGCACGTTTTGGCCTATTTTCCCGGTCCTTTCCACTTTTGCACTTATCTTTGGCTCTTTACACACGCGTCATGGTGCTGTCGACGTCGCAGCAGGTTGCTCTCGTGTTCACTGCGGTGCTCTTTACGTTTGTGGTCCTGCCCAGGATGTTCGGAGTCGGCGGAGGAGGAGGAGGAACCGGAGCCAAAGATGCTCGTTTGGATTCCCGCTACAACAGAAAAGGTACACGGCACGATTGGCGCAAAACGCACTTATTCAAATGCAACGGTTGCGCCTTTGAGACTCTAGCATTAAAGGCTACACAGCTCCAAAAGCCTCAAATTTGAGAAAACTTAAATGTGAAGTACGAAGTAAGTATGTTTGCAGAGGTCTAAACTACAGGGTTAGCAGCTTTTACATTGAATGAGACCCCATGTAGACACAGGGAGGGCACCTGACACACATAAGTACTCTGTACTGGATATTGCACATTTGACTAAACATTTTTCATTCTGTAGCTAATAGCTAATTTAATCGAAACTGAATAAGTCACATTCACAGGATAGAAATGAACCTTTCCTGATTAGCTTTTGAATGAGCTGTATCTGAAGTATAAGACCACACAGACTAGTATACACCCATGGACCACTGTGGAACCTGCCTAGACGACTGAGGGATTACACAGATTTAAGGCCGCATGGTAAAAGAAAGTAATACTATTTAATGTTGAAAATCACATTCTATTGTTAAGTTGTTTTTTTTTTTTGTTTTTTTTTTTTTGTATCATCATCATCATTGTATCAGAATCATTATTGAGTATTTAGTAACTTCAAGCTCCAACTCCAAACACTGTAGATATTAAAGTAGTATATAGATTTTACATTTCAAATCATTGCAGTTATCCAATAATTTTTACCAGGGCCAATAGTACAAATGTAGAAGCTTTCTGTCCTAATACCTCCCCCATTATCTCTGGTTAATCCTGTTACATCCTTCTTCTGCCCATCAGACTAATGAGCTCTTTAAAGTGCTTTTGTTTGTTTTCAGAGGAGTTGTGATCTGTAATGCCCATCTCAAATAATGCACTATTCCTATTAGTGCTGTAACAATACTACAGTTTCTATTTAATTATATAGAGATTTCAGCAACCACAATGATAATATAAAAAAAACACAAACACAAATGTACTCCTTTGCAGATAGTGAAGTACAGGCCTCAGCCAGAGAAAATAAATGGTTTGAGAGGGGAGTTAAAGAAGCAGTTTAGGAAAGACAATCATTCCTTGAACAAGAATGGGGGCATTAGACATCATCTATCCCCCATATACAACTTCATCCTCAGACCCAAAGCAAACAAAGGAAACAAAGCCCACAAATTTCTGTCGACATGTCTGCTAAAACTATACAGGAAATGCAATTTACATCATTTTAATGTTACTTTATTTTGTTCTAGTTACAATAGATCCTGACCATTCTAAAACTCTCCAGGAAAGGCGTTTTAATTTACTGCTTGCTAGTCCTGGTTTTGATCGTATAGTTATAGGTTATTATTTGTGTGTACATTTTTTTATTCTTTTGTAAATGGTATTTTCATGAGTAATCACCACAAGCAAAATGGGCAACATTTGATCCTGATGATTTATACTGCGACTGCAGGCCTATTGTTGTATTCTATTTGCCTCTGAATAAACAGCGTGACAACAGTCCTTTTATGCGCATATCTTAATTAAACATACAGGCCCTATACAGAACAATACAAAACGGATCTATGCTGCTGTGTCATTTGATACGAAATGAAATTTAAAATGGTTTTCTAAGCCTCAGCTTACATTTGTGTTTTGCTAAGTTCTGATGTAGAAAAAAGAAAAGAGGGTTGAAATGTTTCCTGTGTATACAAATTGCTCACGCCTTGTCAAAACCCAGAATTTTCATAGGAAAATTATTACTGGTGTCTGAAATGTTTTAGCTGTTGGCTGCACGCACTTCTAGGGCTCCATTTTAGATTCAAATGTATTTATTTGTTTTGAAAAACACATGCTTTTACTGACATGAGATTGGCTATAGTTGAGACTTTTGGGTCTTTTATGGGATCTGAATATTTTGGATCTGTTCATTTTAAAGAGCCATTCAAAAGACTGACTCTTCTTAATTTTTTTTTAATGATATAAGGCAGGGGTCACCAGCCTTTTTGAAACTCAGAGCTACTTCATGGGCACTGAGTCATACGAAGGGCTACCAGTTTGATACGCTCTTCTGAAATAACAAATTTGCTCAGTTTGCCTTTAGTTATACATTATTGATATTGATAAATGATAATCATCTATGTGAAGACACTGATCACATTAATGATTTCTCACAATTATTAACAATGACAACAAGGTGGGAAACAGATAACAATATTCAGCACTTTCACTTTTTTAATCTTTGTAATTGTTAAATTTTCAGATGATCACTTACATCACTAAATGTCATTGGAAAAGTGTCCCATTTTCACTTGCCACTGACAGACCTTTTTAACAAAACAAAAACTATGTTGCACCATGTTTCAAAAACTCAACTTACATATTTTTGAATAAATCTTGGTTGCTTTTTGTGACTTTTCTGCCAGTGTTGTGAAAAAAAGTCTGTTGCTTACCCAAAGCTGCCTTCAGCTCGGGGCTTTTTCTGCCCGTAGTGCCTGTCCTGGTGGGTAGTTAGCATGGAGCTTTTGTGACATTTATTGTGAAAGTCATAATTTTTGTTCTGCCATATTTTTGGAATAAGAAACAGATTTCAGCGTGCATCTTCACAGCGCTCGCTAACTGAGCACTGGTTTTGTCACGCGCACAATACTAACCTCTGAACTGAGTAGGACAGAGTTCACCTTAACTTATCTAAACTTCACGTATAATGAACACATTTTCAAGATATTGTCATTTTTAAATCTATATAAATGCAAGAGTGATTAAAAAAAAAAAAAAGCAACAGAATAAAATAATATTGTAGATTCAGCTCATTAGTAAGTTGTGCTATTTTTAGAATTGGCCTGAGGGGCCTCATGTGGTCCTTGGGGGCGACCTGGTGCTCGCAGGCACTGTGTTGGTGACCCCTGATATACAGTATTTTTCAGACTATACGTTGCTCCGGAGTATAAGTCGAATTAGACAAAAAATGCATAATAAAGAAGAAAAAAACATACATAAGTCACACTGGACTATAAGTCGCATGTTTGGGGGAAATTTATTTAATAAAAATCAGGACCAAGAGCAAACATTTCATCTTAAAACAGCAATTCATAATAAAAGCAATACAATAGAGAACAGGTGTACGGTATGCTAACGTAACACATTGATGGTAAACTGAATACGTGTCTGGCATGTTAACGTAACATACGCATGAACAGTCAATTAGATAACTATAGCATAAAGAACATGCTAACAGGTTTACCAGACTCTCCCTCTCACGCCAAATCACTAAATCCATTGAACTCGTCATCCTCCGTGTCACTTCTGAACAACTCTGCTAACTCCGGGGCCTCCAGGGATGATGGCAGGTATGGAGTTGAAAACTTTAAATTTAGCTTTGAACTGTGGTGTGATGTGCGCTCGCATACTGTCCATCACAAGTAGTGCCTTGCGTGTTCTAAAGAAGCCATCCGGACGCTTAGTGTAGCACTTCGTAAGCCAAAAGTTCATCATTTCTTGATCCATCCACCCTTTTTCATTCACGGTTACGACAACTGAGGGAGATTGGATTTTTGGCATGGTTTTGCGTTTGAAAATGACCATTGGTGGCAATTTTGATCCATGTCCACAACATGCCAGCACTACTGTGAAGTGTGATTTTTCATGACCAGTTGTTACTATATTCACACTCTTTTCCCCTTTCTCTGCAACACTTTGGCCCATGGGGATGTCAAACGTGAGGGGGATCTCGTCCATGTTGATAATATGATCCAGTGTCACGTTATGCTCAGTTACTTGCTTTTCAACAAACTCATGGAAACTGTCAACCTTAGCTTGGAAGTCTGCTGGCAGTTTTTGGGACATCGTTGTCCTTGCTCTGATAGAGAGGCGGTTGCGTTGCATGAAGCGGTAACACCAAGAAGGTCCTCCCGCAAAGTCGTTTATATTCATCTCCTTGGCAACTACCTGGGCGTGGAGACACAACTGCACTGTTGACAAGCCTCTCCCGGCAGCACGTTGTTCAAGCACCCATGTGTGAACTCGTCCCTCTAGCTGTGGCCATCTAGCTTTTAGCCCGCGATTAGCTTTTTTTGTTTTCTTCATTGCAGTAAGAGTAACCTCCTCTTTTCGCCAGTCCCTCACAAGTTTCTTGTTCACTCGATACTTTCTTTCTGCTTCAAAGTGAGAGTGTGGTTACCATTTGAAGTTATAAAAATCTACCGTATTTTCCGGATTATACGTCGCTCCTGTATGGAAGCCCGTTTCCGCCATGAAAAAAAAAATAAAAGCCCCACAGAAAGTCGAAATTACGAGTTTAAAACTCGTAATTATGAGTTTAAAACTCGTAATTATGAGTTTAAAACTCGTAATTATGAGTTTAAAACTCGTAATTACGAGTTTAAAACTCGTAATTAGGACTTTTAAAACTACTAATTATGAGTTTAAAACTCGTAATTATGAGTTTTAAAACTACTAATTATGAGTTTAAAACTCGTAATTAGAACTTTTAAAGTCTTAATTGAGCTTGTAGCACACTGCAACTGAGTGTACAGAGCAGAGGAGACAGGAGGAGGACTGTTATGTTTATCACCTACATACTTTTAAAAAATGAATAAATTAAGCTCCAGTAAAGTTTCTGGCGTCTTGAACAAATCAGTGGGCCCTGAGTGCTGTTCTGACCACTCATGAGCTGTGCTCTGTGTCTGTGAGCGCTCGTTTTCCTGGTCTGAGCAGAGTGCCAGCTGGTCACAACCCCGCTGGTTTATTGAGGAAATTATTAAAATACCAAATTCATTTAATCAAAATTGATAAGGTTCACTTTTTGTAAATGTTACATTCCCAAAATTACGAGTTATAAACTCATAATTCATACTTTTAAAAGTCCTAATTACGAGTTTTAAACTCATAATTAGTAGTTTTAAAAGTCCTAATTACGAGTTTTAAACTCGTAATTACGAGTTTTAAACTCATAATTACGAGTTTTAAACTCATAATTACGAGTTTTAAACTCATAATTACGAGTTTTAAACTCATAATTACGAGTTTTAAACTCATAATTACGAGTTTAAAACTCGTAATTTCGACTTTCTGTGGGGCTTTTATTTTTTTTTTCATGGCGGAAACGGGCTTCCATACTCCTGAGTATAAGTCCCACCAGTGAAAAAATGCGTAATAATGAAGAAAAAAACATAAGTCACACTGGGCTATAAGTCGCATTCTTAAAGGAAATTTATTTTACAAAATCCGAACCCAAGTATAGACATTTTATCTTTTAAAGGCCAGTTATAATAATAACCATAAAATGGAGAACAACAGGCTGAATAGCAGTACAGCACGCTAACGTAGCACATAGACAATGAACTGTCTAGTATGTTTACGCAAGATATTAACAGTTAATCAGATAACCACGCAAACGTAACATGCCGGCTTGTCCACAAACATGAGAGACATGAGAGTTCTTTTCACTGATGTTTACTGTGATCTTATTTCTTCATCACAGATCACACCGTAGAACTAGCAAACACATAAAATATAAGATAAGCTCTGCATCATATTACATACAGTGGGGTGACCGTTCATTTTCTGTGGCTGGACCCAGACTTTGGAACTCTTTGCCCCTGGAGTTACGCTCAGTCACTACTTTGTCTCTGTTTAAAGCCAAGCTAAAGACTCATTTGTTCACAATTGCCTTCAGCTAATGACTGTTTTTATTGTTTGTTGTTTTGTATATAGAATTTTTGTTGTTGTTTTTACATTTTAATGCACTTGAAAAGCACTTTGGTTCCGTTTTTGCTGTTGTAAAGTGCTATGCAAATAAAGTTTGATTGATTGAAAACGAAGTCAGTAGCGCCACCTCAAACTTTGAAAATCAAAGTTTGAGGTGGCGCTACTGACTTTTTTTTTCCGTGTCTTGATATCACTCACTGGCATGTCAGGGAGTGTGTATTACTTTTGCCATTTTCTGGGCTCCGGAAGCGGTTTTAATGAGTCCCTCGCTGGGACGTTGTCCCAGGCTCAGGCCTAATAATATAATAACTAATAATAAGTTTTACACATGTGGACAAAATTGTTGGTACCCATTGGTTATTGAAACAAAAACTCACAATGCTCACAGAAATAACTTGAATCTAACAAAAGTAATAATAAATACAATTTCTTTGAAATGTAACCAGTGAAAGTCAGACATTGATTTTCAACCATGCTTCAACAGAATTATAAAAAAAAAAAAATGGAAATGGAATGGAATGGAAATCATAAAACAGGCCTGGACAAAAATGATGGTACCCTTAACTTAATATTTAGCTGCACAACCTTTTGAGGCAATCACTGGAATCAAACAATTCCTGTAACTGTTAATGAGACTTCTGCACCTCTCATCAGGTATTTTGGCCCACTCCTCATGAGCAAACTGCTCCAGTTGTCTCAGGTTTGAAGGGTGCCTTTTCCAGACGGCATGTTTCAGCTCCTTTAAAGGATTTAGGTCAGGGCTCATAGAAGGCCACTTTAGAATAGTCCAATGTTTTCCTCTTATCCATTCTTGGGTGTTTTTCACTGGGTCTTTAGCTGTGAACATAACAGAGCCTCCTCCATGTTTCACAGTAGGGACAGTGTTCTTTTCGTGATATGCTTCATTTTTTGATCTGTGAACATAGAGCTGATGTGTCTTGGCAAAAAGTTCCATTTTTGTCTGATCTGTCCATAGGACATTCTCCCAGAGGCTTTGTGGCTTGTCAACATGTAGTTTGGCTTTTTTAATGATTTGTTTTCAACAATGTTGTCCTCCTTGGTTGGCTCCAATTAAGTCCACTTTGGCTCAAACAATGACGGATGGTGTGATCTGACACTGATGTTCCTTGAGCTTGAAGTTCACCATTAATCTCTTGATAAGTTTTTTTCTGGGCTCTTTTGTTACCATTCGTATTATCTGTCTCTTTGATTTGTCATCAATTTTCCTCCTGCGGCCACATCCACGGAGGTTGGCTACAGTCCCATGGATTTTACATTTCTGAATAACATGTGCAACTGTAGTCACAGGAACATCAGGCTGCTTGGAGATGGTCTTATAGCCTTTATCTTTAACATGCTTGTCTATAATTTTCTTTCTACTCTCCTGAGACAGCTCTTTCCTTTGCTTCCTCTGGTCCATGTTGAGTGTGGTACACACCATGTCACCAAACAGCACAGTGACGACCTGTAGCCCTATATATAGCCCCACTGACTGATTACAAGATTGTAGACAACTGTGATGCTAATTAGTGGACACACCTTAGATTAACATGTCCCTTTGGTCACATTATTTTAAGTCTTTTCTAGGGGTACCATCATTTTTGTCCAGGATTGCTTCATGAGTTTATTTTTTTTTATAATTCTGTTGAAGCATGGTTGAAAATTCCATAAAATTTATTATTACTTTTGTCAGATTCAAGTTATTTCTGTGATCATTGTGAGTTTTTCTTTCATTAATCAAAGGGTACCAACAATCGTACCCTTGGTCATTAGTTACCACAGAGCTGATTATTCCTGAGCTTTCAAACCTTTAATATAAATTCTTTTTGGAAAGACTTTGGGAAAAACAAATGGAAAATGTACTTCTGGGACCATGGGCGGGAGGTCACTGTTGAGCTCCATATGGCAACCTAAAATATAGATATTCAAATTTTATCTAGTAACTTTTCATTAAAATAAAAATAAAAGTCCTTCTGATGGTGAAATTCTCTTAGGTCCAGGCCCGGGGGCGGTGAGGGGTACTCCAGTCCATATGAACTCTCCTGGTGCCCAGTCTGCAGAAAACCTGCAGAACATGAAGAAGCTGATGGAGCAGGAACTCAAATCAGACAAATACAAGAGCAACAGCAACAAAGGCTACGTGTTCACCTTAATGCCATTGTACGCGATCGGGGTTGGAGTGTTCGCCGCATACAAGTTTCTGAAGGTAAAACCACTACTGACCAGCAGTTGGAACATAACATAAAGTAAAAGTCCTCCTAAAATTTGTGTGGAAGTAAATTTTAAAGTGGATTCTTTTTACTTCACTACATTTGAGAGCTGGTATCTGAACTGAACTGAACTGAACAGTAAAATCATTTTTTATTATTGTTTGAGGCCTGCTGAAATGGCTGAAGTTTTATTTTTCTTATAATTTAAGCAAACAAAAATATACAGCCCTTGATTCAGTTGTTTCTACTGAACAAAATTCAGTACAAATCTGTATCAAAATAAATACATTTGAAGCCTTATAAGACCTCAAAACGTGCAAAATAGTCAAACGCCTCAGTGCAGCATAAGAGGAAGACTGGTCAGATAGGGTGAGCAGATCCAGTGTTAGTGCAGTTTAAGGTTACAGTCCTCAGGACAGAAGTGTCCTGCAGCCCTGGCATCAGAATCAGCCTCCAGGGGGAGCCAAGTAGCAGTGGTCCATTAAGAAATTACTCAAGTAAAAGTTAAAAAAAACAAACAATACTTGTCATGCTGTACCACCAGGAATCATCAGTGTGAGAGTATCTGCCTGGCCATAAAATCTGATGTGTAGTGTAAGTTAGAGTTTTCAACTTGTTAACCAAAAAATCTCCACAAATCTGACACTTGTTTGTCCTGGAGGAGGGCACCGCCTGCTTGTTACCATGGAAATGTTGGCCCTTTGGCTATAATATTCCACAGTGGCATAAAATGTATCTCTCACCATGGACAAAAGGCACACATACTTTACCTTTTAATATAATAAAACAAGAATAAAACATGTATTTTCAAAGGATAATCCACCAAAATAAGACAAACTAAATCATGTCTACTTTAACCATTTACAATGAAGTGTGAACTTAGAAGCAAATGACTTCAGCTACCTCTTCAAACCAAAAACAAAGAGAATAGATTTGCATGATTTGAGGTAAAATTTGAAATTGTGATCTGGTCCCAAGAAAATGGTAATATTAAATCCAATATTTTAGCATATTGCCCACCTCTAATTCAACAGTAAGACTTCGCTGCCCCGGAGTGGAACTGAGGACCATCTTGCCTTGAACCCATATCCTGTATAAAAGAGGTGTGTCACCCATAGCATTCGACTGCATCCAGATGAAGCCAATTGAGGCCAACAATTATAGATACATGCAACCATATTTGGAAATCTGAGCGTGAAACCAAAGAGCCAATCCAGAGCGAGGCTGTTGAAGGTACATGTCCTCTCCCGCCTGCATCACTGGTTTGTAGGGAGTTAGCAAAGCTGTCGATCAAACCTGCTGCTAATGCAATTGGGTGCGACCTTGGGAAAAGAGGTAATTTGTCTGTTATTAATGTTCATATCTTGGTTTACAGGCACAATAGCGAAATGAAAACAACAGGATCATGTAGAGCGAGTTACATTGTAAGGTCAGAATGACATGCCTGACACCAGCTGTTACTGAGAGGGGGGCTAAGGTTTTTCAATAGAAACCTTGTCGATGGAGCCGAGTTGCGCCAATGTTCAATTCTTATTTGGAACGCAGAGGCTAACGCGTTAGTGGTACATTCTATGCTTGCAGTGAGTCTTAGTTTGTCTCTCACCATATTTTCGTGTGTTTTATAGATAAAGTCTGCAGATGACCAAGCCCAGAAGGAGAAACTGGCCAAAGGAGCAAAGAAGTCTGTGGAGGCAGGTTTGTGATGCCGTTTAAACATGGAGCTTATGGATCATCATTGTGAATATTTTGTGTGTTTAATTACTATGGCGATAATGTGTTTGTGCAGAAAACCAGTTGAACGAGCTGGAGCAGAGGCTGGCCCAGACTGAGCGAATGTTAAACTCCATCCTCACTCAGCTGGACCCTCTCACCAACTGGTCAGTGCAAAAGATACTGACATTGTTCATTTTGACAAGAAATATTTATTTATTTATATTGCTTTGCCTGGACAGTAGGGATGGGATGCTATTAAAATTTTAACTCACAATTATTGTGACCAAAATAATTATGATTAACGATATTTTCACAATAATTATTAAACAAGCTGTATAATGTCCTCATATGTGAACACCAGGACCTTATAGAGTGTGTCGTCCACATATGTGGATGCCAGGTTCAAGGAGATTATAGGTATTCCAAGTAATTCATGATTGTTGTAAAACCATGCGCCACTGCTAGCAAGCTCAAGTTTTTCAAACAATGCACAATGGTTGTCTCGTCAATGCACGTGTAAGTTGCTCGTGTTTGCCCTCAGAGCTGCAGCTTTTTTTCAGCAGGCTCTGCAGATTGGTAACTCGTCGCTTTGTTGGTCATTTCAAATTCATAATAATTCCACACATCAGACTTCACCATCTTGAACGGAGGATATAAATGTGCGCTGTCACTGGGATCCAGATCCACTGCCTGCCTACTACTAGCCATGACGGTGACTGAGATGATGAAGAACCATACACAATTCAGAATAGACACAGAAGCTATCAAGTTTCATTGCTGTGACAGAGGCCCTCCTTGTGGGCAACCACCAGAACTAACATATAAAAATTGGATTGAAACCAGAAACTTGAGGCAGTCTGGTGGCATAAAGGCGATTATAATCATGTCCAATGATCACGATTATTAAAAAATGCCACAAACAATTAATTGCGGACCTTTTTGTCCGCGATTAGCGATATAATCATATATTGTGCCCTCCCAACTAGACAAATCCGCAGTATGGCTATGAACTTATCTGTCTAGAATTTTATTATTTTTATGTTTGGCTCTATAGTTCAAACATACATTTTAAAGGGCCTATATTACTCTATTTTCTGATTTATTATAATTTTGTTTCCTCATCACAAACATACCTGGAGTTGTGTTTTGTTTCATTCACACGTTTCACACACAAATGCTGCATATTTAGGCTGACTTCTTTTCTCAAACGGAAAACACATTGTTCCACCTTGTGATGTCATGTTGTAATACAGGAAGTGATCCACTGTGTTTTTAACTTCATATGTCTTCACAATAATCTCAATAATTACCACTTCATGACATCACAAGGTGGAACAGAGTATTTTGAGCTTTGGAGATGTAGACATACTAATAATACAGTGTTACTCAAACGTGTGAATGAAACAAAACACAACTTCAGGTATGTTTTTGATGCGGTAACAACGTAATATAAGAGCACGCAAGAGTAATTTTTGTGTAACATAGGACATTTTAAAAACATGCATTCTTACTAGGTTAGTTTATGTAAGCCTTATACAGTGGTCCCTTGTTTATCACGGGGGTCACATTCTAAAAATAACCCACAACAGGCGAAATTCGCAAGTAGTCAGCTTTATTTTTTTACAATTATTATATATGTTTTAAGGCTGTAAAATAAAAGTGTGTGGTGAGACACTTTATACACTTTTCTCAGACAGGCATTAACATTTTGTCACATTTCTCTCTTGTTTAATTAATTACAAACATTTATGTAAATTTGGCTGAATGCATTCTGTGCGTGTGCTGACATGGCATGGAGAAGATTGATTAATAATGATCTACAGCCAATCAGGACACAGAACACAATGCACGTTCATATGCTGTAAAAAAAAAAAAAAAAAAAAAAGCATGCAAAATTGCACTAAAAAATCCACGAAACAGCGAGACTGCGAAAGGTGAACCACGATATAGCAAGGGACCACTGTAAGGAGCTGAAGCTCGGGTCGGTTAAAGACGTTACTTGGGCTGGGTGTGGCTGTAGTTTGCCGACCTCTGTTCTAGGTGAAATAATTCATGGAGATGAGCAGGTGAAGTCCTCTTTAGGAGGAAAGTTACACAGGTGGCTTAAAACGTTTGGTAGTTTTGAACATTGTGAAGTCATGCTTGGGTTTTTCTGCTCAGTGTGAAGTCTGTGGCCCAGGATCAGAAGAATGAAATCATGAACCAGCTCCAGACCATTCGATACCTGATGAAAAAGAGAGGGATGGACTGCCCCCCGCTCAATGTACAAGGTAACATCAGCTGGACAAAAGTACTACATCATTACATAAAGGTGAGCTAAGTACGCAGTCTAAATCAAACATAAAACTTGAACTGGTGACAGTCTGTACAAGGGACAGACTGTATATTTTTAAGAATTTAGAAATGTGATTGACTAAATGTTAGACTCAAAACAGTCACCTCACAGCTTCACAAAACTGTTGTGACAGCCCGCAGCAGACTAACAGACTGAACCAGGACTAAACCAGGACTGAACCAGGTGATTTAATCAGGGTTTTAAAAATGGACTGAACCAGGACTAAACCAAGGACTGAACCAGGAATGAACCAGATGAATAATTCAGGACCAGGAGTTAACAATGACTAAACCAGAACTACACTAGATTACTAAACCAGGAATAAACCAGGTCTAAACCAGGACTAAACAAGTACTAGGCCAGGATTTAGTTTAGTCCTGCTAATACTAAACCAGGACTAAGCCAAGACCATTAAACTAAACGAGGAACCAGAATGATCTGAAACTTTAATCTTGTATTCGAAATATTTAGTTTTTTTTTTTTTTTTTTTTTTTGTTTTCCAGACAGCTCTTGTGAACAAAACCTGGACAGTCTGATCGAATCCTTGGGGACCAAAGAGACCCTTGCAGGAATGACTCCCACACCAATGCAGCCGATATCCGAAGAAACTGCAACAGAGGAGCAGGATTTGTGCGAAAAAATGCCCAAAACTGCAGAACAAAAAGAAGAGAAGGATGGAGAGATGACAGCTGAGGAGGAACAAGAAGGAGCAGGGCTTGAGGAGGAAGAGGCGGGGCTAGATGAAGAAGAAGAAGAGGAGGAGGACATGCCTTTATTGGAGGATGGTTGTGAAACGAGCGTAGAGGAGATCGGAGCAGAGCCAGTGTCCAGTCTGAGGAGACGTAACAGACCAGAGTGAACTGTGGAATATAGGGTTAAATTATGAAAATTTATTATTTTTAAATTGTTTTTAAAATTATATTTATCAAACACTAATTTCACATAGAGAAAATCTGACTGATAAGATTTTCATCAGTGAAGGAGAAGTAAGTCATTTGGTGGCATTTGGGACATCAAGATTATTCAGTTAAAGGTGCTGTACCTGGTTTTTACTGTCTTAAAATGTGAAAGACAGAACTAGTTCATTTTTCCAGAGGTCCAAAGTTCATCCTTACTTACCTTATGCATTCTGACCATCCTCATTATTCACCAGAATTAGTTTATATGCACTTTCACAACTTTTTTGTTTTGTAACAACAACAAAAACTAGCATGATAGCCACATTCTTCTTGATTCGTAGACAATAAAATTCTTGGACTTAGATGTAGACAGTACACAGCTGATTTTTTTTGACCTCATATATGTGTGTACTGGAGCAAAACAATCTTCGCTCCAATACATGGGTGTAAGGCAAAGCAAGGCAAATTTATTTGTATAGCACAGTTTGTATACAAAGTAATTTAAAGTGCTTTACAGAATAAGAAAATAAAATCACTATACAACAAAGCAAAACATAAATAATCATCATAAAATTAAGATTAAAAGAAGATTGCAGAATAAAAACCTTTCAGTCGTATGCACAGCTAAACAGAACCGTTTTGAGCCTGGATTTAAACATTGTCAAAGTAAAGGCCTGTCTCACATCTTCAGGAAGACTGTTCCAGGTTTTAGCTGCATAAAACTTAAACGCTGATTCCCCATGTTTAGTCCTGACTCTGGGCACCAGCAGGAGGCCGGTCCCTGAAGTCCTCAGAGTGTGAGATGGTTCATATGGCACTAACATGTCAGAGATGTACTTTGGACCTAGGCCATGGAGAGACTTATACACAAGCAGAGCTGCTTTAAAGTCTATTCTTTGAGCTACAGGAAGCCAGTGCAGAGACCTGAGCACAGGACTTATGTGCTCGTACTTCCTGGTTCTAGTCAGGACCCGAGCAGCAGTGTTCTGGATGTACTGCAGCTGTGTTAAGGCTCATTTGGAGAGGCCAGTGAGCAGGTCATTACAGTAGTCTAACCTACTGGAGACACATGCATGGATAAGTCTCTCTAAGTCTGGCTTTGACAGTATACCTTTGATTTTTGCAATGGTAAAAAGCTACAGATGTTATTGATTTGATGTGGCTGTTAAAGTTCAAGTCTGAGTCCATTATTACCCCTGGATTTCTAGCCTGATTTGAAGGTTTTAGAGAGAGAGACTGGAGGTGACTGCTGACACTTTCTCTGTTTCTGTGGGCCAAAGATGATGACTTCAGTGTACAGGCTTTAATAGTTGGCATGGACCTGAGGAAATGAATCGTCTGCATTTGACCAATCCTTCAGTGTCTTTGGGTTAAACCTGTCGTAGCAGTGGGACCCATCTCTTAATCATGAGCCAGGTTTGATCAGAACTACCTTAGCGGGACAAGTTTAAGATGATAAGTTTTTGTTTTGTTACAGATGAAAAACAGATGAGGCCAAAATTATTTCTTTCTTCTGCTTTTGGACATTGTTAACTGCTGCTGACAAGAAAACTCATTCAAATATTTAAAGTGGGACTAAACACTTAAACTGCTCCAACAACCACATTTCAAATAGAGCTGGGAGGAGGGGAAGTGTCTGGAAGTACAAGGTATAACAGTGTGATTGGTCTAACAGGTATCCACACTTCAAACTCCACCCCTGCAGCCAGGTGTTTATAATCAGAAACACCTGACTGTAATCATGGCAGTCCTGTGTGATGTGACATAGTACTTGAAATTTAAGTGGCCACTGGAGGCTGCACACACTCTTACCTAGTTTGTACTAAAATTGCCAAAACATGACCAGGAATAGTAGACAATGCTATTCAAACACGCACAGAGTTTAGTAGCAAAAAAAGATTTAGTGTTTAGCTCCACTCCAATTATTTGAAAGTCTTAACCTTATAGTGTCTGATACTATCGTCACCAATAGAGCGCGGTTGCGGATTTTCCATTACCGTAACTCCGCAACCAATTGTGCTATCATGTAAATTCAAACGGCATCTCAAAGCAGAGGCATGGGGCTCTTTA
Organism: Periophthalmus magnuspinnatus; assembly: GCF_009829125.3. Lineage (NCBI taxonomy): Eukaryota > Metazoa > Chordata > Actinopteri > Gobiiformes > Gobiidae > Periophthalmus > Periophthalmus magnuspinnatus. The sequence continues at coordinate 1,576,402 of NC_047137.1, forward strand.
AATATTTGACCGGCATTACAGTAATCTGCCTCTGTCGTCCTTCGAAGGTGACGAGTGAGAGCGCAGATGCCACAGGGATTTTCCCTGTCACTTATTCGATGCGTCAAAGAAAAAGTACGGATGGATATGTAAAATAGAGGTAGTTGTGTGAAAAAATGCAGTACATTCTGATACTTCCTTTAACATGAACATGAAGTCTAGGTGAGCTATACTGGTCTATAGGGTGCTCAGTCCTTAAAGGGTTAACACATGCATTTGTTTAATCTTAAATTATTTTATATTTGCTATCAATTTCAATCAATTAGAAACCCCAAATTTTACAAATTTTCCCCATAACATTGTTGTGCATTTTGAATTTTGCGTACAGTGGTCCCTTGTTTATCGCGTGGGTTATGTTTCAAAAATAACCCGCGATAAATGAAATCCGCTAAGTAGAAAACCTAATTTTTTACAATTATTATACATATTTTAAGGCTGTAAAACCCCTCACCACACACTTTATACACTTTTCTCAGACCGACATTAACATTTTGTCACATTTCTCTCTTGTTTAAACACTCAAAGTTTAAACCTTTGTAGATATAAAAAAAAGTAAGCACAGTATTATAGAACAAAACCAAATACTATACTGTGCTGTAAATAGAAATGACAGCTTTTAGAAATACTGTAACAAATTTAATTTTAAAGATAAGCCCACGATGTTGTACACATAAGAAATGATTAATAGTGACTCAGGTGTATTTCACAGTTCCTCTGACTGCACCTCTTCGTCCTGGTGCTTCTCCACTGTAATGTCTCGTAATGTTCTTTTTCCTGCAGTTACTGATCCACAAAGCTAAAGCAGACTCCATCCGCTCAATGGTCTTGTTGCAGTTACAACCCTTTTTGCATCCATTTAAAACTTATTGCTGCTGTTGTCCTTATTTTCCTCCTTATTTATGTGATTAACTGAAGAATCATTTATTCCATAATGGCGCCCTACAGCTGCGTAACTTCTATCTACCCTAAGCACGTCCTGCTTAAATAGACCAACACGGCAGGACAGTTACATCTCGTCTTTATTCAACAACTGCACTCATCTCATCTCAACTGGTGCACGCCCTGTTCACGTTGACTGTTTTTTTTCAGTGTGCTCCTCAAATGCGCTATACCGCAACAATAAGTAGGAACCAATATTATGAAGAAAGTAAATAATGTAATGTACATAACATTAATATAATAAATAATATTCAGAATCACAGAATCACAATGCACGTTCATACACTCTAAAAAAAACATGCAGAATTGCTCAAAAAATTTGCGAAACAGCGACACTGGAAAAAGTGAACCGCGATATAGTGAGAGACAACTGTATATGCAACATTAGACATAACACTGCAGTTGCCTATAGAGAAAGAGAATAGGTTTATCTAATTATCACCTCTCTGTTTCCACTGAGAGTTCATGCTTCACTGTGTGTGTGGTTAAATCCACCTGTGACTTATTCAGAGCATGACAGAGGCTGACCAATAGGAGGAGAGCAATGTTTTACCATAGAACTGCATTAGAAAAACAATCGACATAGACCCATCAAACAGTTTGATTTCATATTTCCCAAATCTCAGCTTTTTGTTGAAATTTGTTTAAATATTTGAGTGGTATTTTTATTTATTTTTTTTTACATTACATAGCCTTTCCATCAATTTAAATGTGCACTATGTAACTTTTCTGGTGGGGGGTGGTGCGTTGCCTGTAATGCCCTACAGTATGGCATTAAAGATCAGTATAAATCCATTCAATTACAGATATCATTTGGCTCAAAAATAATTAGAAAAAAACCCACAATTTTACAGTGAGAAGGATTGCCTCTTCACAGATCTGACCTGTAACTTGGATTGGTGTCACTGTTCTTATCCATGGAGATAAGTTTAATGCTATGCTATGGAACAAGTTAGAAAAATCAATAACGTCTCTGTGGATACAGGCAGGTGGTATACACTGACATTCAGAAAGTGACATTGTGCCCCTTATAAACTAAATGCACATGAGCTGTAAAATATGTGAGTTACAGTCTAGTTTAAAGTTGTTTCAATGTTCATGTATTAAGAGTTTATGAGAAAGATTTCAAGCCATGAGTCTAGTCCTGCACATAGTTAAAGTTCTCCAATTCCTGCCTACTATTTGCTTTTTACCACTCAGGACTAGACTATGAGAGGACTGTGACTGGACTATGACTAGACTATGAGAGGACTGTGACTGGACTATGACTAGACTATGAGAGGACTGTGACTGGACTGTGACTGGACTATGACTAGACTATGAGAGGACTGTGACTGGACTGTGACTGGACTATGACTAGACTATGAGAGGACTGTGACTGGACTATGACTAGACTATGAGAGGACTGTGAGTGGACTATGACTGGACTATGAGAGGACTGTGACTGGACTATGACTAGACTATGAGAGGACTGTGACTGGACTATGACTAGACTATGAGAGGACTGTGACTGGACTATGACTAGACTATGAGAGGACTGTGACTGGACTGTGACTGGACTATGACTAGACTATGAGAGGACTGACTGGACTTTGACTAGACTATGAGAGGACTGTAACTGGACTGTGACTGGACTATGACTAGACTGTGACTGGACTATGACTAGACTATGGACAATGACTGGACTATGACTAGACTGTGACTAGACTGTGACTGGACTATGACTAGACTATGGACAATGACTGGACTATGACTAGACTGTGACTAGACTGTGACTGGACTATGACTAGACCAAGACTTAGCCAGGGCTAGAGCAGCATTTCACAGGACTAAACCAGGATTGGACCAGAACTAGACCAGGACTAAACTGGGATCAGACCAGAACTAAACCAGGACTAACAATGTGCCTGATTGGACAAAAAGGCGAGCCTATTAAGAGCTTATTTTTTAGTTATCACCAGGGAAAATGCTACAAAATACCTACATTATATTATACAGTCTCATGTTTTACTACACCATGAATGATATAAAGATAATTGATCTTGAAATGAAAACCAGATACAGGCCCTTTAACCATAAGGAGGCTGCACACATCTGAGTTTGAGTTGGTAGGGCATGTGACTTATTTTTACACTGAATTTGCTTCTTGTTATGAATGATTGCATGCATAGCTTTTTTTTTTTTTGTCCTGTTTCTGCATGTTTTTATACTGTTGTTCAAATGTTGTTTCATTGACAATCACCTACACCCAGAATGCACCGTTTCATTTTGCTGCTCAGTAGGGTTGTCGGTCAGATACTAATTGATACTAAAACTAGTATCGAAACTAGATACTCATTCGAGCAGATATCACTACTAAACAAGGCACATTCAAAGGACAGAAATGAACCTTTCCTGAAAAGCTTTAGAATGATCTTGAGCTGTATCAGAACAAGTATAAGACCACAAAGACATAGTTATGCCCATGGACCACTGAGGGTATGGTCAACATTAACAGGTAGTGCTACCTGTTAATGTTGAAAATCACATTCTATTGTCTAAATAGAGACTCTTTAGTATCGAAATTGAGTTTGAAATTCTAGTATCGTGACCACATTACACAGCTTTGAAAAAAACTCCAAAGATGACAAAATAATTCTGCTACTTTGAAACAGTTGGAGAAAAACCTTTGATTGTGAAGTCTTACCAATGAGTTCAGCATTTAAAACCAAAACCTCCAGTGATATAATGTAGTTTTCAGTGTTCCCCTTTATCTTACAGATTTACCCAATTTCAGTTACAAGCCTTAAAGGTACACAATGTAACTTTTCTGGCAGAGGATCTGCCATCTGCTTGTCTCCATGGAGATGTTATGTTCCACAGTAAAGCATTAAACTTTTTCATTTTATTTAATTACAGATTTAAATAAAGAAGTAAATAAAGTCAAATGTGTCAGTTCTTATTGTCAAATTGAAACTCCTGTCTGCATCTAATTTGAAAGTGTTTTTATCGCCCACAAACCAGGAAGTTAGGCTGGTGTGCTGTTCATACTCTGCTGTTAACATTACTGTGACGACAAACTCCGCTCTTGCTTCTGAGAGTTGTGAAAAGTGCTTATAAACTCCTCATGGTGAATAATTAGGATGTTCAGAATGCATAAGGTAAGTAAGGAATAACTTTGGACCACTGCAAAATGTTTGAAATGAACTAGCTCTCTTTTTCATGTTTTGAAGACCGTTTGAAGAAGTGCTTTTAATGCTATTCTGTGGAACATTCAAGGCAAACAATAACATCTCTAAAGTTGCATTGTGCACCTTTAAATTTTTTTTTTCTTTTCATGTTTTTATTTGATTATCATCTTGTTAACAGTTTGACACATGATGAGCCTTACTCTTTAAACATAAAACGTACATGTTTCTTTGGTTTATCGCCACCTCTGTCACATGTGTGATGTTTGTAAAATTACATTTGAAATAAAAGTCACTTTCCATCTAGATTACTGGTGTTAATGTGGTAGCATGGTTAGCCTGTTTTCTCCCTTTCACCAGGAGGTTGTGGGTTAGGCTCCTGATGTCTCTGAGTAAAGTGTGCATGTTCTCCCTATGTGACTGTGGCAGAGTGGTTCTCCTGTCTTCTCACTCTCTCCAGGAGGTTGTGGGTATATAGGAATTGAAGTTACTGCATTACATAGTTCAACACACTACACTACAGTGCTGCAGTACTTCCAGTGCACAACAGATGGCAGTATAACTGCACATTTAGCAGTTAACAAGAGTCCTGGGTAATACAAAAAGATAGTTCAAATCACGCAAGAATGAATTATGATATCAATTAAGACTCACATTAAATGGTCCTTAAACTATCACCTTCTTAATGCCACAGTATGTAACCTTTTAGTTACCTGTCTCTATGGAGAATGTTCCGAGGTATTTCCATAGAACCAAGTAGGTGACGGGCCATCTCTAGACAATTACATACTGTATGTTTAAAGGGTCAATATCATAATGTTGTTTCCTCATCACAAACAGACCTGGAGTTGTGTTTTGTTTTATTCTCACATGTTTAACACACAAGCCCTGCATATTTAGGATGAGTTCTTATCTCAAACAGAAAAAAACACCTTGTGATGTTATGTTGTAACATAGGAAGTGCTCCACTGTGTTTTTAAACTCCTTACACCTTCACTCATTTCAGCTGTGGAATTTCCAGGTTCTGCTGAACTAAAGGTAAAAGGTAGTTGTTAACTTGAAAACTACCACTATGTGACATCACAAGTTGGAAAAGAGCATTTTGCGCTTTGAAGATGTATGCAGACTTATAATAAAGGGTTACTCAAACGTGTGAATGAAACAAAACACTATGTATGTTTTGGAGGAGGTAACAACATTATAACAGCTTATTGTTCACCAAAATCATTCTGTGTAATATAGGGCCTTTAAAATAACTCATTTCCTCTGCTGTGCCTCAGACTAACTAATCTCATTCTGGTTTGTTTTGTTGTTTTGTTTTGTTTTTTATCAGAGAGAATGGATAATGTATTTATTTAGTGATTTGACTTCCAAGCTCTGCAACAACGCTGTAACTAAGGTTAGTATTTGGTGTCTTGCCTGGGGACATAACAATAGGCTCTAGGATAAAATGTGAATTTCTGGCCTTCTGGTTGGTGGATGATTTCTGTCGAGGTTGTCTAATGTTTGTTTTGAAGTTTTGCAAAATTATAATATTCATAAAAATCTAATATTGGATCATCACAAAAAGAAAATACACTTACACCAACATCTGAATCAATCCAAGAAAGACAAGTATAATGCCATAGTGTGGAACATTCCAGGTCTCCATGGAGACAAAGAGGTGACAGGCCGCCCCAATAGGAAAGTTTCATAGCACATGTTTAAACATCAACCAATACATTTGCAGAGACATTTTAACACATTTTTTATTCTTATTATCAGAATTGTCTTTGATTTTTGTCCTAAACCTGAACTCTTAGTTCTTGCAATGAGTGCATCTTTGCAATCTGGTTCTTTCGTCTGCATATTGTCTATTTAAAAATAACATCTTGGCCACTGCTGATGTTTAGACCATTTAAAACCCAAGTCCTATATCTATATATATCTATCTATATATATCTATATCTATCTATCTATATATATATCTATATCTATCTATCTATATATCTATATATCTATATATCTATATATATATATATATATATATATATATATATATATATATATATACACACACACACACCCCTACTTGTTTATGTGAATTAAAAGGACATTTTTTTCAAACCCGTTTTTTGCAACACTAGGAGGACACCCCTTTCCACTTGTGCTACAAAGATGTAGTAAACGTCAAAAAATTCTAGTTGAGCTACACAACTCAAATCTCACTTCAAAATCTGAATACACAGTACAGAAGTCATAGTATAATAACCTGACATAGTGATGTATTAAGAGGACAAAAGTTAATTTGGTACTTAGCTCCGCCCATGACTCAAATCGTAATTGACAGGACTAACTTGATTTAGAAGGACCATGGCTAAACAACACACAAATATGTTATTTAGGTGAATTAAAGGGTCATACATGAATAAATGGAACATAACACACAAATGAATATAGAGTGCCTTTACTAAAGTATTAGGCTACTGAGATACAAAATGGTGTTTGTAAAGATGTATGTTGGTAAAGTGTGACCTTTTAAAGCCAAAATAAGGAATGATTACACATTCATGAACAAGTTGAATTTATTCAATGACATGAACTGAATCTTCTTTGAAACAAAGAGATCCTTGCAGGAGTAAAGTCTTAACACAAACAATTGTGCTGCAACAATTGCCCATAATATTGCATTTCTAACCAGGGCTGACAACAATTATTTTAGTAGCCACTAGTCAGCGTTTATTATTTCGATTGATTGACTAGTCAAACAGTTATTTCTCTTGTGAATTGAGAGCTTTTTAAATGTGTTTTTTTTAGCCAAATAAACGTAAAATCTGTGCAAATTAGCAGTTTGTGTTTTTCTTTAATAATGCAGCTGCCTTTGCTATAAAAAAAATAAAAATAATTACATGTACTTTAGAGTGTGTAGGGCATTTAACAATAACAGTAAAAAAAAAAAAAAAAAAAAGATTAGTCAACTATTTAAAAAATGTGTTGACTAATTTTTCTAATCAATTAGTCACGATTAGTCGACTAATCCCTTTCTTTTCAGAGTTATACCCCGATTCCTGACAAAGTCGCTGATATTTTGAAGAGAGCGATCAGTCAGTGTGGGATGTTCTGTTGTCTTGCACTGTTCGCATTCAATCATAGTAGCCAGTTTTCCTTTTCTGATATGTTCTTCAAAATGTCTCATCATAGCTTCAACCTCCTTGGGAGACCACTGTCGTTTCTGAACCCTTCTTGCATTTTCCAAAGAAACTACAAAACAATGGAATAAAAAATGGAACATTAAGAAAAAATATGAACTATAATTCAACTCTTGTTGCACTGTGATACTCTTAATACTGACGTTTTTCACTGAGACCAGGGACTGTTTTGTGACATTTACTTGATTGTTTCATCACTTTTGCTTTTCTTCTGGGATCTTTGGCCTTTCCATTTGCATTTTTAATTACTGCTGCAAAACAGGCAGAAAATAAAAGAGAAGGATCACAATTTGAAGATTAAACAACAACAGCAACAAAACTATTGTCACTGGGACCAAATAATTAAGATGATTATTGATGGTGTATCATCATTCATTTTATCTTCAGCTTGACTAACTTAAAATAATTTCAGAAGAGGCTGCTGAGGTGAAAACCTTTCTATTGTCCATTTACCTTGAGATGTGTCTGTTTGGTTGGCATCGATAACTAAATGAGAAAAGTAAAAGTCATTATGAACACATCACATACGCCATTTGTAAACCTACATGCTATCAAATTTGTTTTAAACTGGAATTCTCCTCCCTGAAACTACTTAAATCGGACTGTGCCGTATGTTCATCTCTTAACTCCTTCTGTTTTGATGCTCCACCATCTTACAATAAGTAATGCCCCTGATTTGCTCAAGTGTTTATCTGCAAGTCATTTTAACAAAAACCTAAAAAACATGCCATCAATCACAGATAACAGCCTGAAAGACTCAGTTTGAGGGATTACCTTGTGGCAGTATGGACATCCCTGGAGGTTCAACATGTGGCCTAGGTCTTTCCTTGTCTGCAGAAAAAAGTTCATGATAGCTCATTAAAAACACAAAAAAGAGGAACATACGTACTACAGAGTCAGTTATGATGCCATATGAAATTTTGAAAAAGTAAACTCAAGTAGGGAGAAAACAAAACAAAAAAGCTACATTTTTTGTGAATGGATTTTTCTGCAACATTTTCTGACTTATTTTCAGTATCCTGAAAATTTTAACATTCTAATTTATTCAAAACAAGCCGGCCTTTAAGTTAGACATGATATGATCATTACAATATTCACATAATTTAACGCAGCACTGTTGTAGTAACTTGTCTAGCGCTGCAAGCAAAATGTACCAAAAGCAAGTTCACCCATTAAAGGATTCACAGCCAGATGTCAAAAACATAAGACTGTATTTGGACTGAAATCTACTGTACAATTCTGTAGAAGAGAACAACAGTCTCTTGCCGTTCTCCTGTGAAGGAATAATGAGAGACCCTCATTATTCTTCCACAATAAATTTCTTCACAGTAAAATTACAGTTAGCTTGAAATACATCAAACTGTCACACTGTTAGAAGCCTAACCTTCTGATGATAAAGATGTGCATGAAGGTTTCTCAACAGGTTGCCTAATGATGCTCATCCCTGCAGAATCTGTAAAAAAAAGTTTAACACTGATCATGTGATTTTACAAATACACACTTCTTACTCAAAAATGACACTGTACTGACCACTGGCAATCTGTGAATCTGTGGGCAGATTTTCTTCCTCGACCTCACCATCACTCTCCTCACTTTGCTCAACATCAGTCAACACTAGGTTATCTGACAAAATAAATTATTACCTCAATTATGGAGATGAAATGCTATAGATTACCTACACACAGTACCATTTTGCTACATCACATATTTGTTGAAAAGTGTTGTAATCTTTGGAACTTTAAAAGACTATACCTTCGATTTCAATTTCCTCAAGTGTTTTCCCTTGCAGATTTCCCAAAGACCCTTTCTCCATAGCCAGCAGCAGTTTTGATATTTTGGCCAACTGTGTGGTAGCCTCTGGTAGTCGGTAAAACTCCCTGTGGACCTGAATATCATGGCCAAGGAAGTCTGCCACTTGGTCCAACTCGTTATTTCGGAGATTAAGGACCTGGGATAAAGTTGCGACGTGTTTGCGCAACTGTGTTGACCTGAGGAGTTGAGGGTTCTTTGCCCCACATTCACTTGCATAAAGTCTTAGACAGTCCGGTCCTCTGTACGGAGTAAGACACTGCGGTCTTACAAAGAGAAATGGGTTATCCTCTGGAACGCCACAGTCTTTTCTTTTATTTATTAGGTGTGTTAGAGCATTAACCATGTCTGGTGATAGCAGAACAGCAACCTTTCGTCCTCTTTTACCCCTTATTTCCACTCGACTGAAGTGGTTACAAAGTTTGAGTTCAAATTTTGTGAGTCCAACAGCCACATCTTCATGTAAGGCAGTGGTGTTCCTCTCAAGAAAGCCTTTTAGTTTCATTTTGGAAACTTCTCCTCCACGACGCCGGTTGAATAGTATGATGTTTGCCATAGTTGCTTTGCACAGTTCACCATATGATTGTGGTGATGACGTTTTATCCAAGTTTTTAAATGCTTCTTCTGCAGTTTTTTCGAGATGTTTGTGAAGACGTTGCACATCTTCTGTGAAAGACAGTGTGCAAGGCTTGTTAAAGTGTCTCTCATTCAAGGTAGTTAAAGCTGTGTGTGAAACAAATTCAGCCCACTTTGTAGAATACAGGGTTTTGAAAGTCTGAGTGGACTTTACCAGCTCAGAGTCTTCTGCCATTAGAGCTCTGCAGTGTATAATGTCACTTATCTTCTGCAACAAGTGACCCAACTTCAGTGCAAGGCTTGGAGTTTGGTAGCAGTGCTTTTCTTCATCAAACCCAGACACTTTCTTGACAGCTTGAATAACCATTTGAAGATTTGCAGGTCTTACAGCATCCTCAAGAGTATATATTGAGAAGTCCTTCCGAAGCGTCAACAGAAGTCTTCCAATTTCTCTGAGTTTCTGTCGAATGTACTCATATTTGGTGGGCTTTTGTCCATGTTTGTTAAAAAATGATTGAGCCAGCTGAAGAATATAGAAGTCACTGCGCACTGTAGCAGTTATCTCATCATTTTTCATCGCAGTTAACAGCTTCCAAACACCTGGTGACACCTGTTGACACAAGGCTGAGTCAAACATAGTGGCCAAAGACAAGATCTTAGTTCTTCCAATCTCTGAATTGGTTTCAACTGGTTTTGAAGAACATTTTCGAACATGTCGCCACAGATCTCTTCGGAGGTATAGGGCCTGGCAGTACATGCAGTGCACATAGTCTTTAGGATTATATTTTTTCTTAGATGTGCGTCTAGGTTTTAGCAGTCCATCTCCACTTGATAAAACCTCTGTGTTGTGGTTGTAGTTTCCCTTGTTGCGTAGCTTATTAAGCATTTTCATGCGCTCTTTAGACTTTTTTGGAAGAATCAAAATTCGAGCAACATCAGCGTTTGTCTTCACATGAGTTTTTAAGTGACGTGCAAACCTTGTCTGTGGTTTTTCACAAATGTAGCAAAATGTTTTATTTCTGAGAGAGGAGGATGTGTTCAAGAACTGCTTGCCCTCACCATCAGTATCATTCCCAGCATTTGCCTGAACTCCTGATAATTGAAGCCGATTTGTGTTGACTGTGTCTTCCAGTAATAATTCTGCAGCTTTAGGACCTGATTCTTTCTCTTCATCCAAGAGATTTTCTTGGTAGTGCCTTGTCTGTTTTGAAGCAGACTTACTTGTGAACACCTCAAAATTTTGTACTTCCAAATGGTTGTGATGATTTTTGAAATGCTCTGATCTGTCTTCACATGAGTTATTTGAATTACTGTGGGAATCAGGCACATATTCCACGTCTGATGATGTCACCTGACTTGAACTATGTTCTTCAGAGGCCTAATAATAAAAAATAATATTTTGTATTTTTAGAAAGTATATTACTGAGAAAATTAAAGCTAATACACTTACCATTGACAGAGGTTCAGTGATGTTCTTCACATGTTTAAGATAACAGTTTTTGTGCCACGACTGGCAGCAAACTAGACAGAGATATTTAAATTATTTAACAAAAATTAAAATTATTTAACAATGTCAGTATATGTACTTCACAACCAGTACATTTGATTAAATTGATTATTAATTGACAAACAATTTGTTCACCAAGCTTTAACATTTGGTTAAATCCAGTCTCTCAAAGCATCAATCAGACACACTTTGAAACCCATACAACATATGTGCAAAAAAAAAGCATTATAACATGTATTGCAGTATTATTAGAAAAAGCTGCCACAGAATCTAGCATTTAGGCAGAAACAATAAAAAATAAAAAATTACTCCTTTTTAGTTGCATGTCACCACCAACCAGATAAACTGCAGTCAGCAAGCCATGTATACCTATGTACATACATATATACACATCAGTCTTAAATATGGATGTTGCAAATTCTAAAAATTTGATGTTGCACTGACTACAGAATCTGCACAGTTTCAAGGTGGCTACTTGAAATTAGCCTACCAAACTCAATACCAAACCAAATGTTACAAAAATATAGTCAGATTACAACTATTGGGAGTGTTCCTGTGATTTCATGTTCAAATGATTAGGACCAAACTCACCTATACATCTCTCTCCAACCCATCTCAGAGGTGCAAATGGTCCTCCACAAAAAGCACATTTTTCGAAACTTGACATCTCGCCAGGGACCAGGTCATGTTCACAGTTCTGTTGACCAAAAAGTGCAATTATATGATCACATTATTTTATTCTGACATTTGGAATTCAAAACCCCAATATTTATTATGCTTACAATGTCAAAATGTGTGTATTTGGTATGTATTCTGCTACTATTTGAATGTAAAGTGAAAATTGAAAAGACATTTTCTAAGTTTGTAAAAAAAAAAAATATATATATATATATATATACATATATATATATGAATGACTGACATGCCAGGGCACCTGAAAAAACTAAATAAAAAATAATTTCCCCCCTTAATTAACCCTTTTTCAGTTGAAATACAATTCTGTAAATATAGAGAATCCAAACTGATATTTATTCCAAACTGTATTATTCTATAAAATCGCTGATACAGAGTTGAGTTTTCAAGCTTCGTAAATTTATCAGAAACAGACAACCTGAAATCTGAAGACAGAGAGCCTGAAATGACTTGGTGCAGAATTGCTACTTTGGCACAAGGTTTAAAAATTCTATAATTTTTATTTATTTATTATGAACAAACTAAATATTTGAATATTTATTTGTTGCTTTAATTTTGTGCATATCGATAATAGCATTTAGATCTTTTTGTACAGAATGTTTGTACTTGTCCAGTTGAGGAATACCCTGAAGTTTTCATCTGAGTTTCTGTATTCAACATAGTTGAGTCATTGGAGATTAATTTACCTTATCAATGATATCCAGGAATGAACAACACATAGTAACATCAGCAGGCTCCTAGGACATTGATGAATGTGAGTTTATGTTTCAAAAAACAAAACCCACAATCCCCCTAATGCTGTTATCTGTCCAGTTAGCATTATACAGAACTAGTCTATCTACAAACTGCTGAAAATAACCTAGAAATACAAAGCTCACAATCCTCCTAATGTGAGGACCTGTCCATTTGACTGTTAAACATGTTTGTAACTCTACATACTGCTGAATTATATTTGAATGACTTGATCATTTCAAAATCAAGTCCATACAATCCATTTACCTGGTCAATGTTGTCACTGAGTAAACTGCACATGGCCATTTCAGAAAGCTGGTCAAGTATCTCTTTGGGTATCTGGACAAAGACAATCACTGAGTGTGATTTTGGTTTGCTGTAAAAAACTCACATTCCTTCTAATGTCAGCACCTGTCCAGTTGACTGTTACACAGGACATGTGTGTGTACGTCTACATACAACTGAATATACTATATCTCAGTACAAAGCTCACAGTCCTTCTAATGTCAGCACCTGTCCAGTTGACTGTTACACAGGACATGTGTGTGTACGTCTACATACAACTGAATATACTATATCTCAGTACAAAGCTCACAGTCCTTCTAATGTCAGCACTTGTCCAGTTGACTGTTACACAGGACATGTGTGTGTAAGTCTACATACAACTGAATGTATGTCAGTTTTTGACTATAAAATGATAAATGTACTGGAGAATAATTTACCTGGTCAGTGTTGTCACTGAGGGAACTGCACATGGCCACTTCAGAAGGCTGGACAAGTATCTCTTGGGGCATCTAATGGACAAAGACAATCACTGAGTGTGATTTTGGTTTACTGTGCAAAGCTCACAGTCCTCCTAATGTCAGCACCTGTCCAGTTGACTGTTACACAGGACATGTGTGTGTACGTCTACATACAACTGAATATACTATATCTCAGTACAAAGCTCACAGTCCTTCTAATGTCAGCACCTGTCCAGTTGACTGTTACACAGGACATGTGTTTGTAAGTCTACATACAACTGAATATACTATATCTCAGTACAAAGCTCACAGTCCTTCTAATGTCAGCACCTGTCCAGTTGACTGTTAAACAGGACATGTGTGTGTACGTCTACATACAACTGAATATACTATATCTCAGTACAAAGCTCACAGTCCTTCTAATGTCAGCACCTGTCCAGTTGACTGTTACACAGGACATGTGTTTGTAAGTCTACATACAACTGAATATACTATATCTCAGTACAAAGCTCACAGTCCTTCTAATGTCAGCACCTGTCCAGTTGACTGTTACACAGGACATGTGTGTGTACGTCTACATACAACTGAATATACTATATCTCAGTACAAAGCTCACAGTCCTTCTAATGTCAGCACTTGTCCAGTTGACTGTTACACAGGACATGTGTGTGTAAGTCTACATACAACTGAATGTATGTCAGTTTTTGACTATAAAATGATAAATGTACTGGAGAATAATTTACCTGGTCAGTGTTGTCACTGAGGGAACTGCACATGGCCACTTCAGAAGGCTGGACAAGTATCTCTTGGGGCATCTAATGGACAAAGACAATCACTGAGTGTGATTTTGGTTTACTGTGCAAAGCTCACAGTCCTCCTAATGTCAGCACCTGTCCAGTTGACTGTTACACAGGACATGTGTGTGTACGTCTACATACAACTGAATATACTATATCTCAGTACAAAGCTCACAGTCCTTCTAATGTGAGCACTTGTCCAGTTGACTGTTACACAGGACATGTGTGTGTAAGTCTACATACAACTGAATGTATGTCAGTTTTTGACTATAAAATGATAAATGTACTGGAGAATAATTTACCTGGTCAGTGTTGTCACTGAGAGAACTGCACATGGCCACTTCAGAAGGCTGGACAAGTATCTCTTGGGGCATCTAATGGACAAAGACAATCACTGAGTGTGATTTTGGTTTACTGTGCAAAGCTCACAGTCCTCCTAATGTCAGCACCTGTCCAGTTGACTGTTACACAGGACGTGTTTGTAAGTCTACATACAACTGAATATACTATATCTCAGTACAAAGCTCACAGTCCTTCTAATGTCAGCACCTGTCCAGTTGACTGTTACACAGGACATGTGTTTGTAAGTCTACATACAACTGAATATACTATATCTCAGTACAAAGCTCACAGTCCTTCTAATGTCAGCACCTGTCCAGTTGACTGTTACACAGGACATGTGTTTGTAAGTCTACATACAACTGAATATACTATATCTCAGTACAAAGCTCACAGTCCTTCTAATGTCAGCACCTGTCCAGTTGACTGTTACACAGGACATGTGTGTGTACGTCTACATACAACTGAATATACTATATCTCAGTACAAAGCTCACAGTCCTTCTAATGTCAGCACCTGTCCAGTTGACTGTTACACAGGACATGTGTGTGTACGTCTACATACAACTGAATATACTATATCTCAGTACAAAGCTCACAGTCCTTCTAATGTCAGCACCTGTCCAGTTGACTGTTAAACAGGACATGTGTGTGTACGTCTACATACAACTGAATATACTATATCTCAGTACAAAGCTCACAGTCCTTCTAATGTCAGCACCTGTCCAGTTGACTGTTACACAGGACATGTGTGTGTAAGTCTACATACAACTGAATGTATGTCAGTTTTTGACTATAAAATGATAAATGTACTGGAGAATAATTTACCTGGTCAGTGTTGTCACTGAGAGAACTGCACATGGCCACTTCAGAAGGCTGGACAAGTATCTCTTGGGGCATCTAATGGACAAAGACAATCACTGAGTGTGATTTTGGTTTACTGTGCAAAGCTCACAGTCCTCCTAATGTCAGCACCTGTCCAGTTGACTGTTACACAGGACATGTGTTTGTAAGTCTACATACAACTGAATATACTATATCTCAGTACAAAGCTCACAGTCCTTCTAATGTCAGCACCTGTCCAGTTGACTGTTACACAGGACATGTGTTTGTAAGTCTACATACAACTGAATATACTATATCTCAGTACAAAGCTCACAGTCCTTCTAATGTCAGCACCTGTCCAGTTGACTGTTACACAGGACATGTGTTTGTAACTCTACATACTGCTGAATTATAATTGAATGACTTGATAATTTCAAAATCAAGTTAATAGAAATCCATTTACCTGGTCAGTGTTGTCACTGAAGGAAATGCACATGGCCACTTCAGAAGGCTGGACAAGTATCTCTTTGGGCATCTAATGGACAAAGACAATCACTGAGTGTGATTTTGGTTTGCTGTACAAAGCTCACAGGCCTTCTAATGTCAGCACCTGTCCAGTTGACTGTTACACAGGACATGTGTGTGTACGTCTACATACAACTGAATATACTATATCTCAGTACAAAGCTCACAGTCCTTCTAATGTCAGCACTTGTCCAGTTGACTGTTACACAGGACATGTGTTTGTAAGTCTACATACAACTGAATGTATATCAGTTTTTGACTATAAAATGATAAATGTACTGGAGAATAATTTACCTGGTCAGTGCTGTCACTGAGGGAACTGCACATGGCCACTTTAGAAGGCTGGTCAGGTATCTCTTTGGATATATATATATATCTTACATAAAGGGAGGTTGTATTTGCAGATGTTGTAAGTCAACAATATAATCACATAGACAAGCAATTAAAGGCAACTTGTCTCCATGTAAACGTAAAACAAATGTGTTCACTTGTTTCCAATGATCATAATTACAAAGCAAGCATTCCTATTATACCACAAATAAAAGATTCTATCTAGTAAAATTTGATCATGACTGCTGTAATCTCCCTCCATGAACTGTTGTCAGGCCTCATTCATATACAGCTTGAACAGGAATGGTGCAGGAACGGCTGCTCGCTGTGTGTGAACTTCACACCAAACAGTCTGAGGGTTTGGTGTGGGAAATGTTGTTTTCTGACTCAATATAAAATGTAACTGCTGAGTGATGTAGGATAATTCTTTGTGGGTTTGCAAAACAAAACTTTAGTTCAAATTGGTCAGTAGGTAGGTACTCCTGTTAAGAAAGATGAGAACATTTTCTGTGGCTGTCCTGTGTCCATGTGTGCAGGCTCCACACATACTCCAACTGTTGGTGTTAAAGAACTAATCTATTTGCAGAACCACACTGAACAAATCCGCACAGTGCTCACACCTGTAGTGCTAAGTTACAGATTGGTATAGAATGCTACTCCGTCAACTGATCTGTGTAAATACAAGCATGGACAAATACCTTGCTTCTCCATGGCCAATCAGAATCACCGTAGTTATACGTGATTTCTTCTCCTGGACTAATGTCCTTGAGTGCAAACAAACACAAATGGGGCCTTCCGTCCACTCGTATTATTTTCATTTTGCTATTTGGATTCAGATGGTCATCATTAACGAGTCTCCCTAGAGAACCATCTTCTCTGGAGGCATCGACACTGAAATACAAAAAAATAACAATAACAATCATTTTGTGTAAAGGCAGAGAATTGGGCACATGTAGTTTTAGCATGATTGAAGAATCTGCATCTACAGTTTAAAATATTCGTCAAACAGTAAAAAGCTCAACACTATTTTATAACTACATTCCACAATTACAACTACTTTTAATAACAGTGAAGTTGGAGAGTTAGTATTTACAGGAATAGAAACAAATTTAGAGAAGACACCTTAAATTAGATACATACCAAAACTGATTTCCATTAAAATGGAAATCAAACATGAAAACCTTGAGTACTTTATGATACACTTTCAACCTGCATTCTTGTTCCTTTTTTGTTATGACTTCCCCTCTGTATTCAATAAGAAAATCTCCTTTTTGAAAGTCCCGGCAGCTGAACACACCTCGACCTAAAGACACACAGAATCAGAATCAGAATCAGAAGACTTTTATTGCCATAGTCTGTGAACACAGTTCACAAACTAGGAACTTGATACGGTGAAAAAGTGCAACATAAACACACTGAATAAATACAAATACAAATAAGGGCATGCACAAAGTTAAAAAGATATGCGATTATGCGACAGGAGTTAGCAGTTAAGCCAATACGTTTGAACAATAATTTTACAAAGTAGAGCTGTGTCAAACAGATATTTATCTTATTACTAATAGCAGAGCTATCAAGTTATTTGTATGAATTAATCAAGGGACTATTTTTGTGTATTTTTTGTAGAAATCTAGACAAATAAACACCTCAATCATTTCCACATCATCATTGATCCTTTTGTTTGTAATAACACAGTGGGGTTTTAAGTTTTGCTACAAAAGAAACTTTGATAAAAAAAAAATTAAAAAAAGTAAAATGGCAACTTACCTTTAAAAGAATTTATGTATTTTATGTCAAAGTCATTCTTGTCTTTTCCCAAGGATGAAAAATAGGTAGCTTCTTGTATAGGGTTCCTTTTAGGTCTCCGTGACCTTGTTGATGCCATCTCCTGCAAAGTTAATCACTTAGCACATGATGACTATATGATGTGACGCATCAAAAATGATTTAATGGTTTAGAATGAGGGCAATGAATGAGAAATTGAGAATTGAGATAACAAAGGTGGAAATTGTATCGTATACATCAGTAATAGGGCTGTAACTATTAGTCAACTAATCGTGACTAATTTATTATAAAAATTAGTTGACAATTTTTTTTTTAAGTCAACTAGTCCTTTATTTGATAATTGTAATTGTTAATTGCACTATAAAATACATGTAAAACCTATTTATGGCAAATGTAGCTGCATTGTTAAATACGAAAACGTCAAAACACATGCACACATTGTACAACTATAAGCTTTTGTCACCATATTTCAATAATACTAATACTAATACTAGTGCTAACATCATTGACAAACTGGAACACTGTGGAGGCTCATAAGCAGCTATAAACATTACTAATTGCAGAGATTGTGCTAATTTTACTGAGTTTTCACTGAGTCTCAAGAATCAAGTCCAAACTTTTCAATGGACAGCAGAGCATTGGAGAAATGAGCTAAACTGTTTACTTGCTAAGTAGCCACGTGCTTCTCTGGCTTTTTGTCTATTTTACACCTTCAAACCTCAATAATATTTGCATGTTTTTCCTAGTTGCTAAAGGGACAAAATAAATGTAATATAGTTGTATATAAGTGCCTTACCTGGTTCACCACACCTACCGGAAACAGACCAGATGTAGCACTCAATTAGCCCTACAAATCTATGCTACACACACCTATTTACAGAAACCTGAATTACAAGGACATTGTACGAATACACAGGACCTTCCGGCAGACAGCCAATCAGAAGCTTAGAATCATACACATGTGTGAATATTCATGAGGTCCTGCTATACCACTTGCTGGCTATAGGGGGCGCTGTGGTGATACACAGATTATACACAAAAACAGGTCTATGTGTATTAGCAGGTCATCTCTTTTTTTTTGTATATTTGGGGTCTATGGACCAATAGAAACACTTCTACGCTTTTAGAATTTTTTCCAAATTAGCAGGACACCGACCCTGTCCTGCTAATTCCAAATGTCCTTCTAGTGTGGTGAGTATCCTGACCAAATGTCCTTCTAATACACATAGACAAACACACACACACACACACACACACACACACACACACACACACACACACACACACACACACAGCTGGAGTCAATTTGGAAAAACAATTCAGTGTTTTCAGTTTTGATGCTGATAGTGATACAATACAAGTTTCAGAGACTGAAAATATTTTTTTTTTAACATTTATTTCCTTTAAACAAAAATGAAATGAGACAAAACTGATCCAAATGTGTTATGTAACTGTTATTTATCTCTCAAGTAACGACAGAACAAGTTTATATAAATAAAAGTTCAAGCATTATGAGACTTTATGGGCCAAACAATTAGTAAATAGTCTTATTACATCAATTTATGTGTGTCCAACCAGGATATCGTCTGAACTGATATTTGGAGGTCAATATCCGATACCAGCATTGGATCGGTGCATCCTTAAAAAAAATATTTTTTAATTTTTTAATTTTATTTTTTTTACATTATCTCGAAAAAGTGGTGCCATTGTTCAGTCTTAACAGTTATCATATTATTCTAGGTCATCAGGTTGTCTCTATAGAAACATATTAGTTATTGCTTTTTCTGCAATGTTCCGCAGTATGGCATTAAACTGATTGATCTTGCATTCATTTTATTGCAGGTGTTTTACTGTTTTTATCGTTCGCACAATACCTAAAAACCATGTGCTATTACTGTGAGCGGGTCACAGATCTGACCCTTAACTTGGCCTGGTGGTGTTTCCTGTCTGTCCCCATAATGCTCTTTTGTGGATCATTCCACGCAAAGCAGTAACATCTCCATGGACACAAGCAGGTGGCTGACCCCCCTTACACCAGAAAAACAGTGCACCTTTAAATCATACGTGGGTTAATGTACCTGTCAAAATGTGTCAAAAATAAAAACGAAACCAAGAAAGCTCGATGATAGGACGCACATTTCATTACATCCATGGTGACTTTTGAGACATTTGTACCAGATGTCCTACCTGTAGCTGCATGAGTAAAGTACGGGGGTCATTCAATAAATAAGGTGAATTTTTCGGTATAAAGACTTTGAATACAGTTAGAAGCTTACTTTTATTTTGTTTGTTTGTTTTGCACCCTTCAGCAACCAAAAACTTGATAACTGACAGCGGTTCAATCCTGGAGCATGCTTCTTGGTCGGCCAGCTTTGTTAATCGCCAAAACTCTCACTTTTTATTTTTAATCTGCAAAATAAATTAAATCCATGTGAAAAACAAGTAAAACAAACAAACAAAATAAAAGTAAGCTTCTAATTGTATTCAAAGTCCTTGTACCAAAAAATTCACCTTATTTATTGAATGATCCTCATATCTGGTCTCCTTGAAGTCTGTGAGGCGGTGCTGTTTAAGTGCTCAGCTCATATTACGTCTCTACAGCAGCAGTAAAATGACAAACATGCATGCCATTCCTCACAGCAGATATGGACTGAGACTGACTCTGTCACTGCTGCAGAAGAGTACAAATATTTTCAGCATCTTAAATCTCCACGGACATTTCCTCAACAAAACATCCACTGTAAACACAAGTCATGTATTTAGCACATGGTCGTAGTTCCAGCAGCCAAGTTCCTTTGTAGCCAATGAAAGACACTCACATAAATGTGTGTATCCATGGAAGGGCATCTGATATGATGAAAGTTCTGGTCCATAGATGATTAAATAAGTTTGTTTGTTTGTTTGGTTAAAGAATTGCCATGGCTAGAGCTGATACTTTAAAATAGGATAAATTATAGTAAATATATAGGTTTTCAAATTCTGTGCTCAAAGTTGGTGGTTCTATCCCTGTTCATATTGTTGTCTCCAAGACACCAAAGCCAGGGCATCCGGGGCAGAAATCTGAGTTTATAGCTGTTGTTGTTGTTGTTGTTGTTGTTGTTGTTGTTGTTGTTGCTGTAGAAAAGCACATTAACTGTTCAGACTACAATGGTATCAAATGTCAGGAGAGACGACCTCGTGGTCCTGAGTGCTTAACCACTGTGCACCTGTCTCTATCAGACGCAGGTGGAGTGACGCCTCCTGCTCCCGTCTCTGCTTTAATCATTCCACTGACGGAGATGAGTCGTGTCATTATGTTGCCTTGTTGGCTTAGACTGAGACGTGCACTTTTCCCTCTCAGCGTGTCCATCGCTCGTGAGGGGAGACCTGAGAGACCTGTGTCTGTGTCTCAGAGCACGCGGAGAGGACAAGACACGCACATTGGGCTCTAACTGAACAGCACACACTTATGTCTCTGTGAGCGCGGAAACTGTCCGTCTGACTCTGACAGACACAGATGAGATCACGCGCAGATCCGTGATTGGTTTATTCTTTTGTCTGTGCGGATAATAGGGCTGAAATTGGAGCTTAATTAAACTGTCATTCACCGTAAACTCCTGATCCTGGTGCAAACGTTTGCGTGAGTGCGTGATCTCTCCTTCTCCGGCGTGGCAGGTGTGCTCTTAGGAGCCTGACGTCACCATAGCCTCTCCCTCTGCTTGTGTTTCAGAATGAGCGCACACGCACGAGCCCCTGATCTGAGCATCTTCTGAGCGCGTGTGGCGCTCGCGCCTCACCGCCTGTTGTGTGGAGGGCGGCACCGCGCGCGTCCGAGGCTGACGCGGCTGTGCGTCTGGAGAGAGGCAAGCGCGGGGCGAGTTCAGTCTGGATCCACGCACCATCGCATCCCCACGCGTTCCACAAAGCTTCCCACGCCAATCGGACACCACGCACGGACCATGGACCGAGCTCACCGCTTCGGCGCACCGAGCGTCGGTTGAGCGCGTTTTCTCCCGGACCGCGCGCGGTGACCGAGTCATGTCGGAGCCAGAGAGATGGGGAAGTTTGATGACAACGAGAGGATAATCCTCAACGTCGGAGGCACGAGACACGAGACATACAAGAGCACCCTGAAGACACTCCCGGGCACGCGCCTGGCCTTGCTTGCCTCGGACTCGGACCTGGACTCGGTTCTGGATCAGCTGCAACAAGTCCCGGGCTTTATCGAGTATAACGCGCGCACCAACGAGTACTTCTTTGACCGCCACCCTGGCGTCTTCGCCTATGTGCTCAACTACTACCGCACTGGGAAACTGCACTGCCCCGCGGACGTGTGCGGCCCGTTGTTTGAGGAGGAGCTGTCCTTTTGGGGCATCGATGAGACGGATGTGGAGCCGTGCTGCTGGATGACGTACCGGCAGCACCGCGACGCGGAAGAGGCGCTGGACGTGTTCGAGCTGAACGTGGATAACGGCGAGGAGGACGACGACATCGGGAAACGGCTGGGCATCGAGGACGTGGCAGCGGACGGCAGCGTGAGCCAGTGGCGCAAGTGGCAGCCCGTTATCTGGAACCTGTTTGAGGATCCGTACTCCTCCCGCGCGGCACGGGTAAGCGCGCGGCTCTGACGCACGGCTCGCTCCGGTGACCCCTGTGTGTTATACATGTGTGTTATACATGTGTGTTATACATGTGTGTTATACATGTGTGTTATACATGTGTCCTTCACCTGGACTTTAGGGGAATCACAGTGGTCCGGATCTCCACTTGTTGAGCGGATGTCTGTGGTAGCCCGGTATGAGCAGGTATGCGCCCGGTGTAGCGGGTTCTGTGAGAGCTCTTGGAGGCTCTGCCCCACTCACGCGCTGAGTGGGATATAACGCTGAATATTCCGCTGTGTGATACTATAATTACGTGGAGAGTTTCGCGGCTCTGCCTCTTGTTTGTTTGGCACATACACTCTCTCTCACTGTCTCTCACGTGCTCGTGTAAGGCCGCGTGCTCATGGTTTGGCCTGGTTGAGCTGTGCGTAATGATGCTTTTTGTTCCTGGCGTGGGGCGGTTTTTGGCGCGTCCTTATTGGCATATAGCACATTTGGGTTCAGGATCAGTTAAATACGCACTATTATGTCCTCATATATTCGCATATACAGCCCTATTATCGCAATAAAAAACGTCAATGATTGCTCAAAAAATTATGAAAAATCTTTGCCATCATTTAGATATTTTTTGTTCTGGTACTGTTTATCTCTTTGAAGCAATAATGATTTGACGTGAAAACAATGAAGGACACGTGCCTTATGTCGCACCTGAACAAACGCTCCCAGCATGCAGTTCCCTGTCTCATTTCAAACACAAACACACAGACACACGGATGTGTGGATCAGAGGTGTTAGTATAATTCATTTTATTTACACATATACGTATAATGTGATCCTTTACACATATTTAATGTGATTCTTTGGATCATTTCAAAGAGCTCTGTGGTTATATTTTGGACTTCACCCTGATCATGACTTTCTGTTAGTAGTTAGGAGAGGAAAAAACAAAGCTGGATTTGATTCAAACTGTCCAAACTTGAGGTGGGGCTTTGTTAACTGCTAATAATGTATAACAACAAAGAACAACAGCCTGTAGATCTGTGCCAAATCTGTTTCAAAAGCAGAAATCACATTTCTGTCTAGTGTCTGTATAAATGTGCTGTAGTTTGTGGCTGTCTGGCTGTTCTTGTAAATGAGCCAGTTTGATGTCTTTAGTTTTTCCCTATAGGCAGAAGAGCATCAGACAACATCAGCTCTCTGTCTGCATCTATAATAATGGAGTTTGTTTATTTATTTATTTATTTATTTATTATTATTATTATTATTATTATTATTATTATTATTATTATTATTATTATTATTATTATTAGTAGTAGTAGTAGTAGTAGTAGTAGTAGTATTGTTGTAGTTGTTGTTAAAAAAAGACAAAGTTTAAATCTGTCAACTGGACAAATTGTTGTTAGAGTGAAGACGTTTTGCTCCTCATCTAAGCCCCTTTTTCAGTTCTGGTCAGATTGCTGGTGGACACTGCCTTATATCTATCTGAAGGGAGGAGCTAACTACTCTGAAACTGTAAACAGCTATTGTCTCCTGTTTCATCTAAAACTACTCTATTTCAATTCAACCTTTAATGATCCTGTTATTGAATAGGGTAGTTTCACCTGAACAATTTGTCCAGTTGACAGATTTAAACTTTGTCTTTTACTATAGATCAGACCTGGATGACTAAGGGATTACACAGACATTATTATTATTATTATTATTATTATTATTATTATTATTATTATTATTATTATTATTATTATTATGTCAATGACAAACCTGGACAGAACGAAATGCTGCAACTGCATTCTGTGCATAAGCCAAAAAGTGGATAGTTTTGTCTCTAAATTAACATTTGAAATGTAGAGGGTAGGGCTATTAAAATAGAAAATTCAGATCTTAGGGAAATCAGATCCTAATCGATACTATAACTTGTATCAAAACTAAATACACATTTGAGCAGATATAAAAGTCACATTGGCAGGACACCAATGAACTTTTCCTGAATAGCTTTAGAATGATCTTGAGCAGAATAAGTGTAAGACCACATAGACTAGTATACGCCCATGGACCACTATGGAACATACCGGTACCTAGATGACTGAGGGATTACGCAGATATAAGGCCATATGGGAATAGAAAAGAAAGTGCTACCATTTAATGTTTAAAATCACATTCTATTGATTAAATAAATAGCGTTGTTTATTATCATTGTGGTATCAGAATCGGTATTCAGTACTGAGTCTATTCCATAGTATTGAAATGGAGTTTGAAATTGTAGAATCGTGACCACACTAGAGCATATTGTAAAGCAGCCATTGTTGAGAGAAACATTTTGACAGTCCTGATAAGAACCTGGGAGGGATGTCGTGTTCACTTTCCTCACACAGTTAAATATTGTCCCTCTGCTCTGGCTGCATGTCTGTGCCAAACCTATACTGCCTATTTGTGCTCATGTTACAATGTACTGTGGTCTGTATACACAAAGTGATGTACATAAAGTTCTACAAAATTGTAAAAGAAAAAAGGAAGAAAAAGAATAGAAAAAAAATTAATTAAATTAAAAAAAAACCCTTTACAATAACATAATTAGCCCAAATAAAGCATGAACAATATTTTTTTAACTACCATTAGTAACTACTTATACTTTAACCCCTAACCTATTAATTAAATGATCTGTTTTTCCAATGTATATGAGCAAAATGTGTCTTGCCCCAGTACAGATATAAAAGCAGCTATTGAGGTCAAAATAAGTCCACTGTGTGCTCTCTGCATCTAATTATAAAGCATTTTATTGTCTGATAATCAGAAAATATGTGTTAGCATGCAAGTTGTTGTTAGCTTTATGGTCTGCTCTGCTCTCTGAGAGTTGTGAAAAGTGCTTATACACTCATCATGGTGAATAATTAGGATGCTCTGAATGCATAAGGTAAGTGAGGAATAGCTTTGGACCATCGCAAACGGTTTAAAATGAACTAGTTCCTTTATTCTTGTTTTTAAGACAGTTAAATCAAGTACAGAGACTTAAGGATTTACTGAGCTTGTATCATTTATCAAATTTTTTTGTGAATTAGGTCTTGGTTCATGCTTTAATGAGGCTAATTAAGGTGCAGTTATTGTTAAATGGTACTATAGTCGTAGAAGAGAATGTTACTGAAATTTGAATGTTTACAATAATCTAAAATGATCTGAAAAACCTCAGAGTGTAATGTGGAATCCAGTCAAATGAAGCATATCACTTTGAGTAGAGGTTTTGTGTTTTTGTACTAAATGTTTGTCCCTCTCGTGTCTCTGTAGTTGGCCGTTGGACTGTGATGGTAAACCTCCATTAACCTCCCACCTTTCTCATTCTTTCATTATTCATTCAAAATGCTTGCTCAATGGCACAACTCCCAGTCCTCCACACTGCAAAAACACAATTTATACATGACTTAAAATGACTTCAGTTCAGAATATTTGAGTCATTTTTACTTTGTACTCTAAAAAATATTGTCTTTAAAGCTACAGTATGTAACTTTCTGGAGGTGGCACATCACTTTGTAAAGCGCTTTGAGTGTCTTGAAGGTAGAAAAGCGCTATAGAAAAATGTGACCATTTACCTGCATGATCCTATGGAAATAGAAAGTGAAAACCATACTACAGAACATTCTCCATGGAGATAGAAGACAGACGTTTTATGCCATACTGTGGAATATTATAGCCAAAGAGACAACATTTCCATGGAAACAAGCAGGAAGATGTGGAGATGCTTTAAATGTATCTAAATGTTTACAGTCAATCTACATACTCCAATCTTTTGTGCATAGACTGTAAGATACATTAAAGATGCACTACGTAACTTTTCTGTTTGGAAATCCACTACCTGCTTGTCTCCATGGAGATATTCATTCTTTGTCTAGAATGTTTCAAAGTATGGCATTAAACATGACCAACTACAGGTGTTTTTATGCTCAACAATATCTAAAAAAGAAAGTGAATTCTTACTGTTAGCATGGCCTCTGCACAAATCTGTAACTTGGTGATGTCATCAGCTTGTCTACGTGGGGTTATATATAAAATTATAAATGCATAAAATTAATGTCACAACGGCATACAGACATTCCAGGCAAACCAAAAACATTTCAATGGAGACAAAAATAGTTAATGTACCCTCCTTAAGAAAAGTTACATAGTGTCTCTTTAACTACAATTTATATACTATTTTTTGAAGTATGAAAAATGAAATAATAAATAACAGATTAAATCAAGTCCACTTTAAATTGTAAACTTGAAGCCATGTTAACGCGTGTATTTGTGTATTTGTTTTTGTATACTTCCACATGCATATGACCAGTCCCTTTGGAGTTTGCTGCCTGCTCTGTGCTTCTGAAAAGGTTAAACTATGAGAATGACTTAACACTGAGCTGGAGGACAGGGCTAAATTCTGTGCTACCATTTCTGAGTTGTTGTTTTTTTGTCCTGGTTGATGGTTAATATCTCTGTAATTACTGGGCCTATCCACTGGGCCTATCCATGTCTTCTCTATCACTTCAAATGTACCAAGATACAATTCATCTTTTAATTTCAAATAGCGTGGTAAAGAAGATATGGTAAATGTTCTAGATCAGGAGTCTCAAACTCGTGGCCCGGGGGCCAATTGCGGCCCACGAGATGATATTTTGTGGCCCGCAGGACAATATGAAAGTTTAATGTTAGTGTGGCATTACCATGTTGCATGTAAAAGGTTCCGCCAAATCGGTAAACCCCAAACACACGTGTCACTCGTGCTGTGTACTCCCGTCACAAAAGATTCAACAAATAACAAGGTGTATCCATAAAATCCACAATAATTGGCATATTTCTTTATGTATGTTGAACACAGCAATAACTTTTGAGAAGATTTTAACAAAGTTTTTTTGTGGAATACCTGATGCAGCCCAGCCTCACCCAGACTGTGCGTCCTGCGGGCCACAGATAATTTGAGTTTGAGACCCCTGTTCTAGATGTTCCCAATCCTAAACAAATAATGATAAGGCTCAACATTTGGAAATCATAAATTTGGATATTTCTTTAAAAAAGTGAATCTCTATATGAGTTGCATGGAATTGTTATCTGATGATGTCACTTTCATCACAATTCCAACCAGAAACGTCACAGCTGATCTTTAGCTTTGTTTTTTTCTTTCTTATTAATCAAACAAGAGACAGTTACCTTTCAAAAGTGTATGTTTAACCCATAGACTGTATATATGAATTGACATAGCTTATCTGCTAGCTCACCCCTGCTAGCAAGTAGCATGGGTGCACCCATACTCACCTCCAAATAGGAAATGAGCATGGGTTCACTTCCGGCACCATTGTCTCTGGCTCCAGTTCACTTTACATTAAAAAACTGTTGGCCCTGTCTCTGTAACTGCTGCTGTGAGACTCATCATTTTGGTCTTAAATGTTCATATTAACCTGCTCTACATGACCTTCATGTTTTTATTTTGCTATTGTGTCTGTAAAATCAACATATGAACATTAACAACAGACAAATCAGGTGCCTTCTTCTCTTCCTTCTTTCACTCCCACTAGCATTAGCAACAGGTTTGATTGACAGCGTTGCTAAGTGCCTGCTCCCTGGGAAGGGACATAAACTTCAACAGCCTTGCTCTGGATTGGCTCTTTGGTTACTACAATTCTCGGAATTCCAAATAATATAATGGCTAGGCTCCATTAGCTTCACTCCCTTAGTCCACTTCTGTATACAGTCTATGGTTTAATCACAAACTGTATCAAAAATGTATAATAATGTATGTGTAATGTAATGATGTAGTAATAAAATAAAAGTAGCTTAGCTCAGCCTAGCCTAGCTTCTTACCTCAACATCTCTCATACATGACAATTATAGTTAGCTTTAAACGACTGCAATCCCCTTTTCACTCAAGTTGTGTCATTGCAGAAAAGAAAACAGCACATTGTAAATATGTCCATTTTTTTGGACGTGGAAGTGACATCACATGTAACAATCCTATAGGCTCCTAAATAGGTATTAAAGAACTACTGATGAAGTTGTCATAAAGGGTCATCTGCCTGCCTACACTATAGATACATATGTGACGTCATCTGCAACCCAGTCAAGACATGACCTCAGAGTTTATAACCATGGCAAATGTGTACTAAAGTCACCATACTTACAGGTGGAGATTTGAACTGCATGTGGACGATGCAATAGATTTTACTGCATGTTTTCTGCTAAAATGAAGAGGAACAGATTGCTCGGAGCATGTGTCAACAAATATAAAAATACTGAGGAGTAGAAACATCATGGGATAGCTGATAGTAGATTTATGCATCACATGTTTGAAACCCTTTAAACAGCTCTGCATGTAACAAATGTTTAAACTTTAAGTCTATGCATCGTGATGAACTCTGCTCTACTCCATGTTGTTCTGACCACAGTTAGAAACAAGTACACATAGTCCTTATGGTGTATTTACTGGACTAACCTGGACAAAGCCACACTGCCAAACCTGTATCAATAGTTTTGACACTAGCTAGACTGATGTGTCTGCCTGGGATCCAGAATACACACAGTACTTTAAGAAGATGTGAGTCTGGTGAATCTCCTCCAGTTCAGATGGGAGTGAGTGACAAGTGAATTAGCCAATTAGGGACACATATGGTCCATCTAAATTTGATTTTGTTTTTTAAATGATAAGTGACCAGAGAGCTTTTTTGTTTCACATGTGTCACTGAAAAAAACAAATCTGATTGGACGAACAGGTTTGGTTAGACTCGAGATGTGACAGATGGAGTGGGGACCAGACTGATATTCCTCTGTATAAAAATGCAGAGAGACATCAGCCTGGATTTGCCAAGCAATTTTTAGTGTCAATACTGATCTAAAAGAATTAGTATTTCAAGAAGCTTAATCATATCATAACATTAATAATTCAGATCAGTATTGGTAGTATTAGTACTGTTGATTCCAGCCTTAAAATCAACTGGTATGAATCAAAAGCAAAGAAGTGGAATCACACATCCTTATCATTGTTCAGGCTTATATTGTTTATATTGTGAACAGCGATGGACCCTGTGTGTGTGGGCAGGTATTTATATATCAGTCTGTACACACATACACACAGGGACCTGCCACTCCCAACGTATATCCTTTATTATTAAGTGTGTGTGTTTGCATGTGTGTATGTGCATGTCTGAGTGCGTGTGTGTGTGCACATGTGTGTAAGTGTGTGCATGTGTGCGTGAGTGTATCCGTGTGTGTGTGTGGACCACTGCTGGGCTGTTTAGACTGTGTGTGTCAGTCAAGTCAAAACAGCCGCCAATCACTTACCTGCTGTTTATACAACTACAGAGGAGAGAGAGGAGGGGGCGAGTAGATCACACACTTATGAGAGTAGATGAGACTCTTAGAACGAGAGTAGATGAGACAGAGAAGACTACAGAATCTCAGCTTCACAAAGAGCCCAGCCATTTGTCTGTACTAGGGAAATATCAGATACTAATCAATATTAAAGCTTGTATCAACACTAGATGAGCAGGTATCGATACTAAGAAGTTCCATTCACAGGACAGAAATAAACCTTTCTTGTACAGCTTTGGAATGATCTTGAGTATAAGACCGCATAGACTAGTATACACCCATGGACCACTATGGAACCTACCTGGACCACTGAGGGATTACACAGATATAAGGCCACATGGGAATATTAAAATTTATAAATGTAGTGTCTAAATAAATATTTTTTTTTATAATCATTGTGGTATTAGAATCAGTATCAGTATGAAGTCTGTTCCTTAATATCGAAGCTGAGTTTCAAATGTTGGCATCTTGACAGCACTAGTTTGCTCTCCAGAGGGTTCAGACTCAGATCAGTTTGAATTGGGAGGTACAATAGTGTTTTTGTACTTTTCACCCGCAGAGTCTCGGCTAATGTGAAAATACTCTGGAGATTTTACACAAGTGTTTGAGCTCACATTGACTCATGAATCACTGAGGGAGAGAGAGAGAACAAGAGAGAGAAAGAGACAGGAGGAGGGAGTGGGAGAAAGAGGAGAGGATAGGAGAGAGAAGGAGGGAGTGGGAGCGAGACAGTGATAAAAGGGGAAGAAAGGGGAAGAGAGGTGTGAAATAGGAAGAGAGAGATGAGTGGAAGGAAGAGAGGAAGGAGAGAGAGATAAAGAGGGGAGGGAAGGGAGGGCGAAGGCGGGAGGAGAGAGAGGAAGACAGAAAGAGAGAGGAGAGTAAGAGGAGGAAAAGGACAGAGAGAAAGAGGGAGGGATGAGATAGGAGAGGGAGAAATGGAGGAAAGAAGGGAGAGTCAGAGAGAAAAATAAACAGGAAGAGGGAGAAAAAGAGATTGAGGGAGAGAAAGAGAAAGGATGAGGGACTGGGAGAGAGAGGGGAGAAACGTAAGGAGGAGGATATAAATACGACAAAAAGTGAAGATAGCTTTGAAAAGAGGAGGGAGGGAAGAAGAAGGAGAGGAGAGAATAGGAGAGATGGGGGGAGAGTAGGAGAGAGATGAGAGGGAGAGGGAGGAAGAGAGAGGAAAGAGTGGGAGAGAGAGGAGAGAGGGAGTGAAGAGGAGAGAGTGGGAGAGAGATGCATCCTGTGTTTAGAGCAGAAGTGTGAAAGAGGAGAGTGAAAATAGAAAAGTGATCTAATCATGGGAGGAGTTCACAAAAGAAAAACAACCACAAGAACCAATCAGACGTGAATATACACAAGAGATACGACAAGAAAGTAGCTGAGAAAGGGAGAGAGGAAGAGGAGATGAGAGAGGAAGAGGAGGGAGAGGAGGGGAGCAACTCTCTCCTCTGCATCCTCTGTGCCTCTCCTTTGCTCCTCTGTCTCCTGTCCCTCTCATCTGCTCCATCTGAGCCTCTCCCTTGCTCCTCTGACCCTCTCCTCTGCTCCTCTGACCCTCTCCTCTGCTCCTCTGACCCTCTCCTCTGCTCCACTTGACCCTCTCCTCTGCTCCTCTGACCCTCTCCTCTGCTCCTCTGACCCTCTCCTCTGCTCCACTTGACCCTCTCCGCTGCTCCTCTGACCCTCTCCTCTGACCCTCTCCTCTGCTCCACTTGACCCTCTCCTCTGCTCCATTTGACCCTCTCCTCTGCTCCACTTGACCCTCTCCTCTGCTCCATTTGACCCTCTCCTCTGCATCCTCTGCTCTGTCTGAGGAGCTTAGTTCCTCATTTGACTGGTTCATAATTTAAAGGTTCTTCACAGAATGCATCTGTCTCTCTGACAGCTGGTCCCAAAAGTGAAGTGAAAACCAGGGCCCAAAACCTTAACTATTCATAGGGTTATATAAGTAAATAGATATGCTGCTTTTTCATAGAAATTCTTGAATCAGGGTTGTGCTATAATGACATTTGAAGAGACTCATTTCTAATCATGAGTGAGGAACTTCAGTGTTTTTAATGGGCAGGTCTACAGACACTCCTCTGCCAGTACAAACATGTGGTACAATGCACTCTTAATATTCAAGGAATTATTATCCAAAGACATTTTAATTTGTATTAAAGAGGGGGTATTGCACTTTATGGGGTATTCAAACATGCAGAATTTTGTAATAATACCTCCTCTTTAAAAACTGTTAAACGCTGTAATTAGATCAGTAATAAAATATGACTCATGAAGATAAAATAAAATACAAAAATGTGAATTGTATTGAGTTGTTTGGTGACAGATGCTACAGCACTCTGAGAAACAAGAGCCTCCCCCTGGAGCTCTGCTCCCCTGCAACCAAAGATCTACACAGTTACCAAGATCAGATTCAGAAGATGCAGAGTAAATATTATCTATAGAACAGCATGATCCAGTTTCAGACGAGATAGTGGTCAGTCTTTTCCTGAAGCAGTGCTGCTCAAACTGTGGTGCAGGTTCTATTGGAGGCAAATGTCAGTTTAGGTGGTATACAATTCTTTAATATTTCTAAACGTTTCATTTGTTCATGTCACAGTTTGAAATATGTGTGGAGACTTGGCCACACAACAAAATGCACAGTTCAAATTTATAGGAGTTTATTACAAGCTAAAATGTCCAAATTTAAAATATAGTAGAAAAATGAAATGGATAAGCCCATGATAAAAGTTCCAGTCTTTCTGAGCAGTGCAGGTCGTAGGGCTACAAACAACTGGTGGACTGGCAAATGGGATGTAATTCAGCCCCAGCAAGCAGCTACTCATTTTACTTAGCTGCATGTGTAAGCTGCACATCTCCACCAGTGCAGTCCTCGCCCCGGTCACACCCCGTCCTCACAGCTACAGGCAGATTAGAGATGGACAAGAAGCTGTAGGGCATAAACAGCAGGCAGTGAACTACCCCAAAACGAATCAGATGCTCACACATGCAAAACAGCAGCACAGGTTCATCCCTTAATTTAGTTGGATTGTGGCAGTACAGCAAGTCTCTCCTCCTCTTCTCAATCTCATGGTAGTCCCCGGTCTCCATGCTCACTGGTGGCTGTCGCTCCTTGGGTTTTTTCTGGCTTCACTTTTTAAAAGAGTCAGGTGATTGAGCTGCACCTGTTGGAGTCTATGATTATTTATTCAGGTGGAGTAGTCCATTGTGACTGGAGTTCACACTGATTATAAAACACTACAGTTCATTCAACAGAAACAAAAACATGCAAAAACTTGCGCCTGCCCTCCCAGTTTCCCATCCTGGCTTTGTCTTCCTCCATGGATATGTCAGTGCTTTAACTTGAATGTTTCACAATAAAACATTAAACTAATCAATTTTGCATCTTTTCATTTACAGGTGTTTATAATGCTTTATAAATTCAAAATCTTATTGTACATATCTGTATATTTGTTTGGTCAGTTGAAGTTGTTTTACATAAATACACTTGAATTGAATTGAATACTGCGAGGGGTAGTCTCTCCACATATCTGACCACCTGGTCTGGTAGTATAGGTGACACGTTTACATGGAGATAGATGCTACGTTTGGAACATTCCAAGCAAAGCATTAACATCTCCATTAAGACCAGCAGGTGATGGACCCTCCACCAGAAAACTTTTTACTAACTATTTACTTTCCTGTAGTATAGATCAATGGAAAATCACTTCTTTTTGCTTCTGAAATTCTCTTTATTCTCATCTTTTAATTCTTACACTTGATTGATGATTTTGATCTGTTCAGATGCCAGGCAAAGAGGTGTGTCTGTAATTCTGACCAAATATGGTGAATAAATAGGATGCTCACAATGCATAAGGTAAGTGAGGAATAACTCTAGACCACCGCAAACTGTTAAAAGTGAACTAGTTCTATTTTTCACATTTTTAAGATCAGGTACAGCGTCTTTAAACTCTACTTTAGGTTAAAATGTGTTGAAGGTGCATGTGTCCAGAGCATCTCCTCTTTCAGAAAATATTCTCTGATCTATGTTATAATGTAGTTTCCTCATCACAATCAGACCTGGAGTTCATTCACACATGTTTAACACACAGACCCTGCATATTTAGCCTGAGTTCTTCTCTCAAATAAAAACACTTGTGGTATCACGCGGTAATACAGGAAGTGCTCTACTGTGTTTTTAAACTGCATTCACTTTCACTAGAATCATTTGGATAATTCAGCCCTGGAATCCCCAGTCTCTGCTGAACTAAAGGTAAAAGGAGCTGTTAACATGTAAACTACCACTTCATGACATCACAAGGTGGAATAGAGCATTTTGAGCTTTGGCGATGTAGACAGATTAATAATAAACTGTTACTCAAACATGTGTGAATGAAACAAAACACAACTCCAGATATGTTTCTAAGGTGGTAACATCATTATAATATGACTTAAAGGTCCTATTCCTGTAGAGTGTAGGGCCGGGCCACAACATCATTTTTTAAATGTCATCACCTGTTTTTGATGCTAAGTTTCATTTGATGACATTTTTCTGGGCGAGAGAGCTCTGGATTTATCCAGTGAGTAGGCTGAAGATAGTTTGCTTTGTAATTTAATTTCTAGTGAATCTTATTTGAAGTTGTGTAAAACATAGGATTTTTAATGACAGTTCCCTTAGTTTTATTTAAAGAATTGTTTCCTCAATTTAAATATGTAATTCAGTACATCTGAATTACAGACATTTTTGGTTGGAGGTTCCAAGTTCTTCGATGAGGGTTCACACTTACATATACACTTTTAATATTCATGAAAAGTAATGAATAAATGATTAAATAAAAGGACAGGAAGACTAAATGGAACACACAGAAGAAAAGGTTTGAAGGGCTGTAGGTCTTGGAGAGGTGGGCCTAATCAGGGTCCATGGCTTAAGAGATGGCATGAGAAGAAAGAAGAAAAAACTGAAAATAAGATGGGTGGAGGCTTAAAAAGTAGAAACACAACCAGGTGAAACCACAGACGTGCTGATCGACACTGATTATCTCAACATCCTCCAAGTAATCGTGTCACAATAACACATGTTGTAGTGCGATATATTGTTGAAGGAAATATAGACGATAAACGATAATATTCAAATTGCCACTGATACAATAAACAAAGTATTCTAAATCTACAATATTGTAAAAAGAAAGAAGAAACAAAAAAAACATGAACATTGAAAAGAAAAACAACAGCAGAAAAATGAAACAATTTAGTATTTAGTTTGCATCTGTAAAGGGTCCTTCACAGCTTCAAATAAAACTAGAACATACATTTATAAAGTTATTATTATGCCATGTATATAGTTGTTTACAAAGCAGTGGTGTTGAAAAGGGTTGGGTCAGGAGAAGAAAATAAGATGATAAAGGAGAAGGACAGAAAATGTTCTATGCAAAGGAATATAAATTATTGTGAGACTACTTTATCTTTTAGAAGCTCACGTGGTCTTGTAACTAAAACTCACTCACTCAAAGTGTTAGGAGAACCTTTCATGTGAACCCTTTTGTTACCTTTTGGTTGTTAATTTTGTTAAGATGTGTTTGTAATGTATTTGAATATTGATGCAATCAGACCAGTTGGCTTTTCAGGTCTTTCTCCGTAAAGTGTAACACACCCTGTATTATTTTAACTCTAAATATTACAGCCTGAGGCAAACCAGCTCGTGAATGCCACCAGGAGCATGTCTGGCCATACCTCAGTAGATACTGTCACATTCTTACTTTAAAATATATGTTCTGTCATCTCAGACTATATAAACTTTGTGATTTGGATAATTTGGAGTCTGACTTTGGGGGAGATGCTGTTGGTTGTTTATTTCTTGCAAGAAGTCTTTGCTTCAACATTCATCAGTGCCTACAAAAGGAGTCTTTTCCCACAACATTCTATACTTGTTAACAGTGCAGGACATCTTGGCTTCAGAGCTCCACTGGACAGACGTTATGTTTCCACACCAAGCCAGGTAGTGTCAACAAGTGAACAAGAACTATCTGAGCAGATTCAAAAATACCAAATAAAATGTAACATAACAGTCAACATGGAAAAAAGTGTAAACCCATCTTAAAAAAGTCTGTGAATAGAGGAGATAATCACCAGTGAGAAGGACAAAATGGCAGGCACAGAAAATTCAAAATCTCAGCTCTAGAACAATGCACATGCACCAGCCTCTCCATCTGATGCCACATACTAATGAGCAACGAAACAGCCAGTCTCTGCATCTGAGGTCACAAACTAAGGAGAAACTAAACTGTGCCAGCCTCTGCGTCTGAAGTCATACACTGCCGAGAAATGAACCTGTGCCAGCCTCTGTGTCTGATGTTACAAACTAAGGAGAAACAAAACTGTGCCAGCCTCTGCAGCTGACGTCACACACTAACGTGAAATGAAAATGTGTCAGCCTCTGTGTCCGATGTCACACACCTCTGCATCTGATACAAGAAAACTAAATAGAAACAAAACTGCACCAGCCTCTGCGTCTGACCTCACACACTAACAAGAAACTAAACTGTGCCAGCCTCTGCATCTGATGTCACACACTAACGAGAAATAAAACTGTGCCAGTCTCTGCGTCTGACATCACACACCAATGAGAAACGAGACTGTATCAGCCTCTGCATTTGACGTCACATGCTAACTAGAAATTAAACCCATTGATTCAAAGCAGAAATAACCCTCGAACCAAAATGTTTTACCGTTATTTCATAGCACCACAGTGTACTTTCAAAACATAAAGCATTTATCTCCATTAAACCAATTTTTAAAATGTACCTCAGATCAGTTGCATAGAGGTTTGACTTTTTTTAGTGAATAGATATCTTAGAAGAAAGAAAGATGTTTTATTATCCTTCAACCAGGAAGTAAGGCTTGTGCACAATTTGCACGCTCGGTTGTTAGCTTTACTGTGATGTCAAAACTCCGCACTGGTCTCTGAGAGTTGTGAAAAGCTTTTATAGACTTATCCTGGTGAATAATTAGAATGCATAAGGTAAGTGAAGAATAACTTTAAACCACTGCAAATCGTTCAAAATGAACTAGTTCTATTTTTTTATGTTTTTAAGATTACATTGACTTTAACTATAATAAGCTACAGTAAACATGATGTAATCCTTGTTGTTATTTTGAGAAGAGTAGACACAGAGAGGTCACATCACATGGTTTATGGAGTCTGTCTGTAGCTCTCTTATTACTGTCCATAAACCTCTGTGGTTTGGATCAATCACATACAAGCCTTTTCTATATCAGCCATTAAACTATGAGAGGATTATGTTTCTCCTGCTTTAGACCAGGATTAATACTGGTAAAGGTGGTCTTGGTTTAGTTCTGGTTTAGTCATGGTTTAGACCTGGTTTTGCCCTGGTTTTGCCCTGGCTTTGCCCTGGTTTTGGACATGTTTTAGTCTTGAGTTAGTCCTGGGTTAGTCTTGTAAATCCTGCATTAGATAATTGGCGTAATCCCAGTTTAATCCTAGTTCTGTATTAGTGGTTTGGTTTGAATGAGACGGATTTGGGCGACTTGTTTGCTGCAGCGAGAGGCTATCATCTGTCAGTGTCCAGTGTCAGACAAGAGAGAGGGGAGGAGGAGGGACAGAAGATGGAAAGGGGGAGAGAGGGAGAAGGAAAAAGGAAAGAAGAGAGTGAGTAGAGAGAAAGAAAGAGGAAAATGAGAATTAAGGGCTGAGGGGCGAGAAGGAAGAGGAGAGAGAAAGAGAGAGACTGAGAGCATAACTAGAGAGAGAAAAGAGGGAGAGGGAAGAAAAGTGAGAGAGGGGAGAGTTGCAGAGAAGGAAGGGGGAAAAGAAGAGGGAAAAAAGAAGGGGGAGATTGATAAGAGATTGAACTGGGGTAGAGGGGGAGGACAGAGAAGAGGGGGGAGAAAGATGGAGAGAAGGGAAGAGAGAACAAAAGGAGAGAGAGAGGAGCAAGAGGGGAATAGTGGGTGGAGTAAAGTAGAAAAAGAAAATGAGAGATTGGAGAAGACAGAGTGAGAGAGATAGAGAGATAGTGAGAGATAGTTAGAGATAGCTAGATAGATAGAGAGCTAGAGAGAGACAGAGAGAGCTGGAGAGCGATAGAGAGCTAGAGAAAGAGAAAGATTGAGATAATGAGGAAGAGAGATAGAGAGAGACAGAGAGGTTAAAGAGAGGCAGGGATAGCGATAGAGAGAACTACAGAGACATAGAGGAGGGCGTGAGTGTAAATGATGAGTGTTGTTCTGAGCCTGATGGATTGTCAGGTTCAGTCATTCTGGTGGTCTATTGTAAACAGCAGATTGTGGAGCGCTGTTTCTGCCCTCTCACAACTAACTAAACTAAATACATTTGAATAAACTGCTAAACAGTAGTAGTTAGGGTTAGGGTTTTCAGACCCCATACTTACTCCTGCTTATATATTGGACATTAAGGTTTGTTTTGGGACAGGTGTAAGCGCCACCCGGAGTCTGACCTCTTCAGAACTGTATCCCAGGCACAGAATGTATAAAGAAGTGGACTAAGGGAGTGTGACATCACCCATAGCTTTTGGTTCCACTCAAATAAAGCTCATTGAGGCTAGTAGTTAAAGACGCCAAGTTTCATATTTGGAACTCCGACCGCAAGTAACATAGCAAACAAAGAGCCAATCCAGAGCGAGGCTGTTGAAGGTAATGCCCCTTCTTGCCTGCACTGCTGGTTAGGCAGGAAGCGAATGCTGTCAATCAAACCTGTTGTTAACGCTAGCAGGAGCGACTTCGGGGAAATAAGGCACCTGATTTGTCTCTTATTAATGTTCATATCTTGATTTACTGACAAAATGGTGAAATAAAAATGCCAGGATCATGTGGAATGAGTTAATGCAAATAATTTAAGACCAAAATGACGAGCCTGACAGTAGCAGTTACAGAGAGGGAGTTAGAGAGAGGGATGATAGTTTTTGAATAGAAAATGAAGTCGAATGACCCGTAAGTGCACCTCTGCTTGCTTCCTATTTGAAACGTGGCAGCTGGCAGGTTAGCTGTATGTCCATTTATAGTGAAAGCAATACTGTCAAATAGACAAACAATTGTAGGAGTGAAGACGTTTTGCTGCTCAACCAAGTCGCTTCTTCAGTTCTGGTGGATGGAGTTATAGATGGGAGATAGATGATGTCTAAGGACCCCATTCCTGTTCAAGGAAGGACTGTTTTTTCTAAGAACATTGCTTCTTTAATTCCCCTACAAGAAGAAAATTATTGACCATTGACTGTATTACAGGCTCTATCCTGTTGAGTACTCCTCAGACCCATTGTATGCATCACATAAAATGTATAGGAGCATCATTTTAAGAACACAGATAAATTTGTTAGCAAAGTCAAGCATTGCTAATTTGGGTGAGACAATGGTTTTAATTGATGCAACTTCTCTTTTCGCATGTATCCCCACATCAGTAGCGGTTGAGGCAGCAAAGAGGACACTTCTGCAGGATACTAAGCAAAAGAGAGAACTAAACTGTCACCTGACCAAATCTGCAAACTGCTGGATCTTTTTAAATACCACATATTATTATGGCTAACAGAATGCATTGGCCTCATTTCCAGGCACTCCACCCATTCATTAGTATCAGTACGTGGATGCCAACTGGACTAAAATTAAAAGATCTGGAACCCTTTACTGCGCATATTAATGCTGTGGATCACAAACATTAAGTTCACATGGGAAAAGGAGAACAAACTACCTTCTTAGTGCATGCAGTAACTATAGGAGAGGACTGGCGACTCCAGGTAGACCTTTACAGGAAACCCAAACACACTGACTAATACCATCTGTTTGATTCACACCATCCACTGCAGCACAAACTGAGTTATCTGTACACTACAACACAGAGTTCAAGTGGTTAATTAAACATAGAGAGTAATGTGAAGGAGCAACAACACATGGAGAAAGCCCTCTCAGCTTGTGGATATCCAAAATGGGCCTTCAATATGTCTAAGAAAGCTAAAAAAAATTTTAAAAAAGGACAACAGGGAATCTGAATCTATAAGGAATGGTTACACCTTTAACCATTCCTTACACACATGGTGTGTCTGAAAACCTTCTGAGAATTTTCAGACAGTCTATTTCAAACCTACAAAGACTTTGAGACAGAAAGTGGTTCACCCAAAGGACAAAATCCTAAGCCATGAACAAAGCAATGTGGTCTACTTCAGTGAGAGTAATAATGGAGAAACTAAACAGCCACTCCATAAGAGAATGTGCCAACACCGTCACAAGAGCTCCTCTGGACCCCAGTCCACAGTACATCTCCATCTTAAAGCCACTAACCACTCCTTTGAAGATAGTGAGGTACAGATCTTAGCCAGAGAAAATAAATGGTTTGAGAGGGGAGTTAAATAAGCAATTAGAAAAGACAATCCTTCCTTGAACAGGAATGGGGCCCTTAGACATCATCTATCCCCATTTGTAACTCCATTCTCAGACCCAAATCAAAATAAAGAAAACGACAGGGCTAGGGAGGATGCTTCTGGGTGGGAAAGCACCCTTTAGGGGCCATTAGGGGCCTGAATGATTATGTTAAGTGTGACTCAGGCATAGTGCACACTTGTGAGTGTAGCTCAATAGACCTAACCTGCAAACAGAAACTGTACACAATACGTGTTTTTAGTGTCAGTGTAGTTAGCTCCTCCCTTCAGATAGATATACGGCAGGTTCCACCAGTGATTTGACCAGAACTGAAGAAGCAGCTTCAATGAGCAGCCAAACATCTTTACTCTTATTACTTTTTGTCCAGTTGAGAGATTTTACATTTTGTTTTTACTATGGATTATATCTGGACCACTGCGAGATTACATAGATACGTCCATTTATATATATACACTATAATTCCAGGTGTGACAGAGAAGACACACCCCCTCATCCTGATTTACAGTCCCATTGTTGGATCAGGGAGAAATCGAAATCTGGAAAACTGCCCACCAGACTGTAATTCGGGATGAGGGGAGGTACCAAGGTGGTACTCTCATACACCTGGGATATGGTTCTGGAGAAGTCGGACTATAGATGACAGTGGAGTCTTGTGGGTGGAGAATCGTACTGCTAACTTTAAGGAACCTTTGACTGAGAAGAGATCGCTAGATTACTTAAAAATGCATGGATGACATATAAACCCTTTTCAGGTATGTTTATGACGATATAACATGGTAAGATGCCGATTTGGTAGAACCCCCTCTTTAAAAGTTGAAGTACTTTGGAGATGCATGGACAGATTTGGGGTCCTGTCTAAGGTCTGTGATTTGAACTGTTTTGATCTTTGGCAACAGACAGAGACTCTCGACGGGAGGCAGTGCTCTCTCCATCTGCTCCTATCTTTGTACACACACACGTCTTATGGAGACATTACATTCACTAGCCATAACGGCCCAGTAACCATTTTTCCCATGGATTTGAGCAAATGTGTTTTGCCCCAGTACAGATATACTGTATAAGCAATTCTTGAGGTCAAAATAAATCACCTGTGAAGCACACATTAGCATACTAGTTTTACAGTTGTTTTACAGTGACTCTCCGAAAGTCATGAAAACCACTTATAAACTCATTGTGGTGAATAATTTGTAAGGTCTGAATTCATAAGGTAGGTGATGAATAACTGGATGACTGCAAACCATTTCAAAAGACCTAGTTCTGTTTTATTTTTTTTTCCTCCAATTGAACTGCCATCTTATCGTGGTGGGGGAGTTTGCATACCTGAATGATCCTAGGAGATATGTTGCCCGGGGCATTATACTCTCCCATGGCAAACAGGTCCTAGGTGATGGGTCAGACTAAGAGCAGTTCACAATACCCGTATGTTGAGAAATAAAACACGGATCATGACATCGCTGGACCTCCCTGCTGAAGCTGCTGACATGGCCCCAAATAAAGCAGAAGAAAATATGAAGATGGATAGTTCTGGTTTTTACTCTTTTAAAACAGTAAAAATCAGATACAGTGCCTTTAATAATTGCCTTATGTTACCCTAAACTCCAACCTTCACCTATTTTAACCCAGATCTGAACTGAACTTAAACCACGGTCTTGATTACAGACTGTATAAAGAAGTGGACTAAGTGAGTGTGACCATAGTGTTCGGCTCCAAATGAAGCTCATCCATGTTATAGGGGCAAATTTGGAGCCAAGTTGCATATTAGGAATTCCAACCGTGAGTATCAGAGTAACCAAAGAGCCAATCTGGAATCAGGCTGTAGAAGGTAATGCCCCTTCCCGTTCACACCACTCGTTTAGCAAGGAGTGGGCAATTAGCAATGCTCTCAGTCAAACCTGTTGCTAACGCTGGCGTGAGCAACCTTGGGGAAAGAAGGTACCTGATTTCCATCCATCCATTTTCTTCCGCTTACCGGGGCCGGGTCGCGGGGGCAGCAGTCTAAGCAGGGACTCCCAGACTTCCCTCACCCCGGACACGTCCTCCAGCTCCTCCGGTGGGACCCCAAGGCGTTCCCAGGCCAGCCAAGAGACATAGTCCCTCCAGCGTGTCCTGGGTCTTCCCCGGGGCCTCCTCCCGGTGGGACATGCCCAGAACACCTCCCTACGGAGGCGTCCAGGAGGCATCCTGAGCAGATGCTCGAGCCACCTCAGCTGGTTCCTCTCAACGTGTACGAGCAGCGGCTCTACTCCGAGCTCCTCCCATGCGCCCAGCCACCCTACGGAGGAAACCCATTTCAGCTGCTTGTATCCGCGACCTTGTCCTTTCGGTCATTACCCAGAGCTCATGACCATAGGTGAGGGTAGGAACGTAGATTGACCAGTAAATCGAGAGCTTTGCCTTTGGACTCAGCTCCTTCTTCACCACAACGGACCGATACAGCGACCTCATCACTACAGACGCTGCACCGATCCGCCTGTCAATCTCATGCTCCATCCTTCCCTCACTCGTGAACAAGACCACGAGATACTTGAACTCCTCCACTTGAGGCAGAGACTCACCACCCACCCGGAGAGGGCAAGCCACCTTTTTCTGATCGAGAACCATGGCCTCGGATTTGGAGGAGCTGATTCTCATCCCAGCCGCTTCACACTCGGCTGCAAACCGCCCCAGTGTCTGCTGCAGGTCCTGGCTCGAAGAAGCATCAGGACATCATCATCTGCAAACAGCAGGGATGCAATCCTGTGGTTCCCAAACCAGACCCCCTCCAGCCCCTGGCTGCGCCTAGAAATTCTGTCCATAAATACAATGAACAGAACCGGTGACAAAGGGCAGCCCTGGCGGAGTCCAACATGCACTGGGAACAGGTCTGACTTACTGCCGGCAATGCAAACACAGCTCCTGCTCCAGTCATACAGGGACCGGACAGCCCTTAGCAAAGGGCCCCGGACCCCATACACCCGGAGCACCCCCCAAAGGACACCATGAGAGACACGGTCGAATGCCTTCTCCAGATCCACAAAACACATGTGGACTGGTTGGGCAAACTCCCATGAACCCTCAAGGACCCGATGGAGAGTATAGAGCTGGTTCAGTGTTCTGCGACCAGGACGAAAACCATACTGCTCCTCCTGAATCCGAGGTTTAACTATTGGTCAGATTCAGACTCTCCAGTACACTGGAATAGACCTTACGGGGAAGGCTGAGGAGTGTG
This sequence comes from Periophthalmus magnuspinnatus, assembly GCF_009829125.3. Taxonomy (NCBI): domain Eukaryota; kingdom Metazoa; phylum Chordata; class Actinopteri; order Gobiiformes; family Gobiidae; genus Periophthalmus; species Periophthalmus magnuspinnatus. The sequence goes on from NC_047137.1 coordinate 1,619,901, forward strand.
ATTCCCCTGTAATTGGAACACACCATCCGGTACCCCTTTTTATACAGAGGGACCACCACCCTGGTCTGCCTTTCCACAGGTACTGTCCCCGACCGCCACGCGATGTTGCAGAGACGTGTCAGCCAAGACAGCCCAACAACATCCAGAGACTTGAGGTACTCGGGATGGATCTCGTCCATCCTCGGAGCCTTGCCACCGAGGATGGTTTGCCAGAATCTCTTTGAGGCCGTCCGATAGTCCTCCTCCATGGCCTCCCCGAACTCCTCCCAACCCCAAGTTTTTGCCTCTGTGACTGCCTGAGCTGCGGCACGCTTGGCCCACCGGTACTCATCAGCTGCCTCAGGAGTTGCACGAGCCAACAAGGCTCGGTAGGACTCCTTCTTCAGCCTGACGGCATCCCTTACTTCCGGTGTCCACCACCGGGTTCGGGGATTGCCGCCACGACAAGCACCGCAGACCTTACGACCACAGCTACGAGCAGCCGCGTCGACAATAGAGATGGAGAACATGGCCCACTCAGAGTCCATGTCCCCAGCCTCCCCCGGGATCAGGGAGAAGCTCTCCCGGAGGTGTGAGTTGAAGACCCCTCTGACAGAGGGCTCCGCCAGACGTTCCCAGCAGACCCTCACGAAGCGTTTGGGCCTGCCAGGTCTGTCCGGCTTCCTCCTCCGCCAGCGGATCCAACTCACCACCAGGTGGTGATCAGTTGACAGTCCTGGTGCCACGTGCACCGATGGACACCCTTGTGCTCAAGAAGTCCAATAACAAAACACCGCTCGGGTTCAGATCAGGGAGGCCGTTGCTCCCAATCACGCCCCTCCAAGTGTCACTGTCATTACCCACATGGGCATTGAAGTCCCCCAGGAGAACAACAGAGTCCCTGGTTGGTGCACTGTCTAGTACCCCTCCCAGGGACTCCAAGAAGGCCGAGTACTCTGCACTGCTGTTTGGCCCGTAGGCCGACATAACAGTGAGAGACCTGTCCTCGACCCGAAGGTGCAGGGACGCGACCCTCTCGTTCATCAGGGTGAACTCCATCATGTGGCGGCTGAGCTGTGGGGCAATGAGCAAGCCCATACCAGCTCACCGCCGCTCCCCACGGGCAACGCCAGAGAAATGGAGAGTCCAACCCCTCTCAAGGAGTTGGGTTCCAGAGCCCAAGCTGTGTGTGGAGGTGAGGCTGACTATATCTCTATGTCGTCTATATATATATATATATATATATATATATATATATATATATATATATATATATATATATATATATATATATATATATATATAGACGACAATGAAACCAATCCAGCCGGTCTATAAACAGGCTCTCAAAGTCCTGGATATGAAACCTTTTCGCCATCACCATTGTAAAGTCTTGAGCAAACACAAACTTTTAAATTGGGACAATCTAGTAAAATTTCAGGATGCTAACTTGGTCTTCAAAATCCTTCATGGTCTTGCTCCTCCTCCACTCTCTAAATTTTTTTACACAGAGTGGTAGAAACACCAGAGCTGCTGCCTCAAACAATCCAGTTGTGCCTCTGAGAAAAAGCTCATTTAGCCAATCTGCTTTCTCAGTTCGAGCGGTCCAGTTTTGGAACACTGTCCCGCCTCACATCAGAAGTGTGGAGTCACTCAGGACTTTTAAAATCATGGTAAAAAAAATGGTTATTTCTGAATCAAGCCTGTGATCACCAAATGTGGAATGGTGCTGCCATGTGCTGCTGCCGGCCTCATCTGTTCTGTGTTATGTCTGTAGATTTTGTCTGTCTTTGTTACAGTGTTTTACTAATTGCGTGCTTACCTGCACTAACTTTTAGAACATTTTACTAATAACCAAATTAACTTTTAATACAAATTTTGTATTTTATGTGTGGTGGCATTTTACATCTTGCCATAGGGACTGCAGTTGGAAACTAGCTGTATAGCTAATACTGGCGCATTTACAGAAATGTTGATTAATGTGCATTGTCCTTATTCAAATAAACTAATAAATAAATAAAATTTAAAAATCTAGCCGGTAACGCTCAACCTCCTGCACAAGCTCAGGCGAAGGAGCCTGAGGTGACATTCCCCAATTCCTGTAACTATCAATGAGACTTCTGCACCTCTCATCAGGTATTTCACAGTAGGGACAGTGTTCTTTTCTTGATATGCTTCATTTTTCCACCTGTGAACATAGAACTGATGTGCCTTGGCAAAAAGTTCCACTTTTGTCTCATCTGTCCATCTGTCTCCCAGAAGCTTTGTCGTTTGTCAACATGTAGTTTGGCATGTTTGAAAAGCAATGTCTGACTTTCATTGGTTAAGTTTCATAGAATTTTTATTTATTATTACTTTTGTCAGATTCAAGTTATTTCTGTGATCATGAGTTGAGTTTTTCTTTCATTAACTGAAGGGTACCAACAATTTTGTCCACGTGTCTATATACAGTTTCTGCTGTTGATCCAACAAAATGAGATTTGTGTCCCGATAGGAAAGGCAGGTCCACATGATATGAATGTGTGTACAGATTTTAGTCCCCACAATTTGATAAAAAGGTGTTAGGGGCTTTGTCATCTATTGGAAATGCATCTTCATGGAAACACTGCTTTGCTCACAATATGGCATTAAACTTGCCTTGCATTAATTAATAACTGGTGTTTTCAATTCCTAAATAACACTATGGAAATATGTGCATTCTTACTAAGTTAAGCAGTCTCTCCACAGATCTGACCTGTAACCTGGACTAGATAGATAGGTTTAGTGGTATATAGTGGAACATTTCAGGCAGAGCAATAACATCTCCATTGTGACCATCAAGTTTAATCCTTAATTGAAAAAGTTACATAGTGGGGCTTTAAGTTTGTGATTTAGTACAATTCTCCTTTACAATTTAGTCTTTATGCTGAAAATCATTAGACAAGCCTTGGATCACAATAGTACTGATCCTAAGTCAAATGCCTGTCATCTTTTTATCATTCTAAATATAAAACACATTTATACAAACAAAGAGTTTATTTCAAAGTCTGACAGTTTGAGAGTTGTATTCTGACCTCACCGTTTGTTAAGTCTGCGTGTAGTCTACAAAAGCAGGACTCTGGCTTTTGTCTATTTTGAGATTTCAGATCTAAAAATACTAATCACATGTTTATTTTCATTGCATTTGAGGCATTTGCCGTCACTTTTCTTACATAATATACTATACACTGGACTCATTACAAAAAAGCCAATCTCCAATGGCTGCAAGTGGCTTATAATGATGCTTTACAGATGGTTTTGAGGAGGCCGTGATGGACTAGTGCAACACTTTGCAAACTGTACTAATAATTTTAATGTACAGGTTGTTTTGCAGGCGTATTCAGAGAATGAAATAATAACGTCTCTCACAAATATAAGATTCAGTGCAATCCACTATCAGTCCAGGATGTGGAGACACTAGTATGGCTGTCTTTTTTTAAACCTAAATGTTTACTGTTTGTAATGTCACTGTCCTTGTCTGTTTTACAAGACAAAAGAGTATGGAATAAAGAATGAACTGAATTTAACCCTGAAGTTATCCTGGGGCCAAGGTCTTACTTACCTTCAACATAAAGAAATTGTCCCAGTCTGGAGCAGTGTCCTCCCCTCTCCCACCTGTGACACTGGTCTGTGTCTGGAGCACTATCCTCCTTCTATATCTTCCCCGTTTTCACTTGTGACATGAGTCTAAGTCCCCCCCTCCCACCTGTGACTCTAGTCTGAATCTGGAGCAGTGTCCCGGGACTCAGATGACCTTGTGATGGGCTCAGGTGGAACTATTTATACTGGACTATTCTGGAATATATACAGTACAGCAGAGAGAGAAGGGCTGTAGAGAGAGAAGGAGAGAGCCGGCGGTCGGGAGAGAGAAGAAAGGATATATATATAGGAGGAGAGAGAGATGGATAGGAGAGAGGGACAGGAGAATGAAAGAATGAGAACAAAGAAAGAGAAAAAGAGGGAGATTAGGACAGAGAGAGAGAAACAGAGGGATGAAGTACGGAGCCTCACACTGTATCCATAAAGGTTCTAATGGTTTATATCAATCTCACATCTGCTTCTCCAACTGTGTGTTCACTGTTCCGGTCTCAGTCCACACATTTAGTTTTGTATTCTGTAGTTCCTCCTCTCTTTCTCTTTCACTATAGGATAGGAAGAGAAATGGAGGGAAGGAATGAGTGAGTGTGGGATCATGTTAGGATCATGTATGTGTATGAGAGTGTAGACAGCTAAATATCAACACAACTTTATCCCTAAAAAAGGGGGAGAGAAGCCATCTCATCCTATCTCGACCTCTTTATTCATGTTTTTTCAATAGAATTGGAGTCTGTGTCAGCTGTAGCCAGAGCCCATGTTCATGACAGAATGTATTTTATTGAAGTCCATTTCATCTTTTTGAAATGTCGGAATAGTACTCTGCATTACTATTAACAATGTCCACACACCCACTGTGTATCTGTGTAACTACTTTGCCTTTGGGCTTGTCCTCTCTCCTTCTCTGTGTTTATTCTGTTATTACCTCCATCAGCTGTGGTCCATAAAGCTGTCAGGAGGGGGCGATGTGGAGGACTTCAGTCCACCAGACTAACTCTCTGACCCTGGCCAGGGTGGCTCTGTACTGCACTGGTTTTGTCCCTGGTTCATGCACTCAACTGGAGGTGATGATGGAGGAGAGAGAGGACTCACCTGCTCTGCTCTGTGACGAAAACCCACATTAAATTTAAATTTAATTTCACACATTTGTTCATTTAATTTTCTAGCATTTTTTCAATATCCAGCTAAACTGTTAGATACAACTACCCCAGGTTTGTTTTGTTTAGCTATAGTCAACCTTTCAGTTAAATACCACACATATACCAGTTACTTTATTTTATATGGTTAAACTTATTAATTTCAGTTAAACATACATCCATTCATTCTTACCTGAGTCTCCACATGGTCAGTAAAAAGAGAAGGCATGCTGCTGGCCATTTTTAAAGCCTTGTCTTTTACATGTCTTTGTGTATTTTGGTTTCAACATTTGTGTATTTATACTTTTATTTTAAACACTTTTAGTTAAATTTACTTAGGCTATCATAATTAAGCAGTTACATTAGAATACTGCTAAAGTTAAAATCTAATTGGCACCTGTGGAATTAGTACATATCTGGGGGAGGTCCTTCCTGCTAGGAGTGTATAAAAGCAGTCAGAGTTAGTCCGTTGGGGGACTTCAGTGTAGCTGTCTCCACATCTTTGAGATACAGATTTAATTTAAGTAGCTTGTTTTCTGTTTTGTGGGAATGATTTATGTTGTTTCCTTGAGTTATTTTGCATTCTACCAGAGTCATCTTTTAAATAAATTTCGTCCGGTAAAAGACTTTTATGCACGTCTGCCTCCTACTTTAACCACATTGGGTCTGCTTCCCCAAATGCCCAATAAAACTAGAGGAGTCATCACCATGGTAACCTACAGTAACAGACATCCCAGTCCAGCAGCCATGTTGTGACTGTAAACCTCTACTCAACTACTCCAAACTATAGGGAGAGCAGTCTGTCACAGTCAAATTTCTCTCCTTCCTTGTTCCTGTCTACCCTCTTCTCTCTATAGCCCTGCCATTTCCCTTTTTCCTCTTTCTCACTCCTTCACCAGTCTTTCCCCTTCATCTATTTCACTTACCCATCTCATCATTCACCTCACATTTTATCTCTTCTCCATCTTCTTTCTCTCCCTCCCTCCATATTGCTCCCTCTATCACTCACACCCTCAGTTTCTATCTGCCCCAATATCTCTCTATCTTGCCTCTCTCAACTCTCTCCCGCTTCTTTTCTCTCTCTCCATCACTCTCACTCTACCTCTTTGCCCATTTCTTCCCTCCTCTCTTTCCACTCTCTCTCATCCCTTACATACACATCTCTCCCTCTTTCTCTCCCCCTCTCTTTTGTTTCTCTCCCTCGCTTACTCCCACCCTCATCCCTCACTCTAGGTTTTTTCTCTATTCCTCTTCTCTCTATCGTCTGCCCCAATACCTCTCTATTTGCCTGTCAATGTTCTCTCTTTCTTCTCACTCTCTTTCTATTTCTTTCTCCCTCCCTCTCTAATTCTCCCTCCCTCATCCCTCTCTTTTCTCTCTTTCCCTGAAATAGAAAATCGACACAGCGACCTTTAGGATCTCTTTTTTGAGCTGGAGTTCGGTTTCAAATCAAAGTCGTCTGGAAATAGACAAACAACAATGACCAGGCACAAAAGTTTGAACCAAAGAACTTCATCTGCATCCTATGCTCCTCATCCGCTTTTCTAACCACCTCCTCTGCTCCTCTGACCCCCTCCTCTGCATCCTCTGACACCCTCTTCTGCATCCTCTGCTCCTCTGACCCCCCTCTGCATCCTCTGCTCCTCTGATACCCTCTTCTGCATCCTCTGACCCCCTCCTCTGCTCCTCTGACCCCCTCCTCTGCATCCTCTGATACCCTCTTCTGCATCCTCTGACCCCCTCCTCTGCTCCTCTGACCCCCTCCTCTGCTCCTCTGATACCCTCTTCTGCATCCTCTGCTCCTCTGACCCCCCTCTGCATCCTCTGATACCCTCTTCTGCATCCTCTGCATCCTCTGCCCCCCTCCTCTGCTCCTCTGACCCCCTCCTCTGTATCCTCTGATACCCTCTTCTGCATCCTCTGCTCCTCTGACCCCCTCCTCTGCATCCTCTACTCCTGATACCCTCTTCTGCATCCTCTGCTCCTCTGACCCCCTCCTCTGCATCCTCTGCTCCTCTGAACCCCTCCTCTGCTCCTCTGATACCCTCTTCTGCATCCTCTGCTCCTCTGACCCCCTCTGTATCCTCTGCTCCTCTGATACCCTCTTCTGCATCCTCTGACCCCCTCTTCTGCATCCTCTGCTCCTCTGACCCCCTCCTTTGCATCCTCTGCTCCTCTGATAGCAGCTGAGAACAAGAGAGGGAGATAGCAAAAGGGAGAGAAAAAGAAAGAGGGGAAACAACTAGGGACCAAGAGAAGTGGGAGGGAGAGAGAGAGGGTGCAATAGAGATATAGGGAGTGAGCTGCTGCAGACTCCCAGGAGGGCATCTGACTCTGGAATAGTCTGACTTTGACCTAAATACTCCTTCGCAGGTGCAAACTGTTTTTGTGTCATTTGGCAAGACACTTTGTCACTTTGTCTATGTATGAATGTAGTACGTGAGTGTGACTGGCAGTAGGAGTAGATAGGCAGCGGTAGCCATGATTCTGTTTGGGTGCATTCACACTTAAGATTTGATGATGTAGACTTGGTTTGGTCCTGTTCTAGTCTTGGTTTAGAACTGGCTTAATCCAGGTTTTGTCCCATTTTTTATGTTTTTATGAGATGTATGTGTGAATGCATTCCAAGTCTACCCCATTTAAAAGTCCTGTAACTGATTTTTTCCCCATGTATTTTAGCAGAATGTGTCTTTCAGTACAGGTATATTGTACAAGCAGCTCTTGAGGTCAAAATAAGTCAGCTGTGTACTGTCTGCATCTAAGTGTAAGTTTAGCTTACTAGCTATTGTTAGCTTTACCATTGCCGGAAAACTCTGGTCTGTTAAATTTGTGAAAAGCGCTTATAAAAATGGTGAGTGGTGAGTAATTAGCCTATGCCCAGAATGCAAATTGTAAGTGAGGAACCATTTTGGACCACTGTAAACCATTTAAAATGAACTAGTTCTGTTTTTCAGGTGTTTAAGACAGTAAAAATTGGGTACAGCACTTTTAAACAGCTTCTAAAATGTGTGACCTTTGCAGTAGTCTTAACACTGGCTTGTTATGAGCTGGTGGTAGTCTAACAGTGTTTGGGGGCTCATGGTCTATGTGACAAACGACCAACAACTGACCTCCTGTGGCAGCCATTTTGTGCCTAAACTCATTGATTCATTAGTGTTCTATAAATAGCCTGGCTCAGACATGTGCAGACTGTGGAGGAGAGGGGACACGCTGCATTGGTCAGTAGGACAAACATGAGAAAGGACATTCACAAATGACATCATGGACAATTTAGGAGTCACATTAAAGAGAGGGTATTGCAGAATCCATTTTTTTTTTACCTTTCTCCCATGTTATAAGGTTGTTCCCTCATCAAAAAACATGCCTGAAGTGGATTTAGTTGTCATCTATGCTGGGATGACATCCATACTGAGTCCTATCCAGACCCTCCTTACGATTAGCAGTGCGATTCTGTACAACGCTACACCCACAAGCCTATATCACCCACACCCCCAAGCGATAATTCTCCGTAAATATACAAAACTGACACAAAACTGTACACAGCAACTTGACAAGCTGATGTAATGTGCAGTAGTTTCAATAGTGGAATACATGCTTATTGTGTTGAAATAGCATTCTGAAGGGGGAGTGACTTAGCATGGAGAGCAAATGGAGGGGGGGCTCAGAGTGAAACTTATAAAACAGGTTAATATGTAGTTTTTGGTGACTATTATTTTCAAAACAATAAAAGATAACAAGGTGTCATGATCCCAGTCTGTCCTGCCTTTCTGCACTGTTTTCCCCCTCCCTTCTGTATCTGAGTCTGGAGCTGGGTGGAGATTTGGGCTCCTCCCGTGCACACCTGCACCTAATCAGCAATCAAGCTGCGCCTGGGGAGAACAAAAGGAGCCAGGACCTGACACTCAGCACCAGATCGTCCGCAAATCCATTGTGGTACAACCCTGCTTGGCTCAGTTTCATGTTTTTGCTCCTTGTGACCCATTCTAAGTTGGATATTTTTGCTCCTCGCCAGATCCCGCTCAGCTCCTCTCTCCACTACCGGTACAAATCTCACCCCTTCTGACCCATCTCACCTCTATGGGTACTGCTCACCTCGTATCAGACCTCGCTGCTCACGCTCCACTTCTGGACCATGATCGATCTAGCCTCATTTGCACATTTAAAACTGTCAATAAACATTGTTAAACTTTTCCCCGAGTTCTGTCTCGTCGGTCCTTCCTGTCAGTTGTTACGACTGGCCAACAAGGACTAATCAGACATTAGACGCAGCGAAAATACGTTACATGTGTGATTTATTGAGGGGGAGAGCACTCCAATAGGCAGAGGCTAAATTTTCTAACAATGATATAGACCATGTGACTTGATGGTTTTGTGGGAGAGTTTAGACTGGTATTCGATCACCCGCACTATCAAGCTGATGCCTCTCTCCGCCTACTAAGCCTTGTTCAGGGATCCTGGTCCATGGCAGATTACACCATTGAGTTTTGGACACTGGCGGTGGAGGTGGATTGGACCGGCAGCGCATTAAAGGCAGTCTTCATTAAAGAAAATGAAAGGACAAACTGGTTTCTCGACACGACCCACCTGACCTAAAATCTCTGATTTCCCTAGCCAACCGAATCGACAATCACCTGCAGAGCCACCAGAGAGAGACGCCGTTCGCCAGACTGTGAACCGCTCCACTCCGCCACGACCAGTTAACCAACTCCCAGTGACACCCCCGCCAGAGGAGCCCATGCAACTGACTTGAGCGCACCTGACTGTCGAGGAGTGCCTGCGCTGCCGCCAGGCGGGTGAGTGCCTGTATTGTGGCAAAAAGGGGCACTTTCTAGCCACCTGCCCGGTTCGGCCAAAAGGGGGCACCCATCAGTAGGACTGGGAGTACTGGTAGTTCAGCAACACATCCCAGAGAAGAAGAATAATAGCTTTCAACTCGACGCTACCTTGTGCTTTCCCTCTATTACCTGACCCATTTTAGCCCTCATTGACTCTGGAGCGGAGGAGGATTTCCTAGACCAACAGGTGCCCGAGCAGGCGGGGATAGGGCTGGAGCCTCTTCAGCAACCCCTTGCAGCCCTAGCCCTGGGAGGCTGCTAGCCAAAGGTTACGCATGTCACTAAGCCTGTCACTCTAGTTTTATCGGGTAACCACCATGAAGCAAGAGGGTTTTACGTAATTTCCGCTCCCACTACGCCACTCATCCTGGGCCATCCCTGGCTGGTGACTCACAACCCCACTATTAACTGGGCTAGGGAAAGGTGTCGGAGTGGAGTCCTTCTTGTCACACAAACTGCTTACAGCCTGCCCTGTCTCCAGCTGGGGGCTCCACCTCGCTCTCCAGTCATCCTCCGGACGAGCCAGATCTCTCCTCCGTGCCTAGTGAAAACCATGATCTCAGAGACGTTTTCAGTAAAGGTTGGGCGCTGTCGCTTCCTCCCCACAGACCATATGACTGATCTATAGACCTCCTGCCCCCTTGCCTTCCAGCCGCCTCTCTCCAAACTAGAATGGGAGACTATTCGGGACTCCTTAGCCACTGGCGTTATCCGTCCGTCCTCTTCACCTGTGGGTGCTGTTTTTTTCTTCGTTGCCAAAAAGGACAAAACATTACGACCATGCTTTGAATACAGGGGCTTCAACAATATCAGTGTTAAAAATAAATGCCCTTGCCACTCGTCGACTCAGCTTTTACACCACTCTACAGAGCCACCATCTTCACAAATCTCGACCTTCGGAACGCCTATCACCTGGTGCACATCAGGGAAGGGGACGAATGGAAGACTGCCTTCAAAAGTCGCCTGGGACATTTCGAATATCTAATCATGCCTTTTGGATTAACCAATGCTCCAGCAGTCTTCCAGGCTCTCATCAACGACCTGCTTTGGGACTTCCTCAATCGTTTTGTATTTGTGTACTTAGATGACATTCTGATCTTCTCTAAGGATCTGGTGCACCACATGCGCCAGGTCCTATAGCGTCTACTGGAAAATAAACTCTATGTCAAGGCAGAGAAGTGTGAGTTCTACGCAGATAAGGTCAGTTTCCTGGGGTTTATTATGGGGCGTGGACAGGTTTAAAGCCGACCCAGAAAAGAATAAAGCGGTCACTGATTGGTCTACACCCACCAACAGGAAACAATTACAAAGATTTATTGGGTTTGTTAACTTCTACAAGTGTTTCATCAGGGACTAAACTCACTTCTCCCTCCAGACAGCTCTGTCGGACCCCTGACACCCAGTCCACCTTTGAAAAGCTGAAGGACCTATTCACCTTGGCCCCGATCCTATGTCAGCCCAATCCCTCCTGCCAGTTCGTTGTGGAGGTGGATGCCTCAGACACAGGTGTTGGGGCAGTCCTCTCCCAAACCCCACCATCGATTGTACCCCTGTGACTTTTTCTCTCATCGCCTTTCCCCAGCTGAGAGCAATTATGATGTGGGGGATCGAGAAGTGCTGGCAGTCAAGCTCGACCTGAAAGAGTGGCGTCATCACTGGTTGAAAGGGGCAGAGCATCTTTTTCTGGTTTTGATAGATCACAAAAAAACTATCTTAAATTCAATTTGCTACACATTTAAATTCCCGTCAAGCCTGCTGGTCACTATTTTTTAGTAGATTCAACTTTATACTCACCTATCGCCCGGGATCCCATAACATCAAGCTGAATGCACTCTCCCGCCAGTTCTCCCAGGCGAATACTACCACCTCTCCGGAGTCCATCATATCCCGTACCTGTGTGGTTGCAGCTGCCACTGGGAGATTGAGGACCTGGTCTGGGAGGCTCAACGCACCCATCCTGATTCAGGTAATGGCCCACCTGGTGCTCTCTTTGTTCCAGATCCTGTCCGCTCCAAGGTACTGGAATGGGTTCAACTGCTCTTGGTTCGCCTGCCATCCAGGGGTCAACCGCATACTCTCCCTCTCTCATTTCTGGTGGCCCACCGTTGACAAAGACACCAGGGCCTAGGTCTCAGCGTGCCAGGGGTAAAGCCTCCCACTCGCCACTTTCCGGTCTGCTACAATCGCTACCAGTCCCAAAATGACCGTGGTCCCATGTGGCAGTGGACTTCGTGATGGGCCTTCCACCATCTCAAAGTAACACAGTCATCCTCACTATTATCGACCGTTTATCCAAGGCAGCCCATTTCATCGCCCTACCGAAACTCCTGACCGACAAGGAGACTGCTGACCAAATAACCAACCATGTATTCCGATTCCACGGGATTCCAGTGGATATAGTTTCGGACCGAGGGACCCAATTCACGTCCCAAGTTTGGCGTTCTTTCTGCGAGGGTCTGGTCACATCTGTGAGTCTCACTTCCGGTTTTCACTCCCAGACCAATGGACAGAATGAGCGGGCTAATGAGGACTTGAAGATGGCGCTACACTGTGTGGTTTCCTCTAACCCATCTGCCTGGAGCACCTTCCTGCCGTGGATCACAACACCACCTCCAACACTACTGTAGGGTCTGGGGAAGAACCAGAGCAGCCCTTTTCCGATCTGGGGCCAGGATAAAGGCAGCTGCAGACCGGCACTGCACCCCTGATCCCCAATATCAACCAGGTCAGTCAGTTTGACTCTCATCCAAGAATATCCCACTCAAAACCGACTCCCGGAAACTCTGTCCTGGGCCCCTTCAAGATCACAAAAATCATCAACCCATCCGCTGTACGACTTCAGCTTCCTCCTTCCCTCCTCATCCACCCTACATTCGACATGTCTCAACTCAAGCCCATCCATGCCAATGACCTCACTTCTGTTAGTCTGTCCCAGGGCAGCTATGGCCACAATAGGAGCTTAATACATTCAGTGGTAGTGACTAAATTATCCCCACCAATCTATAGACAGACCTGTGTCTGCTGTATTGAGCACATCCACTGCCAGCTCAGTTTCTCTTGGCCTGTGACATGGTATAATACTCCCTACAATGGAAGAATAGCCAGAGTAGACTAGAATGTGACCAGACTGGACTTTGAGGGCTTTTTACCATTCACATGATATAATATTTTTGTTCTGAATTGTAATTTAATTTCAGATTACTTCCTAATTCAATGTAATTCTTAGTCCCGAGATATCACATTCACATTCATGCTCATTCTTTATTTTGGTACAGTTTTTTTTTTTTTTTTAGGTTGATTTTTAAACTTGTTTTGTAGTGTACAGATGGGGCCTAGATTAGGAGACCATACTGTTTTAAACCTGGCTCTCCATCTGTGCCCGCTCCTCCTTCATCCGTGCATGTGCTCCCCCAGGCCTTGTCCACTCGATATAGGAACATAAATATATCCTGTACATGTTGTTGGTTCCGCTCCCGGCACTGTCTGTGTGCTGGGGAGTGATTTCGTTTATGCACACGGTCCTGGTTGTGAGGTGTGGAAGGATTTAAAGGGTGTCTGCATGGTCCCTTAGCTGCACAAACCAGCCTCGGGCAAAAATATGAAAAGAAAATAGTGTCTTTTTGGTTGAGTGTTTGCAGGTGTCCTGTAGGGTCTGAGCTGGTGGACCCAAATAGCAATGTTGTGGGGCATTCTTATTGGTAGCAATGTGTTCATATATAGGATGGTATAGGTAATAGTAGTAGAAGGAGGTGCACTATGTAACTTTCTGGTGGAGGGTCCACCTCCTGCTTGTCTCAATGGAGATGCTATGTCTGAAAGACCACTACATTACTGTTAAAGAGAGGGTATTTTACTTCTATGGGGTATTAATGGCTACCACATAACATATTTAGATCACCATGTTACCTTTTATTGTTGAAAAAATGCTATATTTGCCCAGAACAACATATTAACATCATTTTTGTCTCCCCTCCCTTACCTCCCTGCATTAACTCACTCCCCCTTCAGAGCACTATCACAACACAATCAGCGTGCATCCACCTAATGAAACTACTGCACACACAGGTTTGTATAGTTGCTGTGTACAGTTTTGTATTGTGTCTTTGTATATTAATGGACATTTATCATGTGGGAACATAGATGATGTAGGCTTGTGGACAGAGCCTTGTATATGCTTGTACTGCTAACCATAGAGCCTGGGAGAGAGACTAACCAAGAGGCTGATCATTTTTGTTGGACCCGAGAATGGAAACGTCTCTGTAATTGTGGCTTGTGTGGTAGACAGTGGAGCGTTTTTGGAGGAGGTGATGGTGCATGGGAGGCTGGGTTGGCATAGTGATCTGTTTCTATGGTAACAGCATCCAGAAAGCCCAAAGATGCTCTGCGTGAGTCGGCTGGGTCAAAGGGAGGATGACAGGGCTCTAATAGGGCTGCATTCACCATACACTGTTCTCAAACTGAAGGAGAGGCTAAATCAACTCTTTAAGGATCACATATTCATTGCTAACTAAATACTAACTGGTATGCTAGTTAAATGTTAAATGCCAACTGGTATGCTAGTCAGTGGTTATTTAACTTTGGTCTTTCACTCTCCCCATCTCTCCTTGTCGCTTCTCTCCCTCTTTCTCACTCTGTATATGTGCTTGTAGTGATTGTGGTGATCTCTCTCCCTCCTAGACTCCGCTCTTCTCCCTCTCTCCTGTGCAGACATGCTTGTAGTAACACTCCTCTCTCTCTCCCTCCCCTCCTCCTCTTCTCCTCCTCTTTTCTCTCCTTCTTTCTCTCTGTATATATTTGTATTGATACCCCCCTCCTCCTCCTCTCTTCTCTTTCTCCTGTTCATTATCTGCTTGTAGTGATACCCCCCTCTTTTCCTCCTCTCCCCCTCTCCCTCTTTCTCTCTGTATACATGCTTGTAGTGATACCCCCTCTCTCTCTCCTCTTTTCTCCCCTCTCCCTCTTTCTCTCTCTGTATATGTGTTTGGTGCTTGTGGTACTTGTAGACTTGTTGACCTTGAGAGGACGCAGAGATCAGACCTATAGATAGATCATGTCTCACTCTTTTGGATTTTGGGACGTTTGGGCTTTAATCTGACAGAAACCCAGACTACATTTTGAATCATTCTCACAGTTTCCTTTTGCTTCCTAGATGGACAGACTATTGTTTTATAATTCATGAGAAGTAGACACAGACTCTGTTGCATCTGAGTCTTAGGATCAGTGCCATTATATTCACCTGGATTTCAAATGGATGAATCTGTTCATTAAAACAAAACACAATGGAGCTGTTATTATACAAGATTCCACAAAATACTTAAAGATACACTACGCAACTTTCCTGCTTGTATCCATTGAGAAACATGTATTATGGAGCTCACAGTCAGCTAGAATAATACAGTCCCTCTGCCACACACTGGACCAGGGACTCTTTCTCTCTCCCCTTCTCCTTCTCTTTCCCTCTCTCTCTTTTCCTGAAGCAATTCATTTCATGTTAACATTACATCAATCTTGTCCCTCCTATCTTTCCTATCCTCTCTACCCTCCTCCTCTCCTCCCCTCTCTCTCCTTCCCACTCTCCAATCTGTTTCCCGCCTCCTTCTTCCTCCTTTCTGTCATCCTCGCTCCCTCCTCTCTCCCTCTTTTCTTCACTCTCTTCCTCACTCTTCTTTGCCTTTCCCTACGCCTCCCTCCCTCCTTTCTCTTCCGCCTCTTTCCTCTTTCTCCCTCTCTTTCCTCTCTCCTTCTCTTTCCTTTTAAGAAGTTTGAATTCTAAACAAAAAGGAGCTCAAAGTTCCATATTAGTCTATTGTCTGATCTCTGTTATAATCTCTCCTCATCACAAACATACCTGGAGTTGTGTTTTGTGTCAATCACACATGTTTAACACACAACCCCTGCTGTGTTCTTCTCTCAAACAGAAAACCACGTTGTGATGTCATGCGGCAATACGGGAAATGATCCACTCTGTACACCTTCACTAATATCATTTGGATCATTTCAGCCCTAGAACTACCAATCTCTATTGAAGTAAAGGTAAAAGGAGGTGTTAACTTGAAAATTACCGTTTCATGACATCATAAGGTGGAACAGGGCATTTTGAGCTTTGGAGATGTTACAGACAAATAATAAAGAGTTACTCAAACGTGTGTGAATGAAACAAAACACAGGTGTGTTTCTGATGAAGTAACAGCATTATAACACAAGAGTTCATTTTGTGTAATATAAGACCTTCAAAACAAATCTTGTTCCTATCTGTCCCTCTCACTTTATTATTCCAGCCAAATGAAGTGAGAACTCTTTAACTAGCAGTTTAGTGGTCTCAAAATCTCCTGTGTCTAATGTATGGCCCCTGATGGCACTAGGCCCCGCCTCCATCTGAAACTGCATCTCCCATCATGCTTTGTGCTCATGTCTTCCTCTCTGGAGCAGTGGGCGTGCCTCCCAGCTCTAAAATCTGGGTCAAAACACAAAAAACAATATATTTTACTCAGTCCCAAGTCTGAATGAGGCCAAAAGACTGAGAAGAAAATTGTTTTTCACAATTATCATCAAATTTCACCCCCTTTAAAGCTGCATATGTAACTTTTATGGTGGAGGATCTGTCACATGCTTGTCTTCATGGCAATATCATTGTTTTGCCTGAAACATTCCACAGTGTGGTATTAAAAATTGTCTAATATGCATTTACTCAGTTGCAAGGTTTTTACAATTTCAAATACATACAAACATGCATTCTTACTGTGGCGTAGGTGCAGTTCTGACATCTAACTGGGCCTGATGAAGTCACGTGCTTGTCTCCATGGAGATAAGTTTAATGCCATACTGTGAAACATTTGAGGCAAAGGAATAACATCTCCATGGAGACATGGAGACTTTAACAGCCACATCAAATCAATAACATCTGTAGCTTTTTACCATCTAAAAACATTGCAAACAATCAAAAGTATACTGTCAAAACCAGACTTAGAGAGACTTTTCCATGCATTTGGCTCCAGTAGGTTAGACTACTGTAATGGCCTGCTCACTGGCCTCTCATAACAAGAGTTAAGACAGCTGCAGTACATCCAGAACGCTGGCTTCCTGTGGCTCAGATAATAGACTTTAAAGCAACTCTGCTTGTGCACAAGTCTCTCCATGGCCTAGCACCTAAGTACATCTCCCACATGTTAGTACCATATGAACCATCTCACACTGTGATGACTTCAAGAACCAGCCTCCTGTTGGTGCCCAAAGTCAGGACTAAACATGGGGTGTCAGCATTTTCATTTTATGCAGCTAAAACCTGGAACAGTCTTCCTGAAGATGTGAGACAGGCCTCTACTTTGACAACACAGCTGTGCATACGACTGAAAGGGTTTTTTTCTGCACTCTTGATGTTCATTTTATGTTGATTATTTGTGATTATTTATGTTTTGATTTGTTGTGTTGTGATTTTAAATAAACTTGCCTTGCCTTCTAAAAGTGCCAGGGTTTAACATATACTGTAAATGCCATGGTTTAATGCATTTGTGAATATTTGATATTTGGAAGTCTGAAACTATGACATCATCAAAATCTAGAACAGGAACACAACTTAAGCTTTGTTTGTGCTCCAGTTTTATTAAGTCAGTGACGAGACGGCAGTCAAATTAGTGTAAGTGTGGGTGGTGGGAGGGGCCAATGGTGCTGATTAGCAGCCTCACTTCAGTCAGTCTGTCCCAGGGCAGCTGTGGCTGTAATAGCAGCTTACCACCTCTGTGTGGAGTGAATGAATAGTGATACAGTGCAGTGCTGTGAGAAGCTTGGGTTAGTCTGTAAAGAGCAGTACAAGTGTAAGGTGCTATGCTTGTCTTCATTGAGATGGAGGCATTAAAGTTTGTGTGACAGGTTCTGATCATTTTCTCATTTCAATTTAATCTAGTGGATAATACCTGCTGCAAATATAAATAATAGTTTTACACCAATCTAGAAGCAGTTTGTGAAGAAAAGTTGAAAAAAAAATGTTGAAAATGATGGGAAGCACGCTCACTCGCTTTCCGTCTCTTCTCTCTCCCTCTCTTTCTCCCTCCCTCCTTCTCTCTCATCTCTCTCCCATCTCTCTTTCTCCTCTGTCTTTCTCCCCCTCTCTCTTTCTCTCCCTCTAATCTCTCTATCTTTCTCTCTCCCTCTCTCATTTCTCCCTCTCCCCCCTCTCTCCCTCTCTTTCTCTCCCCTTCTCTCTCTTTCCCTTTCTCATTTCTCGCTCTCTCTCATTTCTCTTTCGCCCTCCCTTTCTCTCTCATCTCTCCCTCTCATCTCTCTCTTTCCCTTTTAGCTAAATTGTAAGCTATTGTAGGAAAAGACCAAGTTCTGAATGATTTATAAAGCAGTTCCATTATGATCAGAGCTTTTGAAAAATGTGAGCTCTGTGTCTTGCGTAGGTTCAAATCTCACTTTTTCTTCTTCCGGTCAAATGTATTTCCCAAACTAAAACACCACTAACAAATACTGGAATCTGCCCCTGCAGTTTAATCTGGAGATGGGTCAGAAATCTCAGGAGGAATTTGCTGTTTAAAGTCTGCTGTATAGTTATAGTCTATGACACCCGTGAATCATTATGTTATAATTTGCACATTTTAAATCATAATATTCACATATAAGGACTTTAACAAATCTGCTGACTAACTAGAAAACTGCAGTGCCCAATGGGAGCTGACCATAAATGTCATCACAACAAACCGCCGCATGTCGTTGGCCCCTCCGATGGATAGCTCCATCAATGAGGGTGTGTACCGGTGGAGGTGCTGTGTTTCAAATGTTCCATTTTCATATATTCATTTAATGTCTAGTCTGTGGAGTGGTGGGCGATGAGTGACAGGTTAGCCTGAACAAAGTTGAGGAGGGTGGGCAAAACAGGTATCACCCTGCTGTTCATTATTATATAGAAATTATATCATTCAATTTTTTTATTTGCTGTATGTTCATGGGCAAATCAGCACTGTTGCCATAGCAATTAACAATTGAAAACCAAATAAATATTGTCTAGTGAAAAGTAGTCAAAACAGCAGTAGGAAGTTGAAACCCATAACTATATATGAAACTTACAGCAGTGGCTCAGTTTTGGTTGAGTCCTGTTTTTGGTCAAACGACTCCTTGTAGTTCTCTGTGTGAATGTAATCTTGAGCATCTCAGTGTGATACATAATGCATTTTGAGCCCATAACCTCCTCTGCAGAGCCTAAACTATGTTTGACCAGGAACCCAGGGCCCCAACAACCCACACAATCCCATCACCTCTATGCAAACATCCATATTCCCAAAGCCACAGCCTTCAAAGACTACAAATCCCAGCTGTGTTGGACTACAACTCCCATCAGTCAAAATGACTGTGGACATGCACTTATACATCAGTAGTAAATACACACGTACACAAAAATGTACGGTAGTTTCATTAGCGGGATGCACGCCGATTCTGTTGTGATAGCGCTCCGAAGGGGGAGTGAGCATGGAGAGCAAAGGGAGAGGAGACCCCGAGCTTCAAAAATGAAACTGAAACTTATAAAACATGTTAATACGTTGTTTGGTGCGAATATAGCATATTAGCATATGCTATAATGTTTTTCAAAACAACAAAAGGTAGAAATATGGCAAAAACATGGCGATCTAAATATGTTATGTGTTAGCAGTTAATACCCCCATAGAAGTGAAATACCCCTTCTTTAATACCCCCATAGAAGTAAAATACTCCCTCTTTAATACAACTGATCCATTTTTTGTGGTGCATGAACTACATTTCCCATCAGTGCCAGGGGTCGGAGGTCAAAGCATCTGTGGACATATCTTACATTTATTCATAATTACAGGCACTGTGGGCACATTCAATTCTGACTCCGATTTTCTCATAATGAGCCTAATGACTTCTTTTTTTTCTTTGTATTAAAGTTTTTAATAGGTAAAGTAAAACCTTTTTTTTTGTCTTTTCCCCCTACCTTCTGTGTCTGAAACTGGAGCTGAGGCAGAGATCTTGGCTCCTCCTCTGCACACGCCAGATCATCCACGTATCTCTGTGGTACTTCCTACTTGGCTCAGTTCATGTTCTTTTGCTCCTCACTAGATCCCGCTCCCTGGACCCTGCTCTTCTCTACCGGTACTGTCCGCCCCGTCTCTGTTTCTGCTACTCACGCTCTATCACTGGACCACGGCAAACATCCCGCTCCTGACTCACCGTTTGATCTACCGTCATTTTTGCACTCTTGTAATAAACCTTCCCCGAGTTCTGTCTTTTTGGTCCCTCCTGTCAAAATCAAAATACAAAGTAATTACATAAAGAAGACAACAGACATATAATTAAAAAAATAAATAAATAATTAAATTAAAGAATAATAAAATAAAAGTAAAAGAGGGAGGGGGCGGGGTTCAGATAACATACTTTATACTGGCATATTCACCTGTTTGTCAAAGTACTTTGTGAATTTGCAAATATTTGATGAATTCTCTCTTTGCTACCTTATATTCTCCACAGAGTTGATCAAAAGTGGCAAATTCTCATGTTTAAGAAGACCAGAGAACTCTTGTGTAACATTAATACCCAAGTATTTAAATTTATCTCAAACTGTAAAGGGAGCATTTGATACATACAACAACAAATCATCGTCATACAAAGACACCTTATGTTCCATTTCCCCTCTAATGATACCCGAATATCCCACATTAGTTTTACTGCTATCGCCAAGGGCTCAATTGCCAGGGCAAACAGTAATGGGGACAATGGACAACCTTATCTTGTTGATTGGCCTAAAGAGAAGTAGGATGAATGAATATCATTAGTTTGTATCGATGCTTTCGGGTGTACATACAACAACTTGACCAGAGATACAAAAGTAGAACCAAATCCAAACCTCGACAGGGCCAAGAATAGGTAGTCTCACTCGACCCTGTCAAAGGTCTTCTCGTCCAAAGAGAGTAGCAATTCCTGATCATTTTTATTTGGGTGTAAAGGATGTTATCTTGGGTGTAAAGGATATTTAATAATCTCCTAATGTTGAAAAACAGGTGCCTGTCTTTTGTGAAGCCCATCTGATCTTGAGATACAGTATGTACAGTAGGGAGTGTATTCTCTAGGCGTGTGGCCAAGATCTTTGCTATGATTTTATAATTCACATTTAACAAACTTATTGGTCTGTATGAACTAGGCTCTAAAGGGTCTTTACCAGATTTGTGTGTAAGTGAAATACTAGCTTCATAGAATGATGGAGGCAGCAAACCTCTAACCAGAGCCTCATTAACCTGTTAACGTTTTGATGGCCCGGCCCCGGGCCCCTCGTCACTACTTTGCAACTCTACAGCAATGTACATATACTTCTGAGCCAGCCACCCAATCTACACATCAAATGAAAGCTACGATGCCCGTCTTTCCGAATATGCAAACCGTTTCCACATGCAATCACCTCAGTGCTGACAGGAAAACTGTTTTTACAGAAAAGCCAAAAATTTGGATTTGGACTTCACTTAACTTTGCGGGCTTTGGTTCTGTCATAAATCAACATATTCCCAGAAAGTTGGTCTCATTTGTTCCATACAAGTCCAGAGAATATAATCCAGTCAAGAAATTATGTCCACAAAATAAGTAAGATCCTCCATGTCCAATCTGCTGCAGGAAAGTATTCCAAACGTTTAATGTTTGCAGTGTGTGGTTTGTAAATATATATTTATTTTGACTCATACCACTTGTTTTGACTATATTTTATGTACAAATAAACATTTTATATGATTTTGATATATAAATGTACATCAGTAATGGAGCAACTAGGCCTGCAGATACAGATTCCTCTCAGTGTAAGCTTTCAGTAGAGCCCTCATTTATGTCTGTGGGTTGAAGTATTCAAAAGTTTGTGCAGTTTTTCCAAATGTTCTCCAAATGTGTCCATTTGGAGAGGTTTGCATAAATTTGGATACATCGAAAGTCCCTCCATAAAAACGCCTGCATTTACTAATAATGACTGTAAAAATGTCATTTGTATAGGTATTGTCCTCAAATTTAAAATGTGAGAGGTGTACCATATTTTCAGTTGAAATATAGTGTATTTTTGTCCCCAGCTCCCTACTGCAGCTTTCTACACCAACATTTTAACAAAACAAAAAAAAAAAAAGACTTTTTTTTATGTGTGTTCCAAAGTGTAGAAATGTTTAGCAGACATACTTGCAGTGATTCTGACAACTGTGGTTAAAAGTATTGGATGTTACCTTTACATAGACCCCAAACGTGTGTATTTACTACTGATGGTTCAATAATGGTTATCATTTGAGTTTGGAGAAATTGCCTTTGTTCTGACCTCTCCAAACTGACCCGGAATTGTAATGGGTTAAACGTTTTATAGAACTCCACAGTATATCCATCCGGACCAGGGGCCTTTGAGTTTTGAATTTTAAGTATTGCTTTTTTTTTTATTTCTTCTAATGTTATTGATATTTCTAATATGCTCTATGGTCAGCACTAACTTGAGGAATACTGACGTCTTTAAAGAAGTTGTGAAGTGATTTAGAATCCCCCTTTGATTCAGATGTATACAGTTCACCATATTATTGTTTAAACATATCATTAATCTCTTTTGGATCTGTTGTTATTTGTCCCGAACCAGTCCTGACTTCAATAATTGATCTCGATGCCTCTTGCTCTTTAATTTGGATTGTTAGGAGTCTACCTACTTTCTCTTCCTGTTCATAGTATTTACACATGTGGACAAAATTGTTGGTACCCGTCGGTTAATGAAAGAAAAACTCACAATGGTTACAGAAATAACTTGAATCTGACAAACGTAATAATAAATAAAAATTCTATGAAATTTAACCACTCAAAGTCAGACATTGCTTTTCAAGCATGCTGTTACGGCCCTGGGCCTTAAGTTCGTTTTGTTGTTTGTATTTATGTATTTTGTTTACTGTGTGTGCTCCCCAACTCTCCTCTTCCCCTTAAACCTGGCTGCTGGATCCCTGTGCCATGATTGGATGACCGATTTCAGCCTCGCCCACCTCCAGCCGCCTCCCTCCCCATTTAAGGAGATTGGGGAGACCTGCTCGGGGCTGCTGGCCTGGAGTGGCCAGTATGCCTCTGTTTGTGTAAAGTCTCGTTTGTTCAGTCACTACCGGGGGTAGTGGCTTTTGTTAAGAGACAGTTTGATCGTCAGTTCTGACTCTGTTTGTCCGTGCACAAGATTTTGTTATTGTAAAATGTATTTAGTTACTTTACCTTTGTTTTATTTGGTTTAATTCTTTGCAAGGTACCTTTGTTTATGTATGTTTAGTTCACCCCTACACCCCTGTTAATTAAATTACCTTATTTTACCATTTTACCATCCAAACAGGCCTGGACAAAAATGATGTTACCCTTAACTTAATATTTAGCTGCACAACCTTTTGAGGCAAACACTGCAATCAAATGATTCCTGTAACTCTTAATGAGACTTCTGCACCTCTCAGCAGGTATTTTGGCCCACTCCTCATGAGCAAACTGCTCCATTTGTCTCAGGTTTGAAGGTTGCCTTTTCCAGATGGCATGTTTCAGTTCCTTCCACAGATGCTCAATAGGATTTAGTTCAGGGCTCATAGAAGGCCACTTTAGAATAGTCCAATGTTTTCCTCTTGTCCATTCTTGGGTGTTTTTAGCCATGTGTTTTGGGTCATTGTCCTGTTGCAAGACCCATGACCTGCAACTGAGACCAAGTTTTCTGACACTGGCCAGCACATTTCTCTCTAGAATCCCTTAATAGTCTTCACATTTCATTCAAGACACCCTGTGCCAGATGCAGCAAAGCAGCCCCCGAACATAACGGAGCCTCCTCCATGTTTAACAGTAGGGATGTAGTAGTTCTTTTCTTGATATGCTTCATTTTTCCGTTTGTGAACATAGAGCTGATTTGATTTGCCAGTGACGATCTGTAGCCCTATATATAGCCCCACTGACTCATTATAAGATTGTAGACACCTGTGATGCTATTTAGTGGACACATCTTGGATTAACATGTCCCTTTGGCCACATTATTTTCAGACTTTTCTAGGAGTACAGTCATTTTTGTCCAGGCCTGTTTCATGAGTTTTGTTTTTTTTAAGTAATTCTGTGAAGAATGGTTGAAAAGGACTTTTATGTATTATTATTTTTGTCAGATTCAAGATTCAGATTATTTCTGTGACCATTGTGAGTTTTTCTTTCATTAACCAAAGGGTACCAACAATTTTGTCCACATGTGTGTGTCTCAGCTGTATTAATAGTTTGGTTGTTACAGAACTATACAGTGGATTAAGTTAAGTCTATAGACATTGTTTTTTTTTATACAGGTCAAATGTGGGAGAGGTCTCATATAGTTGATCTGTTTCTTTGATTTTGCAAATAATATTGAATTCTTTCTCTTTTCTCTTTTTATTATTGAAACTGCTCCATGAAATCAGCTGACCACGTACATAAGCTTTTTGAGTCTCCCGTAAAATAGATCTTGGTACATCTGGTGTGTCATTTGTGACTTGAAATAAGTTAAGAAAGAAATTGAGAAAACACCTTATCTGATCTGATGGAATAGTTAAATCTCCATACTTTCATTGTTTTTTGCCCAGTTGCAATTTGTAATAATACTGGACTGTGGTCTGACAAAATTATTGTTTTGTACTCACAGCGGTGAAATTTAGACAACAGGCCTTGATAGAAAAAAATCTATCCTCGAAAAGGAATGATGACTGGTGAAAAATAAGAGCATTTGCTTTTATCGGGGAATAATGATCTCTAGGGGTTGACTACCTTATAAGTGTCCATGAAGGCATGAATGTTTTTTGCCGATTTTGACAGTCCAGTTGCGGGTCGAGTACCAGGTTGAAGTCCCCACCTATAATGAGCTTGTGTGTGTTTATATTGGGTATTGCTGAAAAAAAACATAACAACATAAATTGATAATCATTAATATTAGCAGCATATATATATATATATATATATATATATATATATATATATATATATATATATATATAAGTGTAATCATGTTATAATAAAGCCTCCCTTCTGCCCCTACTGTGTGGTATCATTTTATCCACAATAAACGGTATTGACTTTATAATAATTATAGCAGCCCCTCTACCTTTAACATTAAAGTGGGAGTTATAGATTTGTCCTATCCATTTCCTACATAGTCTATTGTGGTCTTTATCTTTGAGATGCGTCTCCTGAAGGAACCCAATATCTGTGTCAATTTTTCAAGATGGGAAAGAATATTGCCTCACTTACTCCCTTATGGTGCGTTCACACCGGGGCATCAGGAGCATCAGGAGCATCAAGTTCACATGCAAAGTCTATGGTGGATGCATGTCTTGAGCGTCCAGGCGTTGGACGCTAATAACACCAGACTGATATGTGAAGTTCTACACATTTATCTGAAATGACTTTCTCTGAAAGTGATTAGGAAAATGCAGATCATTGTGACTAAAAAACAGCAGAACAAGACAAAAAATTAAACTTTAGTTACATCTAATTGAGAGAAAATTAACGACACCTTCTACAAAGCTCCTCCCTCTGCACAACAAACTAGTCCATATTTTCACTGAAATGGGGTAAGGTGTACCTCCTGGTGTTGCTATGTTTGTTTTGTTTGGGCATGTCACCTCCGGCTCCAACCAAACACCAACGAGTGTGATTGGTCTGAACCAATAATGGCCCAGCCCAATCGCAACAGCAATTCTCAATTCTATGACAGTTTATCTTGTTGGTCAGGTTAGATCATTGCTCCTATGTATAGTAAAATGCTAAAGATTTTGATTTATAATCTGTAAATACCTGTCCCATACTATGATTTCATTTAATGTATGTCCAAGCATGTACATAGACCTGGTTTCAGGTTTGAGAGCCTCCACTGCTATTTAGTTCTGGTCTGCTCTTAAATTTAACATAAACGTAACTCAATGTAACTTAAACTTAACTTAAATTTAAACTCAAACTTAAGCTAAAGTTTAAGCTTAACTTTATCATTAACACAGTGGAAGTTTGTCTTTGATTCACCATCACATGAGCACAACTTAATAAATAGCTAATTGAATGTCGGCTGCATTTAAAGGTGCACTGTATAACCTTTCTGCGGAAAGGTCCACTTCCCGTCTCCATGTAAATGCGCTGTGAGTGGGGTCCCCTCTGCACAGATTCGACCTGTAACTTGGCCCTGCAGAGTCATGAATTAATGAGTGGAAACCTTTATAATAGTCATAAGCTTTTTAAAATCTATTTTGCAGAATGGGTCAAACAGATGTTTTTATTGAGAAACTTCCCAGAATCCTTTTGGCTCTGTAGTAGGTTAGCATCAGCACAGATTGTAGCTGAGGTTTCACAGCTGTTAGCGGCTAATGGCTGTTACCTCGACCGCTGTTAGCCAACCCTACCATCTGCTTCATGTTCGTTGTGTTTGATCCCAGATAAACAGAGACTAACTTTTCACTGCATGACGTATGTTCGTTTGGGCATAGGCATAACATGTTCAAGCATTTGACGAGACGCGTGACAAAAACATACTCACCGCCATATTAAATCTAGTCTCAAACAAATGTAAACTCCAAAACCTACATATGCATTAACCAGGGCTGCCAACTCTCACGCATTCACATGCTCACGCATTCACACTCCTGATATTTCACGCTGGAAAAAAATTTGAAAAAAAAAAAAAAATGTAACCCATATATTTAGAATGCTCTCTCATACACACGATGTACAGTTTTATTCATGTTAAAAATGTCTTATTTAAAGTGAATAAGTCTCTGATCTCTCCTTCTCTCCTCTTGACACTGTGGCGTGTGTGTGCCCTCTCCCTCTTTCTCTTTCTCTCTGCTAGGATCAGCTCTGCTCTGCCTCTTCTTTTGTGGCTCGCACTTCTTTCTGAAAAAAATCTAAGTTATGGAAAGTGAATCTTTTCTGACCTTTTTTTTTTTTTGAGTGAGCCGGGTGCAGGCCAAACTGCCCATGGGTGCATCTGATTTTAAAAGAGTGCAAAAACAATGCTCTTCCATTGAATGTCATCATTGTACCTACTTCAAACACATAGAAATAGGCTTTACATAATTTATTAATGTAAACTTTTACATCTCTCTGCAATTATTAAACCATCACCATGAAATAAAAAAACTACAGGATGCTGACAGTCCACTCTTTTAGTCCATCCACGTGTGTCTGTAAGATATCCATACTGCCCAACCCATGGCCAATAACTAATATGTGTGTGTTTTGTTGTGCTGTAGTTTTCATTTATTTGGACATGAGGCAGTACTGAGTTTGTTGAGCTTCTAATAATATAGAATAAAACACATGCACAGCTGTTGCTGTGCATGTCGACATGCTACGGTCATAAACTGTTACAGCTTCCTACTTCTGAAGAGTGCAGACGCAAACCTCGCTACTTCCTTCTTCTCTTTGCTTTTTAATCATTTTACCTCTTCCAGTGCTGGAAAATGTGTTTAGTTATTATTTTCTTTTAAGTAAATCAAGACTATTAAACTATTTTACATTTTTAACAAACTTTCTGATGAGCCAGCAACATGTCTGGGGGAAGAAACAAAAGGAATTCTTTTGGTGAACACTGTCGAAACTATCAACAACAAATCCGTGAGTGATACTGTGTCTTTTCCAAAACTTTGTAAAGACAAGAATGCCAATGTAACAAGTCATAAAAGACAAGGCTAATATAGTTATATCACCCAAAATAAAGCTTACACTGATGTTAACATACAAACAGAAAATGGATTTTTGTGGGAGCAAACTTGCTCCTATCCCAGTTACACTGTTTCTGAGATTAGCTGCCAAACATTTTGTCAGCACACGGAGGAGTTGAACAGCTGATTGTGCACGTGGGTAGAGTTGACACCAGAATGGAACAGATTGAAATCTTGAAAAGGGATTTCACTAAATGGCACCAGGACACCCTAGGTCGGAGGTCGATGATCAACTGTTGTTGTGTCATCTGATCTGCGGCCGCATGTCTTGAACACTCGGGTGCAGAGCTGTCAACCGATCACTACCTCGTGGTGAATTGGATCCTCTGGTGGAGGATGAAGCCAGACAGACCTGGCAGAGCCAAGCATACTGTGAGGTTCTGTTGGGAGCGTCTGGCGGAACCTTCTCTCAGTGGGATCATCAACTCGTACCTTTGCTTCTCCCAGGTCCCGGGGGAGGCTGGGGACATAGATTCCAAGTGGACTATGTTCTCCACCTCAATTGTTGATCCGTCTGCTCATAGCTGTGGTTGCAAGGCCCGCGGTGCTTGTCACAGCAGCAACTCCTGAACCCGGTGGTGAACACCAGAAGTAAGGGAAGCCGTCAGGTTGAAGAAAGAGTCCTATTGAGTCTTGTTGAGGCAGCTGAGGCAGCTGATGAGTACCGACGGGCCAAGCATGCCACGGCTCATGCAGTCTCAAAGACAAAAACTTGTTGGGAGGAGTTCGGGAGGCCATGAAGGAGGAGCATCAGTCGGCCTCATAGAGATTCTGAGAAATCGTCCGACGCCTCAGGAGGGGGAAGCAGTGCTTCACCAACACTGTTCACAGTGTGGGTAGGGAGCTGCTGACCTCGAATGGGGATGTTGTCGGACGGTGGAAGGAATACTTTTAGGATCTTCTCAGGCCCACTATCATGTCTTCTGAGGAGGAAGCAGTGACTGGGGACCTGGAGGCAGAGTCATCCATCATCCTAGCTGAAGTCAGCCCTCGGTGGAAAGGGTCCAGGAGTGGATCCACCCCATGTATCTTATGTCTCTGGATGTTGTAGGACTGTCTTGGCTGACATGTCTCTGTAACATCACTTGGCTTCATCTATGGTCATGAGCTTTGAGTAAAGGACAAGATAGAAGCAGCCAAAATGACAAAAGATTTTCTGTGCGCGGAGACCGTGTCAGCAGTGCGCAATTGCGCACGCGCGCAGCTTGGAGGGAACAGTGTCGAGGAGCTTGATAAAGTGGAAGTTAAGACATTCATCTGTGGATGAATGCCTAACGTAGACAGAAGAAATAGGAACTGTCTTTCTGCTGGTGTCCAGAGTCAGGAGTAGATATGGGGAATCTGCGTTTTCCTGAAGATGATACTTGGTATATTTTTTATAATTATTGACATTTAGATTTTTTGTATTGTGATTTTAATGTCTTTCTTATTCTGTAAAGCACTTTGAATTACTTTGTGTACAAATTGTGCTATATAAATAAACTTGCCTTTCCTTGCCATCAGGTTTTGTCTTTTGTATTTAGCTGGTGCTGGCAAAGTCTATATTTATCTCTTTCAACTATAACATAGCCCTATTATTCTGCTGGACAATTCTGTGACTGTAACAACTTCAAATTGCAGATTGTAGCTTAAATCTCGCAGAACTTGGTGCCAAATAATAGGCTAAGGTTTCCTGCTGTGTGACTCCTGTGAAATAAGTGCAGATCAACTGACAGTAACCGTATAGATCTTACTAGGATCGGGCCCAAACAAAATCTCTCTCCAAGTGCCAAGCTAAAAAGTTTGCAGCCCTGCCTTAACTGTTCATCTATCAGATCTATCCCAAACTTTACTATTGGCTGTTGTGTTGGTATCTCTGTAACAAATTACAAAGTTCTGCAGCATTTAAAAACATGAAAATGGGTTCATTACAGTGAGTTACATTTAAAAATGATTATCTTACAGGTCAAATATAGGCTAGAATTAAAAATCAGATACTAATCGATACTAAAACTAGTATTGAAAATAAATACTCCTTTGAGCAGATATCAATACTAAAAAAGTTCCATTCACTGAATAGACAGCGACCTTTCCTGAATAGCTTTAGAATGATTTTGAGCTCTATCAGAACAAGTATGAGACCACATAGAATAGTATAAGCCAATGGACGGAATGGAACCTACCTGGACCACTGAGGGATTACACAGATATAAGGCCACATTGGAATATAAAAGAAAGTTCTACCATTGTTATTACTGTGTCCCTAATAGTCAAAAACATACCTGGAGTTGAGGCTAGCTCCCTTCACGCTTGTTTCACTAATCATATTTACATCTTGTGGTCATCTTGTGCTGAGCCTCAGAACTCACTCTTCAATTTGCCGTAGATAGTGTCATCGTAGGTAGAAATCCTGCACTGTTTTTAAATCCATATATTGTCACAGGATTTGTTCTGAGCATTTCCAATGTCAAATTGTGTTCATTACAACAAATACTGAATAAGTAAGTATTTTTCAGAGGAGGGTAGTACTCAGTTACATATACTTAACTTTTACATAACTTTTTAATTAAATTGTAGAGTACTTTTCTAACAACATACTTTTCCTTCTACTTGAGAAATATTTTTTATTGATGTAAATGTCTTACTTGAGTAAAAGTTGTGGTTCCTCGAGCATTTGTGTTTCTTGCAGCGCTCCTTCAAATATGATTTCGTTTGGCTCATTCTTGTGTTTATTTGAAAATACCAGATTTGTGCATTATTTAATATTCAAAAATTATAAAATTATAAAACAGATGTTACAGCTCAACAGATCCTCTTACTTGAGTAGTACTTTTCACATATACTTTTTTACTCTTACTTGTATAATTCCTTAGATCACTGTTATGTACTTCTAGTTGAGTATTATTACACAAGTGCAATTTCTGGCTATTCTACTGCCTCTAGTTGGTTTAGATGAATCTTCCTCACAGAGTCACAGAGTTTGCTGGCCTGATCTGCTTGTTGGAGGAGTTTGTGATTTTGGCTTCAGACCTGGATCTAAATTCAGACCTGGCCCAAACTCAAAAGATGCTCTCACTCATTTGTGCTTCCAACCTGAGGCGGATCTCAAACAAACTGGCAATCTAACAGGGCATAGCTGGTTTCAGATGACATCACGAAATTCTACAGGCCAATAATATTTAATAAAGATAGGAGCAGCTAAAACGCAGATTTTTACAGAGTGGAGCTGTAGGGCTTTTGTCATTTAGATGATTAATCAGTCGATGGAGTCTTAGTAGACCAAACTTTTTTTTTTAATCAACTAACCATTTTATTTAGATAATACGGACTTACATGGGACAACAACAGAAGAAGGAGTGAATGCGTGAGCTGAAGATTTGGATATCACTTATCTTAGCTGCAATGATTTCTGACATAAGCTTCCATGTTTTGGAGAAACACATTATTGGCCGACAGTTGGATGGGACTGTATCCTTTTAGGGATCCTTCAGGATCAGGATTGTATGCCCTTCGGTTAGCCATTCAGGGTGAGTCCCATCCATTAGCAGCTGGTTCATTTGTGCTGCCAGGTGCTCATGTAGAGCAGTGAGCTTCTTTAACCAGTAGATGTGGATCATGTCAGGGCCTGGTGTGGTCCAGTTTTTCATACCTGAGACTCTTTCCTGGATGTCTGCCATTGCGATGGTAACTAGATTCTGTTCAGGAAGGTTGCTGTCGTCTCCCAGAGCAAACAGTCAGTATGCATCTGTCGTAACGGTGGGTGTAGCGGACCAAAGAGTCCAGACTCGGGGCAGATTTACGGTGTTTATTTACAATAGTGCAAAAGACAGTTCAGACAGTTCATTCATCACACACGGGACGTAGGTAGCGGGAGACAGACCAGACGGGCGTAGTCCAGAGCGGGCAGGAGACATCCAGGGCCGGAGCACGACAGGACAAGGCGCGGGAACAGGAAGGACCGAGCAGGAGTAATCCAGCAAGCGGGAGCCAGGGCAGGTGATGGGAAACAAGCCAGAGACCAAGACAGGACAGGAGGCGAAGACACACGTAGGATCCCGCAGACAACGACAGGACAGACAGGGTGAGGAAACGCAGACGATCTCGCGCCGAGTGTCTAGTCCCAGCTCTTCATATGCTCCGCAGCTGGTGGAGGTAATTGCGTTGATGCGCTCCAGGTGCGCGCGGGAGGAGCCGGGAACTCCGCCCAGCTCCAGGCTCAGACAGGAGAGGGAGGGGAAGGCACACAGGGAGATAGATACTAGAGGCATCATGACAGCACATGACAGCATCGGTGTTATGTGATGCCTCCTTCTCCCGTATGCCTTTCCAGTACCATTCAGCTTCCAGCCTTGGTGGGTCTGCTCCGGTGTTATTACCCTGCCACAGGTGGTTTATTCATCTGGTTTAATTGTCTCCTTATATATATATATATATATATATATATATATATATATATATATATATATATATATATATATATATATATATATATATATATATATATATATATATATATATATATATATATATATACACAGTGTAGCGTCCTTCAGGTAGATATAAGGCAGTGTCCACCAGATCTGACCAGAACCGAAAAAGTGTCTTGAATGAGCAGCAAACTGTTTTCACTCTTACAACTTTGCTATAAATCATCAAATTACATTTCATTATCATTTTCTTTCATTTCAAATTATCTTTTAAAATACCTGGACAATTGAGGGACTGCACAAACATCAGTTCATATCTTAATGTTCTGAAGAGCACTTTTTAAAATTTCTGTTCTACCTCTGCAGTAATTTTATTGTTACATAGTCCATTTGTAACTCACTCTTAGGGGGTCAGTCCCAGCAGTTAATAATAAATAATACTAATAATGGCTTACACTTGTAATGTGCTTTACAGGCTTGTCAAAGCCTCTCAAAGCGCTACACTATAGTCATTATTCATTCATTTCCACACTTGGTGATGGTAAGATACTATTGTAGCCTTGGGGCAGACTTACTCCACCTCCGGACACTCCGGTATTTTACGTCTATGGGGTACTAAAAAGGGGGTATTTTATTCTATGGAGTATTAACTGCTAACACATAACATATTTAGATCACCATATTACTTTTTATTGTTTTGAAAATGCTATATTCACCAAAAACAAAGTATTAATATGTTTTATAAGTTACATTTTTGTTTTTGAGGCCCTCCCTTTGGTCTCTGTAGCAAATCACGCCCCCTTCAGAGCGCTATCACAACACAATTAGCGTGCATCCCATGATACAACTGTACCAATGCACATGTGTACAGTTGTATCGTGTTTTTGTATATTTATGGAGAATTGTCATGTGGGAGTATGGGTGATGTAGGTTTGTGCATGAACCCTTCTACAGAATCTTACAGCTAACCTTAAGGAGGATTTGAATAGGGCCTGGGAGAGATCACTAGATTACTCAGACATGCATGGATGACATCTAAAACCTCTTCAGGGATGTTTTTGATGAGGGAACAAGGGTATAATATAGTAGAACTCTCCAAAAAGTCCATTTGGCATAATATCCCCTCTTTAACGTTTTTTGTACACTTAAGTCTTGGCATATAACGTAGGCTAATTTAGGAATAAAAATAAAGGAGTTAATGGTTCAATCCCTGTTCTGGCATTGTCCTTGGGCATGGCACTTCACCTTGAATGTGAAGAGTGATTTCGGCCTCGCTTCCGTCAGTCCAATGATTGTGTGGCAATGATGGCACAGTGTGAGCCATTCAAACTAAATATAAGGCAGGTGTTTTTTTTTGTCTTTTTTTTATTTTAAGTTTTAAATCTTTGAATAAATGTATTACGTTATGATCTTTAGTCCCTCTTATCTGATTGAACGCCCTTCGAGACAACTGTTGTTGTGATTTTGGGCATTACAAAAATAAAATGAATTGAATTGATTATGCTATTGCTATTGTCCGTCTTGTGTGATCTTCTGACACGCTGCACTGCATTTACTGTCCGCTTGTCTTAACTGCGCTGGCTCTATTGTGTTCCCATGGCTACAGCTGTGACGGTGCATTCAGGTGCCTCTTCTTTGTGGTAGAACATTGTCGCAGCACATCAGTATTCTGCTCAGTGTCAAATCTGGCCTTGTCTTTTGTACCGCAATTTTTATTTTATATTTCTTTTTTTTTTTGTGATGCTCATCTCCATAGTAACTATACCTTTACCTCCCTTGTTTGTGAAATGAGAGAGGGGGCGGGAGAGAGAGAGAGAGAAAGTGGGATAGGGAGGGGAGAGCGAAAGAAGGGGGGAAAGAGGAGGAGAGAATGGAGTGAGGGACAGCGATTGAATAAGATAAAGGAGGGAAGGAAGAAAGAGAGGGGGACAAAAGAGGAGAGAAGATAGAGGAGTGAAGAGAGAGAGAGAGATCTGGGAGAGGGGAGAGAGGAGGAGAGCGAGAGGAGTGAGGGCCAGAGATCAGGGAAAAAAAGATAGGAGATATAGGAAAAAGAAAGCAGAAAAAGTTTATGTAATCTTTTGTTCTTATTAAAGAGAAGCTGGTCTACAACAGCCATACGAACAAGGGGGGATGTACTGAATTCTTGATAATATTGTGAATATTTTCTGAAGCTCTGAAGAAATGTGAACATTACTGACTGATACTAAAAATGCTGACGTCTGGGTTTTGCTTTTACAGTAATTTCACATTTGTGTGATATCTCACGTCTCAATTAATACATTTGAAGGAACTGTATGTAAGATTTTGATTTTAAAATTCATAAACATGACCCAACTTTGACTCCAGATACGAGCTAAACTTGGTCAAATCAAATACAGCTTTTACTGATAACAACTGTAACACTGATTTATTCTTAATTACAAAAACATTGGACATGATGGACAAGTAGTTCATGCTATAATTTGGTGTTTTGGTTCAAGACAATTATCCAATCAGAAAGCAGGGTGAGAATGCTGAAATGCAGCTGGTTTAAACTTAAACTTAAAAGGACTCTCTCTGACTCGTTCTGAATAGTTGAGATCACAGCCCCTAACTCTACCTTTGGAGCTATGTCACGGGTCGACCTAATGAGTCCAAGGCAGAGAGGAGAAGGAGCTTTAGCTGTTTGGAGAATCCAACTGTCCTATAACAGCAGTGGGAACAATGGAAATTCACTTTACCCTATAGCTGTTTAATAAAAAATAAAAATAAAATAAAAAAAAAACACAAAATGGACTATGATAATCTTCTCTGCTGCTCTGATTTAAATGAAATTTTTCAACATACCAGTGTACATAAATGACCCCAGTACATGAATGCTGTTGTTGAAAGAAAACCTCTGTAATAAACCTCACAGACTGTAGATCTGTGACCCTGAAAAGTTTAAACATGAACCACCTCCAACAATAACATGTGTGCCGTTGCACAGAAGAGAATAAATAATCTCCAGACTCCCACCAGCTGCAGCCTCTGTTCTGTCCTCTGTCACAACAAATATTCCATCAAATCCTGTCCTATAGGTCGTTTTCACACGTTATACAGTATTCTGTGTACTTTACTTTTGGGTTGACCTTGTTCTCATACACCGTGAATCACTCACCATGAGCCACATAGAGTCCATCAGTTGATCGCTGACCTTATTTCTATGACAATGCGCTTTAAGCAGACAGAGCCCTGTGAATACGCACACGCTTGCTTCCTCCATAACAGTGGCCTTTTCTTTCAGCTGTGCCTAAATACATCGTGAGTCCTTTAGCAAAAGAGAAAAAGCTTCTCACACAACACACAGACAGACCTAGGCTTACCTGTGCAGAGAGACCCAGACTCACCTGCGCAGACAAATCCAGGCTCACCTGCGCAGACAAACCCAGACTCACCTGCCCAGACAGACCCAAGCTTACCTGGGCAGACAGACCCAAGCTTACCTGGGCAGAGCGAGCAGACTGCAAGTGGAGTTGCTCGGAGACCTCCTGTTTCAAGCGCTCTCGGAGCAGCCATTTACTGTGGTCCAGAGTGCGACTGTTGAGTTCACACTGGCCCAAGCACTGCACTTCGAGGGAAAGCTCTTTTACCTCAAGTGCGACCAGTAGTGGCAGTGTGAAAACGACCTTAGTCTGTCTGCTGCTAAGCATACGACAGAGCACAGGGCTCCATCAACAGAGTTTATGCAAATGATCTACCCTTATGTCATCATGTAGCCCCCAAATAAAGCAGAAGCTGTGATGACCCTAAAGCTTTATTTTCACTCTTATATAAAGTTGGTTTTGTCCAGATAGTTGTTTTGTATAATGTCTGAGGCAATTACACTTTTAATGCATTCCAAACTCTTGGTGCAGAGATTGGCTGTGTTCCTTAAGGGAAAAAGCACACTGCATTATGAGATGCCTAATAGCTCTTTAGCGTTGGTTATGAAGCTCCCGAGGTTCCTATGATAAAGGAGCTATGAAAGGAAGCATGCAGATTCCTTTCCTAATTCCTTCTCAGACTAACTCAGCGATTAGTCGAATAGTCCTTAATAAACTGGCAGACAATGACGTGAGTTGAATTGTCAACTAAACTCCAGCACCTGCAGCCATTCACATTATCAATGGCATGGTCTGTCCACATACTAAGAATGAGACAAACTTGTGTGGATCTTTGATCTGCAGGTTAAGGCTGTGATTAGAGTAGAGTTGCTTTATACTTAGTTACTTACTCCATGTTATTGCCTTGTTTTTGAGTGCTGCCATGGAAATCCGGGTCAGATCAACCCTGGAGCCTTAAGGAAATACTTTATGTGTAAACTGTGAATCAGCTGAGACAGATCATTTGGACAAATATCACAGAACAGATCTTAATAATGACCACAGGCACTTTCTCTGGTCTTTACCGCAGCCTTGAAATGAGCCACAACAAACCACACATCATCACCCACTCAAAACATTATAGTATATAGAGCCTGTTGTGCTGCAGCTGTGGACTATATTGCTGGCAAAAACATCAAAACACATATACTAACTGATACTAAAACTAGTTCTTCATTAATAAAAAAAAATCCCACACAAGTGTTTAGAATATAATGGACTGGATCTAACTACTTTGTATTGCTTACTAAAGCATTACACTTTATTCACTCCCAACTGTGGTGGTAAGATGCTATTGTAGCGGAGAGGAGGAATGTCCCCAACCTCCCAACCTTACCTCCTCTCGGACCTCCTCTTGTTCCATCTCTTTTTCCTCCTCTTAATCTTTCTCTCTTTCCTCCTCTGGTTCCTTCTCTCTTTCCTTCTCTTTTCCCTCCTCTCGTTCCTTGTCTTGTTCCTCCTCTTGTTCCTCTTCTCTTTCCTCCTCTTGTTCCTTCTCTCTTTCCTCCTCTTTTCCCTCCTCTCGTTCCTCCTCTTGTTCCTCCTCTTGTTCCTCTTCTCTTTCCTCCTCTTGTTCCTTCTCTCTTTCCTCTGCCCGCACTTGTGTGTTTCTGTGGTGACAGGGCTGGAGTCATGAGGAGGAGGTCTGGGAGGCTCTGCAGATGTTTGCTAGTAGGGTTTTTAATTTGGACAGAACAATAAGAACCTGTTGTCTCCTCTCTCTGTGCTGTCACTGAAAACTCTGCCAAAGGGCAGCAGACTTGCATAAATTAGCCTGTTTGAGCTAGCGTCCGGAGGGAAAGGTTTAGCTAATCCTCTGTTTGTGAACAAATAGAGTGAGCTGTCAGAGGGAGGAGACCAGAAGAGGGAAGAGAAACCAGAAATGTACTGGTACTTCAAAATAATATTGCTCAAGTCATAATACTCAAGTATTTGTGAAAAACTGGACATAGCATCTGATTTATAACTAATTTCAACTGAACATAAATAGAGGGACAAAATCTTAACTGCACAAATCTATTATTTTGAAAGGAAAAATCATAACAATTATGCAGTGGTTGATGGTTCAATTTCCATAGTATAGTTGTGTCTTTGAGCAAAACATTTACCCTCATTATTCTGAGTTAATTCTTTTTTTGTTTATTGCTTTTAGGCGAAGATGCCATAAACATAGATTGTTTGCTAAACTTCAGGTATTCTGCCCAAGGGCAAATATGCTGAAAGGGAATAATCATTTGAGCTACTGTGCCTATACATGGGTTTCAGAATGAAGAAAAATCAAGACTGTGATTAGATTAGATTAGATTACTTCCTCTTTAAATACAGAAAAGATATTCACAAAGTTTTAAAAGCCTGAACAATAAGGATAATATTTATTAAACTACTCGGTAATGAATAGTACCATTATAATTGTCACTCTCCAGGCAATTTTCACCAATAAACATTCATGTAGTAACAGTGAAAGAGAATAACATGTTTTGCTTAAAGACAATAAGATAATATTGCAAATAAAAGGCAACTGAACCAGTGACCTTAGAATTAGAAGCCAAACATCTCTACCGACTTAACCAAAACTGCCTCAAATGTTCTGTTAAAATACTTTTGACTAATAATAACTTTGCAAAAGATTCAAATTCTGATTCATTTTCATAATTCAAGTTTATTTTTTCTGTCATGACAACCTCCCATGACTCACCTGTCAAAATACAACTAGTCCTGTCAAAATAAAACTTCGTCCATCAAAATAAGGCTCTTAACTCTAGTGTGAGTCAGACCGCATTAGCTCAGCCTGTCCTACGCCCTTCAGCAGCAGAGGGGGAGGTCTCCTGACTCTACCACAGCCTCCCCTCTCCTCTCTGGGCATGTGTCTGAGGAGGTGAGCTGGTGTCTGGAGGTTTGAGGACCATTGATAAACTCAACTCTGACAGAAGGCCTAGATCAAAGTGGGATAGTTTTTAGACAGGATTTACTAAATCTACTGGTGGAGGCAGAGTGACAGTACCATCTGCAGTCTGACTTCTTCTGTCACACTGCCTCCATCAGTACTTGTTTTGATACAGGTCAAGATCATTCTAAAGCTATTAAGGAAAGGTTCATCTCATGTAGGTAAATGAGGGATGATGGATGCGTCAGTTTCAGACATGCAGTTCATGTGCTGTTATATCTTTTGGCAAAACATTTCACCAGCTATATTTAGGAATATTGTGAGAGTTCATAGCATTGTTCATTGTTTGTTTGTTGGTTTTCAGCTTACTTGGTTTCAGATGAGATCACCACATTCTATAGACAATATTTAACACAGATGGGAGCAGATAAAAGGAATATTGTTGAAATGCAGATTTGTGTTGTAATACAGTGAGTTCAGCCAATAAAAGAAATGATCATGTTCAACCACAGACTGTATAAAGAAGTGGACTAAGTGAGCGTTCGGCTCCAGTCAAATGAAGCTGATCGAGGCCAGCAGTTATAGGGATGAATTTGGAGCAGAATTCCATATTTGGAATTCCGATGGTGATTATCACAGCAACCAAAGAGCCAATCCAGAGGCAGGCTTTGGAAGTCAATGCCTCTTCCGACCCACACTGCTGGTTTAGCAGGGAGTGGGCACTTAACCTCTCTGTCAGTCACACCTGTTTCTAACACTAGAGGGAGCGATCTCAGGGAAAGAAGGCACCTGATTTGTCTGTTATTAATGTTTATATCTTAACTTACAGACACAATAGCGAAAAATAAATAAATAAATAAATAAATAACAGGATCATGTAAAGCAGCTTAATACGGACATTTTAAGACCAAAATAACGAGGCACACTGCAGTAGTTACAGAGAGAGGGGTGACAGTTTTTCAATATAAAGTGAACTGGAGTCAGAATTGGATCTATGCTCACTTCTTAATTGGAATGTGGTAGCTTGCAGGTTAGCTATGTCCAATTATATATATATAGTCTATGGGTTCAACATTTGTGAATTTAGTCCAATGAGGTTCATCTGGTTTTCCATTAATTTATTTTAATAAGATTCTTTTCCAGACCAAGGTTTAGTTTGTTTTTATACCTGCTCACTAGCGCTCTTTTTCAGAGTGGTCGTCCAGTGGTCCTGTCCAGTCAGCTGATTTACAGGTTTTGGGGCCGTCTTCCAACCGGTTCCAACTTATACTTGTTCTTATACAGCTCAAGATCATTCTAAAACTATTAAGGAAAGGTTTCTTTCTGTCCTGTGAATGGGACCTTTTTTGTATTGATAACTGCAAAAAAACTGTTTGTTTCTACTTTTGATGCTAGTTTTAGAATCCTTTAGTATCTGATTTTTGACACTTTTGACAACCCTACATTCCAGACCCCTTCTTGTGCGTCTGACTCAAAAGCAACATTCTCTCTTTAAACTATCGTCGCTGCCACCCTCTGTCACATCTGTGTCATACCTCACATAAAGCGTCTGAGCTCAGAACTGAAATATTAATAAACAAGAAAGAAAAACAGGATATATTTAGACTCTGCCTCCCTATGGACCTAATCATGGAACTATTTCTGTCCTGAGGCTTTCAGATATTTACAGCGATATTAAAATACAAATACAGCTTCCCTTTATATAGTTCCACAGAGGACAGGTGACAATTGATCTAAGCTTTAGTGCACCTGTCAGATTGTGTAAGGACGGTTTTAGAAAGGAAATTGTTATATATTTATACAACCTCAATTCCAATAAAGTTGGGACATTGTGTAAAACTTTAACCTCCTGAGACCTGAGCTCTTGCATGAGATACTTTACTTTAATTTCTCTTTGTTATTTGGGCTGACTGGAACCAGATGAGTCTAAATACAAAGAATTATCTTTTTACATTATGTAGTTTCTGAGAAAAAATATGTAAATCAAATGTCCTCATATGTGGACATTTTCATCATTTTGATAAAACATTTGAATTATGATTTGCAAAACCTATTTATTAAGACCCTGAAAACAGCAACATTTGTCCTGAATGTAAAAACAAAATGTGAAACAACAATTGTACCTCTTGGAACAATGTGTCTCATGTGAAGAGCTACTGACAGGAGCAGGGGCAAAAAAAAATAATAAAAAAAAATAAAATAAAAATATTCTAAACATTCTAAACTGTTAAAAAATGAATATATATAATATATTTGCATTGTTGTGGTTCTTCATTGCTGTTATTCTTCTTCTAAAAAATTGCATTGTGGCCTAGACAACCCAAAATGTGTTGTCCACATATGAGGACGCCAGGTCTCAGAAGGTTAAAAAATACAGAATACAATCAATCAACGTTTATTTATAGAGCACTTTACAACACTCAAGGTGACCAAAGTGCTTTCCAGTAAAATCAAATTAATTATTATTATTATTACAATGATTTGCAAATCATTTTCAACTTATATTGAACTGAATAAACTACAAAGACATCATTTTTAATGTTCAAACTGATAAACTTTATTGTTTTTCTGCAAATATTCACTCATTTTCAATTGAATGCCTGCAACGCGTTCCAATAAAGCTGGGACAGGAGCAACAAAGAATGGGAAAGTTGAGAAATGCTTAAAATACACCAGTTTGGAACATTCCACAGGTTAACAGGTTAATTAGAAACAGGTGAGTGTCATGATTGGGTATAAAAGGAGCATCCCCAGAGGGCTCAGTCATTCACAAGTAAGGATGGGGCGAGGTTCACCACTTTGTGAACAACTGCATGAGCAAATAATCCAACAGTCTTAAGAACAACGTTTGTCAATATACAATTGCAAGGAATTTAGGGATTTCATCATCATCAATAATATCATCAAAATATTCAGAGATTCTGGAGAAATCTTGCACTTAAGCAGCAAGGCCGAAAACCAACACTGAATGCCCGACCTTCGATCCCTCAGGCGGTCCTGTATTAAAAACAGACATGAATGTGTAAAGGATATTACCACATCGGCTCAGGAACACTTCAGGAAACCACTGTCAGTTAACACAGTTTGTCGCTACAAGTGCAAGTTAAAACTGTACCATGCAAAGCGAAATCCAAATATCAACAACACCCAGAAACGCCACCCGCTTTTCTGTGCCCGAGCTCACCTGAGATGGACTGACAAAGTGGAAAATTGTGCTGTGGTCTGATGAGTCCACATTTCAAATTGTTTTTGGAAATCATAGATGTCATGTCCTGCGGGCCAAAGAGAAAAAGGACCATCCGGATTGTTATCAGTGCAAAGTTCAAAAGCCAGCATCTGTGATAGTATGGGAGTGTGTTAGTGCCCATGGGTAACCTGCACATCTGTGAAGGCTCCATTAATGCTGAAAGGTACATACAGGTTTTGGAGCAACATATGCTGCCATTCAAGCAATGTCTTTTTCAGGGACGTCCCTGC
This sequence comes from Periophthalmus magnuspinnatus, assembly GCF_009829125.3. Taxonomy (NCBI): domain Eukaryota; kingdom Metazoa; phylum Chordata; class Actinopteri; order Gobiiformes; family Gobiidae; genus Periophthalmus; species Periophthalmus magnuspinnatus. The sequence goes on from NC_047137.1 coordinate 1,661,300, forward strand.
TTATTTCAGCAAGACAATGCCAAGCCACATTCTGCACGTGTTACAACAGTGTGGCTTCGTAGTAAAAGAGTGCAGGTACTAGACTGGCCTGCCTGCAGTTCAGACCTGTCTCCCATTGAAAATGTGTGGTGCATCATGAAGAGCAAAATACGACAATGGAGACCCTGGATTGCTGAGCAACTGAAGTTGTACATTCAGCAAAGGATTCCTTCTGCAAAGCTTCAACAATTAGTGTCCTCAGTTCCCAGACACTTTTAGATTGTTGTTAAAAAAGAAAGGTGATGTAACACAGTGGTAAACATGCCACTGTTCCAGCTTTATTGGAACGTGTTGCAGGCATCAAATTGAAAATGAGTGAATATTTGCATAAAAACATTCAGATTTATCAGTTTGAACATTAAATATCATGTCTTTGTAGTGTATTCAGTGCAATATAGTTTGAAAAGGATTTGCAAATCATTTTATTCTGGTTTTTTTTTTTTTTTTTTTTTAGTTTTACACAGTGTCCCAATTTCACTGGAATGTATATATTTTGAAGAAATTGTTATCTATTAATTTTGTAATTGTGAAATATCTGATCATTTCACTTGTTATATTGCAGTTAGTTGTCACATGAAATATGAAGCTGAACTACTAACAAGTACCAAGAAGGTGCAGGTGGGTAGAGTAGCCAAACATTGTCCTCAAATGAGAGTAAATCAGATTAATATTGTGAAGACACTAATACTCATGAGCATACTTTTTATACCAGCTGTTCTAAATGATTTTACTGATATTGCTCTAAAAGAAGATGTACTTGAAGCTGGTAGTGATCTGAAGGTTGACTGTTGGAATCCTGCTTGTGACATAAACATCATTGGTCAGAAACTGTGGCCCCTCTCTCTCGCTTGTCATTTTGGCCTTAAAAATGTTCATATTAACCTGCTCTACATGGTCCTGGTAATTTTATTTAGCTATCGTATCAGTTAATCGAGATATGAACATTAATAACAGACAAATCAGGTGCCTTCTTTACCCGAGGTCACTGTCACTAGCAACAGGTTTGATTGACAGAGTTGCTAAACGGCAGCTCACTGCTAAACCAGTGGTGTGAGCGGGAAAGGCCGTTAGCTTGAACAGCCTCACTCCGCATTGGCTCTTTGGTTGCTATGATACTCCTGGTCAGAATTACAAATATGGAACTCTGCTCCAAATTGGCCCCTATAACTGCTGGCCTCGATGAGTTTTATTTGACTGGAGTCGAACACTATGGGTAAAGTCACACTCACTTAGTCGGCTTCTTTATACAGTCTATGGTCAGGACTCATGTTTGCTCCACTGCTCCTCTCACCTCCTCTTAACCTGATAATGTTTTATTCATGATTTATTCAGCTTGATAAGTTTAATGCCAAATCTTTTCTTTGGTGATACTTGGTTTGAAAAGGTTAAGGGTCAACATCTCCATGGAGACAAGTAGATGGCACAGCTTCCATCAGAAAACTTACATAGTTAAAATTCTATCATTTTCCATTACACTGCTGTATGTGAGCGCATACATTTGAATCACATAAACGCTTGGATTCCTGGTGAGATCCTGCTGTATGTGAGCGCATACATTTGGATCAGATAAATGCTCAGATGCCCTGTCAAATCCTGCTTTATGTGAGTATCTACATTTGAATCATATTTTTATATTTTCTGTACTTGTCACTCTGATGATTCTCAAACGTTTGACCTTCTGGCACTGATGTGAAACGGACTCAGTTCTCTCATCAAACATGTGCTGAGGGAAGCGAGGATAGCCCTTTGGAGCAGACGCAGCCACCTCCCCTCCCTTTCTGCTCTGGCCTATCTCCTTCTTTGTATCTCTCTCCTCTTTATCTCTCCTCCATCTCTCTCTCTCTCTACCTTTCTCCTAGTTCGCCCCCCCCCCCCTTCCCTCCCTCCTCCTCACCTCCTTCTTCCTCTCTTCTTGTGTCTCATCATCTGTCAGAGGTGCTGGATGCGGTTGCCATGGCACCGCTGATGGAGGAAAAGGACCCAATCGTCGCTCCACTACATCACCCCTCAATTTAGAGAAGCAGAAACTAGGCCACTGTCTGGAAGAGAGGCAGAGGAGAGAGAAGGGGAGAGGAGGAAGGGAGAGAGGCGAGAGAAGCGGAGAGAAGAGGAGGAAGAGAAGCGAGAGAGAAGAGACTGAGAGGGAAGGAGAGAGAGAGGAGGGAGAGAGACAGAGTGAGGGGGAGAGAGGAGGGGGAGAGAGAGAGAGAAGAGGAGAGGAGGGACACAGACAGAGGGAGAGAGGACACTAGGGCACTGTCTGGAAGAGAGACAGAGAGGAGAGAGACAGGAAAAGAGGAGAGGAGGGAGAGGGGTGGGGAGAGACAAAGGGAGAGAAGAGAGGAGGGTGAGAGAGGGAGAGAGACAGAGGGAGAGAGAAGAGAGAGGGAAAGTGGAGAGAGGGAGGGACAAAGAAAAAGGAGAGGAGGAAGAGAGGGGGGATAAAGAGTTGTGAGAGGGGGAGAGAGAGAGGGAAAGCAGAGAGAGTAGATAAAGAGAGGCAGTGGGGGAAGGAGAGAGTGGATAGAGAGAGAGGAACTCAGATGTCGTGCAATGTCTGACGATATTTGCGACGGAGACGTCAAATATAATATCTCTGGACTCATTAGGATTAAAGCCAGCCTGTTCTACAAATTTTCAATTTTTTTGAAAATTTTTTTTCAATTTCCTTATTTTACCAAGTGTTATAGTAGTTCCTTCTCATTAAGCCTCTGAAGGTGTATTGTAAGGGATTCATGTTTAGTAATCTTTATTCTCCTGTATTCAAGACGCAATTGCTCAGAAAATCCCTGTTTTCACTCACCTCACAGACACACCCACTGCTCCTCACTGACTTAGCGCTCCTATTTTTATGTTGTTCATTTAACTGTCCATGTTTTTAAACCATTGGCATTGGTTCAAAGTTATTCCTCACTTACCTTATGCATTCTGACCATCCTAATTATTCACCACAATGAGTTTATAAGCACGTCTCACAACTTTCAGAGACCAGAGTGGAGTTTAGCATTCACACTACCACTGTTAACAACAACTAGCATGCCAATCTTACTCCACCCTTAGATAATGATAAAAAAACGCTTTCTAACCAGATGCAGACAGTACACAGCACTCTCATTTTGATCTCAAGACCTACTATATATCTGTACTGGAGCATGTTTTCACTTCATTAAACAAAAAATTGGTAGCACCACTAACCAAGAACTAGAATCAAACTGACAACCTTCAGGTCAGTGGGTTAGTGCTCTACATTAAGTTTTTAAAGAGGAGGTATTATGCAAAATTGACTTTTTTGTGCTTTTTGCCATGTTATAATGTTCCCTCAAAACCATGCCTGAAGAGGTTTTAGATCTCATCCATGCATGTTTGAGTATTTTAGCGATCTCTCCCAAGTCCCATTCGAACTCTACTTAGCTGTACAAGCTTGTACAAGACTCCGCCCACAAGCCTACATCACCCATGCTCCCACACAATAAATCTCTATAAATATACAAAAACATGATCCAGAATTTTCCACAGGAACTTGACAAACCTGATATGATGTGCAGTAGCAGAGTGCAAGCTGATTATGTTGTGATAGAAACCTGAAGGGGAGTTGACTAAGTTCAAAGAGCAAAGGGCGGGGAGACTCAGAGTGTAAAAAACAAAAGTGAAACTTATAAAACATGGCAATTTATTGTTTCGGGGTGAATGTAGCATTTTCATAACAATAAAAGGTAATATGCTGATCTAAATATGTTATGTGTTAGCAGTTAATATCCCTTTGAATTAAAATACTCCCTCTTTAATACCCTATAGAAGTAAAATACCCCCTCTTGAACCCCCTTCAGGTCAGTGGGTTAGTGCTCTACAGTTGAGCCGCAGCTGTAGTCAGATTGGAGCTTTTGATGTAATATTGTGAGTATTTGACGAGTCCCTCACGACGGTTCTATTTTTATCCTCGTCTTTGTTTAACAGATCCAGGCCTGTCTCACCACAACAAGTAGGAACTAGAGCAGCTTTCATTATGCCAGCGCTGAGAGAGAGGGAGAGAGGAGAAGGAGAGTAAAGAGAGAGGGAGAAAGGAGAGGAAGAGAAAGCCAGGTTTAATTATATGAGTACTGAGAGGGACAGAGAAGGACGACAAGAAAGGCAGACAGAAGCAGGTTTAATTATGTGAGCGCTGAAAGGGAGTAAGAAAGAAGATAGGAAAGAGAGAGGGAGAGCGATGGAGGACAAGAAAGAGAAAGAGGGCGAGAGGAGGTGGGAGAAGGAGAAGAGGAAAGAAAGAGGGAGAGAGGAGAGGGAGAGATAGAGAGAGGCAGGTTTAATTATGTGAGCTTGGTGATGAGACTCTGCTTAACTAAAGTAACACTGGATTTAATACGAGAGAAAGAGAGAGAGAGAGAGAGAAGGAAAGGGAGAGGGGGGGTGTTGGAGACAAGAGTAAAGATGAGAAAGACAGAGAGGGAGGTAGAGAGAGAGAGTGTTGTGGCTGATAAAGAGCTTGTGTGTAGACAGAGGAGGAGCCCTGGGTGCTGGAGCTGAGCTCAACTGCAACAAGCTATAGACGAATAGGAATAGACTCAATACCATAGTGCTAATAAAAACACACATTTTCATTATTAAATGGTAGTACTTTCTTTTATATAGCCTTATATCTGTGCAATTCCTCCACCTTCCAGATAGGTTCCATAGTGGTCCATGGGCAAGACATTCCCATCTCGTCTTTGTATCTACAAATGTGCGTGAGTTTTTCAGCTACGTACATTCTGAGCTCATTCTTGAGGCGTATGGATTTGTAATGACATCATCCCATTGCATTGGCAGCTCCTTGTTTCCACAGTCACTCTCTGTCTGTGGGCCCGGAGCACTGTGCAGATCTGACACGTAATCCTCTGTTAATGATTGATCCTTAGATCTGGGAGTTGTGTTTGTGTGCAGTCAAAGGTGCGATGTGAGCCTAATATGATGTAGAAGATACAGCCTTGCTCCTCACACTCCTGTGACAATGGGAATACCTGGAAAACTGAAGACATGCAGGGATTATGGAGATATATGAGTTTTTCTCTGTTATGTCATTTATCACACACAGGTTTTTATGTCAAACAGAGAAAAAGAGAGAAGGGGGTAGAGGGAGAGACAGACACAGAGAGAGAGAAGGTTGAGAGTAAAGATCCTATTGCACTTTTTATATGCTTATAGGAGCAGCAGTGTCATAGTAATAATTTAGCAGGAAATTTAGCAAAGACTAAGACATAATTAAAGGTGTTTTCTGGTAGGGTCATTTTCTTTACAGAGTCATCAAGAGCTACACTAAAGTTATTTTTCATTCACTTGGTAGTGGCAAGCTACTATCATACTCACAGCTCCCAGTTTTTGTTCCCTCTGGGTATAAGGGAAGCAGGAACAACCTTGAATCCACTATAAATAATTGCATAAAAACATTACTGACATGATTGCCTCCTTTAGCTTCATGTTGTGCTGAATGTAGAGCCTGGTTTGAGATTAACCTGTTGTTAGCATTATCAAAGCTGTATATATACTGCTATCACATGCATGAGCGCTGCATTTGCATTTTTAATCAGCTCATAAATTACCGTGTACATCTGTCTGAAAGCATTACAGTCATGTCATTGTTACACACTCAGCTCACAGGGGGCGCTCTGTGACAAACGCAGAGTGACAAAGTGGGATTTATTGCACCCCCCCCCCCCCCCCCCCAACACAGCTATGCCACAAAACAGACACTTAGCATTAGTGAATAAGCTCGCAAATGTTTATTTTTGACAATATATTAAAACTAGAAAAACAGAACCAGTCCAATTTGCAGTGGTCCAAAGTTATCCCTCACTTACCTTATGCATCCAGAGCATCCTAATTATTACCCATGATCAGTTTTTCACAGCTCTCAGAGACCTGAGGGAGTTTTGCTGTCACAGTAAAGCTAACAAAAACTAGCATGCTAACCGTTCACTTCCTGATTATAAGACAATATAATGCTTTAAAGATTTGTGTGTTCAAGATCCCTTGTCTAAGAGTGACTATATAAAATCATCTTCACACCATATTTCCACATTCAAGATCAGGAATGCATCTCTAAAGCTATGTTCTTGGTTTGGTCCTGCTTTGGCCCTCGTTTAGTCCTGTTGTAGACTTGGTTTGGTCTTCTTCTAATCATGGTAAGTTCTGGTTTTCAATAAGGTGTGTGGAAGTGAGTCTGATTTTATATGGTTTAGGATTATACTGAGGATATTTTATACCCTGCTTTGGAAGAACACACTGACATTTTTGCAGTCTCCAAAACAACAAATAAGATATTATTTTTAATTTGATATATCTCACACTTCTTCTCACCAGTCTTACCTCTCTCTTTCTCTCTCTCTATTTTTGCAGTTCGTTGCATTCGCCTCTCTTTTCTTCATCCTGGTCTCCATCACCACCTTCTGTCTGGAGACGCACGAAGCCTTCAACACCATCATCAACAAAACTGAACTGCTCCTCAATGCCAGTATCCCTGACTCTGGGCCTCAGTATGAGTTCGAGATCGAGACCGACCCTGCGCTGACCTACGTGGAAGGAGTTTGTGTCTTCTGGTTCACTATTGAATTCCTTGTCCGAGTGACGTTTTGCCCATGCAAGCTGGAGTTTGTCAAAAACGCCTTGAACATTATTGATTTTGTGGCGATTTTACCATTTTACTTGGAGGTAGGATTGAGCGGATTGTCGTCTAAAGCTGCTAAAGATGTGCTGGGTTTCCTCAGGGTGGTACGCTTTGTTCGTATCCTTCGCATTTTCAAGCTAACTCGCCATTTTGTTGGACTCCGGGTGTTGGGGCACACATTACGAGCTAGCACGAATGAATTCTTGCTACTAATAATTTTCTTAGCCTTAGGAGTGCTAATTTTTGCCACAATGATCTACTATGCGGAGAGGATAGGAGCAAAGCCCAACGACCCAACTGCCAGTCTTCACACGAAATTCAAAAACATTCCGATTGGGTTTTGGTGGGCTGTTGTTACCATGACGACGCTGGGGTACGGTGACATGTATCCAGAGACGTGGTCGGGTATGGTGGTGGGCGCACTCTGTGCCTTGGCTGGTGTGTTGACTATAGCCATGCCCGTGCCAGTCATTGTGAATAACTTTGGGATGTATTATTCATTGGCAATGGCGAAACAGAAGTTGCCGAAGAAGCGTAAGAAGCACATTCCGCAGGTGCAGGGCGGCTCTCCGTCCTACTGCAAAGCTGAGCTCAACCTGACCTGCAACAGCACCCAGGGCGACCTCTGCCACATGAAGGGCAGCCGCATCCTCGACTGCAACCGTTCAGGTACAACACACTGAAGGTGGTGGGGAGAGCTACTTTCACATGTGTTATGCCACAGTCAGTGAGAATTCCTGCTGTGCATTAATACTGCATAACATGTAGCCCGGCAACAGTGAAACATTCTATATCACTGCTCTGTCGCCATCACAATATAACGCTAAATGGGCAGAGCTAACCTGCTACCTGCCGTGTTCCAAATAGGAAGTGAGCATGGGAGTGCTTCCGGTTCCATCTTCGTATTGAGAAATTGTCACTGCTCTCTCTGTAATTGCTGTGATGAGCATTGTCATTTTGGTCTTAAATGTTCGTATTGACCCGCTCTACATGATCCTGGGGGTTTTATTTCACAATTATGTCCCAAAATGAAAATATGAACTTTAATAACAGACAAATCAGGCGTCTTCTTTTCCTGAGGTCCTTCCCGCTAGCATTAGCAACAGGTGTGATTGACAGCATTGCGCCCACTCTCTGCTAAACCAGCTGTGCAGGCTATAAGGGGCATTTCCTTCAACAGTCTCGCTTTGGATTGGCTCTTTGGTTGCTATGATATATGCACTCAGAATTCCAAATACAGAACTCGGCTCCAAATTCACCCCATTAACTGCTAACCTTAATGAGCTTCACTTGACTGGAGCTGAACGCTACGGATGACGTCACACTCCCTTAGTCCACCTCTTTATACAGGATATATGGGCCATCACGATGAAATCACCATAGTAACGGGTAAACAAATGCTTAACTGCTCTGCGTAGAATTTGGGGACTAGCTTCATTTAAAACAATGAAATAACAAATATTTGAGACAGTTACAGACAGTGAACAGACTTTTTCCATTCACAGGTGAGGTGTTTGTAGTAGTTTATAGTTGTGGTAACAAGTATTAAACAACAAGATGTGTTTTCTGCACTTTTAACGCACTTTGTGGAGAAACACAACTCTGCTGCGCTCCTTATTGATACTTAATCAATATTTAATACTTATTCAGGCTGTTTCACATTTAGGGACCTCAGCCCAGCAAAATAAGTATTGACATGAGTTTAAAAGGCTTTACTTCAGCTGAATCATCAATGTTTGCGGTGTGTGTGTTGGTGGGGGTGGGAGGGGCCGATAGCGCAGAGTGGCAGGATTGTTTCTGTCAGTCTGCCCCAGGGCAACTGTGGCTACAAAAGAAGCTTACCATCAGTGATGTGACTTAATAATGAGCAAAATTGTAAAACAGCTTTGAGAGTTTGGCTAAGCGCTATATCAGACTATTATTATCTTCTATTGTTCTATTTTGAAAAAAGGGCTCTTTATATGTTCTGTTCTGGGGCTAGCATAATCTCACAACGAGGCCATAATCTCAACTAACCCTGTCTTAACCCCAATTTAAAGGTGGACCATGTAACCTTTGTGGCTGAGGTTATGATACCTGTATGTCTCCATGGAGATGTTTTTGCTTTGCCTAGAATGTTCCACAGTGCCGTTAAAAGTATTTATTCATCATATTTTTCCAATCGGGTGCTTTAAAAGCTCCCTTTGAACTTTGCATGTTTTAGTGAGAGTGGGTATCCTCCCCATATAAATACATTTACTACTATACAGTTGGACATTTGAATGAAAGAAATTACATCTCCATGGTGTGAAGCAGTTGGTGTACCCCATTAGAAAAGCTACGTAATGAATCTTTAGCTTAATTTATGTGTAACCCCTGTGGAAATGTTCTTAGTACACTCATACATATACAGCATTTGTGCATGTATGAGAGTACTAGTCCCGTGTGATATTAAATGGCCCTATACATAAAGAGACTGTTAGTCCCACATTATAGAAACAGGCCCATAGGCCTGTGTTGGATCTCTGTGACACAGCTCACACTGATCTACATGAGCTTTGACTTGTTCAGAGCAGCTTGCAGCTCTCAGTGTCCTGAGGGCTGCAAGCTTTGCATTTAAATATATGTTATTATTTAGTTATTAATTTAGTTATTTAGAATTTAGTTATAAAATATGGAATAAACGACAGTGACACTTGGAGGGGCGTGATTGGGAGGAACGGCCTCCCCGATCTGAACCCGAACGGTGTTTTGTTATTGGACTTCTGTGCTAGTCACAGCTTGTCCATAACAAACACCATGTTCGAGCACAAGGGTGTCCATCGGTGCACATGGCACCAGGACACTCTAGGTCGGAGGTCGATGATCGACTTTGTTGTCGTGTCATCTGACCTCCGACCGCGTGTCTTGGACACTCGGGTGAAGAGAGGGGCTGAGCTGTCAACTGGTCACCACCTGGTGGTGAGTTGGATCCGCTGGCGGAGGAGGAAGCCGGACAGACCTGGCAGGCCCAAGCACATTGTGAGGGTCTGCTGGGAACGTCTGGCGGAGCCCTCTGTCAGGGGGGTCTTCAACTCCCACCTCCGGGAGAGCTTCTCCCTGATCCCGGGGGAGGTTGGAGACATGGACTCCGAGTGGGCCATGTTCTCCACCTCTATTGTCGATGCGGCTGCTCGTAGCTGTGGTCGTAAGGTCTGTGGTGCTTGTCGCGGCGGCAATCCCCGAACCCGGTGGTGGACACCGGAAGTAAGGGATGCCGTCAAGCTGAAGAAGGAGTCCTATCGAGCCTTGTTGGCTCGTGGGACTCCTGAGGCAGCTGATGAGTACCGGCGGGCCAAGCGTGCCGCGGCTCAGGCAGTCACAGAGGCAAAAACTCGGGGTTGGGAGGAGTTCGGGGAGGCCATGGAGAATACTATCGGACGGCCTCAAAGAGACTCTGGCAAACTGTCCGACGCCTCAGGAGGGGGAAGCAGTGCTTCACCAACACTGTTTACAGTGCGGGTGGAGAGCTGCTGACCTCGACTGGGGATGTTGTCGGGCGGTGGAAGGAATACTTTGAGGATCTCCTCAATCCCACTGTCACGTCTTCCGAGGAGGAAGCAGAAACTGGGGACCCAGAGGCGGACTCGTCCATCACCCTGGCTGAAGTCACTGAGGTGGTTGGCAAGCTCCTCGGTGGCAAGGCTCCTGGGGTGGACGAGATCCGTCCTGAGTACCTCAAGTCTCTGGATGTTGTGGGGCTGTCTTGGCTGACACGTCTCTGCAACATCGCGTGGCGGTCGGGGACAGTACCTGTGGAATGGCAGACCGGGGTGGTGGTCCCTCTGTATAAGAAGGGGGACCGGAGGGTGTGTTCCAATTACAGGGGGATCACACTCCCCAGCCTTCCCAGTAAGGTCTATTCCAGGGTACTGGAGAGGAGAATCCGACCGATAGTCGAACCTTGGATTCAGGAGGAGCAGTGTGGTTTTCGTCCTGGTCGTGGAACACTGGACCAGCTCTATACTCTTCATCGGGTCCTCGAGGGCTCATGGGAGTATGCCCAACCAGTCCACATGTGTTTTGTGGATCTGGAGAAGGCATTCGACCGTGTCCCTCGTGGTGTCCTTTGGGGGGTGCTCTGGGAGTATGGGGTCCGGGGCTCTTTGCTAAGGGCTGTCCGGTCCCTGTATGACCAGAGCAGGAGCTGTGTTCGCATTGCCGGCAGTAAGTCAGACCTGTTCCCGGTGCATGTTGGACTCCGCCAGGGCTGCCCTTTGTCACCGGTTCTGTTCATTATATTTATGGACAGAATTTCTAGGCGCAGCCAGGGGCCGGAGGGGGCCTGGTTTGGGAACCACAGGATTTCATCTCTGCTGTTTGCAGATGATGTTGTCCTGATGGCTTCTTCGAGCCAGGACCTGCAGCAGGCAATGGGGCGGTTTGCAGCCAGGTGTGAAGTGGCTGGGATGAGAATCAGCTCCTCCAAATCTGAGGCCATGGTTCTCGACCGGAAAAAGGTGGTTTGCTCTCTCCGGGTGGGTGGTGAGTCTCTGCCCCAAGTGGAGGAGTTCAAGTATCTCGGGGTCTTGTTCACGAGTGAGGGAAGGATGGAGCGGGAGATTGACAGGCGGATCGGTGCAGCGTCTGCAGTGATGCGGTCGCTGTATCGGTCCGTTGTGGTAAAGAAGGAGCTGAGCCGGAAGGCGAAGCTCTCTATTTACCGGTCAATCTACGTTCCTACCCTCACCTATGGTCATGAGCTCTGGGTAATGACCGAAAGGACAAGATCGCGGATACAAGCGGCTGAAATGGGCTTCCTCCGCAGAGTGGCCGGGCGCACCCTTAGGGATAGGGTGAGGAGCTCGGTCACACGGGAGGAGCTCGGAGTAGAGCCGCTGCTCCTACACATTGAGAGGAACCAGCTGAGGTGGCTCGGGCATCTGCTCAGGATGCCTCCTGGACCCCTCCCTAGGGAGGTGTTCTGGGCATGTCCCACCGGGAGGAGGCCCCGGGGAAGACCCAGGACACGCTGGAGGGACTATATCTCTCGGCTGGCCTGGGAACGCCTTGGGGTCCCACCGGAGGAGCTGGAGGACGTGTCCGGGGTGAGGGAAGTCTGGGAGTCCCTGCTTAGACTGCTGCCCCCGCGACCCGGCTCCGGATAAGCGGAAGAAAATGGATGGATGGATGGAATACACGACCAGTCAAAAGTTTGGACACACCAAGTTTTTTTTATTTTTTATTTTATAGCGTGTTTTCCGGACTATAAGTTGCACTTTTTTCATAGCTTGGCTGGGGGTGCAACTTATACTCCAGTGTGACTTATATGTGAAATTATTAAAATATATAATTTCACATCTATGTTATTGTCACACTGACAACTGCGCGAAGGCACTCCAGGCTTGTGTACCAGTATGAGAGCCACGGAGAGGAGGAAGCGGCACTTCGTCTACTTCCAGAGTGGCATTTCCTCTACTTCCGGAGTAGGCGGAGTTGTTCAGAAGCTGACGGATGAAGAATTCAATGGATTTAGTGATTTGGAGTGAGATTGAAAGAAAACTTGTTAGCTTGTTTTTTATGCTTTAGTTATGTGATTAACTGTTAATATTTTACCTTAACATAACAGAAACGTATTCAGTTCAGTGTCTTTGCTTCATATAGGTGAATAAATATGTTATGTAACGGTTGATTATACATGTTACAGTTCACTTGTTTGACCAATAGGTGGTGATGTTGTGTTTGTAATACCTGTAAGAAAATGTACTTGACTCGTTTTTGTTTATGTATTTCATTTCCCCTTATTTATTTCCCTTTCATCATAAGACCATAAATGTGATCATTTTTCATTTTGAACAATATTGTAAATGCTTAGTTTATCTTAAGTCTAGTTTAAGGTTTCAAAAACAACTTCCTGTTTTCCGTTTCAACCTTTTACGCCAATGCAAAATCTTGCCGAGCTTACAGAGCACTATTTAAGAAACAACTGAAAAGTAAAATATAAAGTTTTAGGTTCACCGGTTTGTTTACTTGCAGGCCAAAGTTGTTTGTATATTTTACATGCGTTCATATGCAATTTTGTGCGTACAGTGTTCCCTCGTTCATTGCGGTGGTTACGTTCCAAAAATAATACTAATTTTATTTAGTAGAAAGGCTGTAGAACCTCTCAACACAACTTTCTTAGACAGGCATTTACTCATATTTCTCTTGCTTAAACACCCTCAAAGTTCAAACCTTCGTAGATTTAAAAAATAAGCACAGTATTGTAGAACAAAACCAAATACTATACTGTGCTGTAAATAAAAACAACAGCTTTTAGAAATACTGTAAAAATTCAACTTTAATGATCAACCTACGAGGTTGGACACATAACAAATGCCGCTCCGCTTTAGTGTCTTTTTCCACTAAAGGCCTTGGTGTTGGTGTCTTTTTCCTAGTGAAGAACATAGTTTGTCTCTGTGCATAGAAACACTTCTGAGTCCAAAGCGTTTCTGAAATTTGTCAAACTGGCCCTTCCTGGCATTAAATGGGCTTGGTACTGGGTGAAAAGGACTTGTCAATGGCCTAGGCTCTGCATCATCTTGCTCTTCGCTGTCATGAATGTCATTGCTGTCAGTAAAGGTTTCATAGCTTTTTAGGTTTTTAGCTTTTGCGCATATGATGTTGGTATCCAGAGTAATGATCTTTTTCCTGCAGTCACTGATCCACAAAGTTAAAGCAGACTTCATCCTTACAACCCTTTTTGCACCCTTGTTAAAACTTATTGCTGCTGTCGTCCTTATGCTATTTTCTTCCTTCTTTATGTGACGAACTGAAGATTAATTTATTTCCTACTGTCGCGTAACTTCTACCTTCCATCAGCATCTCCAGAAGTCTAACTTTTTCTGCGATTGTTAGCATCTTCCTCGGTCTTTTGGAAGCAGGCGTAGGCACCTTTGTCAGTGCAGAACGTTTCATTGACATTGTGGGTTTTGTCAGGGAGAAAACCTGCAAACATACAGCACTTCAGAGTCACACTGCTTGCATTGAACATTGAAATTTGTCAAGCTGAATGCATTCTGTACTGTACAGGAGATACGGTACATCCTTTAGCCAATCAGGACGTAGAACACAATGCGTGTTCATACACTGTGAACATGCAAAATTGCACAAAAAAATAAAATAAATCTGCAAAACAGCGAGCCCACAAAAGGTGAACCACGATATAGTGAAGGACCGCTGTATATGTAATATGAGCCAGAGCTTATGTTAGATTTTATGTGTTTGATATTTCTACAATGTGAACTGGGATGAAGAAGTAAAACCACAGTATGTTATGTATTTGTATGTTTTTATCAAATTTTTATCTTGTTCAGTATCCTTGGGTGTTTTGAAAGGTGCTTATAAATAAAATGCATTATTATTATTATTATTTGTTAGCATAGGTATCTGACTAACTGTTAAATATCTTACGTAAACATACCAGACACATATTAAGTTTGTTGTCTATGTGCTGTACTGCTATTCAGCCTGTTGTCCCCTATTTTATTTTTATTATTATAACTTACCTTTAAAGATAACATATCTGTTCTTGGTCTTGGATTTTATGAAATAAATTTCCCAAAAAAATGCGATTACAGTCCAGTGCGACATATATATGTATTTTTCTTCATTATTATGCATTTTTTCGCTGGTGCAACTTATAGTCCGGAAAATATGCTACATACGGAGGACATCAAATATCTGAAGCAGAATATATGCAGGATATATGGAATTATGTAGTTAAATAACTCTTCTAAATATTTTTCAACAATGCAAGGGGTGACTACTTTGAGGATTTCAATATAAAACATAAAAATAATATTAGAGTTACTATTTTTTTTCTTTGCTACATAATTCCATACATCTTACTTTATATATTTGAGGACTTCTGTATGTATATAATATTAAACTGAATTGAAAAACATTGAATGAGGGGAAGTGTCCAGACTTTTCACTGGTAGCGTAGGTTCTATATTCTTTATAATGGATGCAACTCTACTCAAGATAGATTACTGCTGCTTGATTTGCCTCTTCATAATGGCATTTACCTGTTTTTTTTTAAAAAAAATTATTTTATTTATTTACAGTGTATTTATATCAAAAATGGGTAAGGAATATGTTTATGTGATTAACCAGGGGTCTCTGTACTGTGAGCATAGAGCAGTGGGTTGAGAGTAGGTGAAAACAGACATTTTATGAGCACTCAAGCCTCAAATTCAGCACAAAACAGCATTCTTCAAACATGCATGAATCAATCAGTATTCTTGAGCATTGATTAGATAAAACCTTTATAACATGGCTATAAGCTTTTAAAAGACAATTGAGAGTCACAACAAATGTAGAGACCGAGACAGGAAGTTACCAAAAGACCTGGTTTATTCTACATACTAGACATTGATTAACATTTTACAATAAAAAAGTGCAAAAGGTGCAAAGGTGCATAGTGCAGTCATGGCTGATTAGGAGGCCCACCCTTTAATGAGATGAATACTACTTCTTTTTTTTAACTCTTGGTTAACTCTTGTTTAATATAAAATAATGTGTAAATATGGAACACAACAAAACACCAACAGAGAATGCAAAGACTCATGCAAAGATGTTTCTGAGGCACACAGGCTCTAAATACTCGGTGGTATAAGGTAGCAAAAATGGATGTTGTTATTTAATTACTGTCACAAATAAAAAGGTAATTAGTACATTGCAAAAGAACACACAGTGAATAATGAAAACCATTTTTAGTTTAGTCAAGTTTGTCTTTGTCTTATATTTCAAATGAAAACGTGGTATTTTCATTGGCCTCTCCATGCACAGTGCTGTCTGGAGACTGCAGTGGGGGCAGTGACCTCACCATGTCGTCAGAGGAGAGGGACTCCATGAGGCGCTCGAGTACCCGAGAACAAGAGCTCCGAGGGGGGACGTGCTTCCTACTTGCTGCCAGGGACTACTGCCCTGCCGACGGAGGACTGAGGAAAACAGGTATGGAAACGCTGTTTAGGCAAAAGTACTCACAGTCTGAGACTTTACAGGCAAATTATCAAAAAGACATAAGTGACATTTTGGTTTAAAAAATCTGTTCACCTGTTGTTGGGTTTCAGATGATATCGTAACATTCTGTTGGTGGATTTCAGATTCTAGTATATGATGATGTCATACTTCCTGATGCGAGGCAAGCATAGACTCTATACAGTGTTCCCTCGTTTATAGTGGAGGTTACATTCAAAAAAGAACCCGCAACAAACAAAATCTGCGAACTATAAAACTTTATTTTTTACAATTATTATATATGTTTTAAGGCTGTAAAACCCCTCACCACACACTTCATACACTTTTTTTTACCCGGTGTTTCACCCAGTGTTTCACAATGCTAGCATCAAACATTTATGTAAATTTGTCTGAACACATTTTATACTGTACAGGAGACACGGCACATCCATTAGCCAATCAATGTATGTTTATACATTGTATAAAAAAAAGCATGCAAAATTGCACACAAAAAAAATCTGCGAAATAGTGAGACTGTGAAAAGTGAACCGAGAAATAGCAAGAGAACTCTGTATATAAATGAACATAGCTAACACTCTAGCCATCAAGCAAGCATTAGCAGCGTTTGATTGACAGCATTGCTAAGCTTTGCTAAGCCCACTCCCTGCTAAACCAGCAGTGCAGCCTCGCTCCGGATTGGCTCTTTGGTTACTATGATACTTGCAGTTGGAATTCCAAATAACGCTCCCAGATTCGCTCCTATAACTGCTAACCTTGATGAGCTTCATTTGACTAGAGCCGCTGACACTATGACACTATGGGTACGTCACACTCCCTAAGTCTACTTCTTTAGGCAAGGCAAGTTTATTTGTATAGCATTCGTACACAAAGTAATTCAAAGTCCTTTACAGAATAAGAAATACATTAAAATCACACAAATCAAAACATAAATAATCATCATAAAATCAACATTAAAAGAGAAGAGTGCAGAATAAAAACCTTTCAGTCGTATGCACAGCTAAACAGAACTGTTTTGAGCCTGTCAAAGTAAAGGCCTGTCTCACATCTTCAGGAAGACTGTTCCAGGTTTTAGCTGCATAAAACTTAAATGCTGATTCCCCATGTTTAGTCCTGACTCTGGGCACCAGCAGGAGGCCGGTCCCTGAAGTCCTCAGAGTGTGAGATGGTTCATATGGCACTAACATGTCGGAAATGTATTTTGGACCTAGGCCATGGAGAGACTTATACACAAGCAGAGCTGCTTTAAAGTCGATTCTTTGAGCTACGGGAAGCCAGTGCAGAGACCTGAGCACAGGACTTATGTGCTCGTACTTCCTGGTTCTAGTCAAGACCCGAGCAGCAGCGTTCTGGATGTACTGCAGCTGTGTTAAGGCTCATTTGGAGAGGCCAGTGAGCAGTGTCAGGGGCCAAGAGACAGTTTTCCCTTTTGATTACATTGTACTTTGCCATGAAATATCCAAAATGCACATTCGCAAATGTCGACCCTGATCATTGCTATTAGTGACCCAAAACAACAACACAGTTCTTGGGCCTAGTCACAAATAGAAATGATGGGGTTCAATGTTTGTGAATTTACCTTTTGGATATTTATGCCAAAGTTCAATATAATCAATAGGGAAAACTCTCCTGCCCTCATCTGGGCGACAGTAGTTCAGTTGGTAGAGTGTTTGTCCACTGATCTGAAGGTTGGCGGTTCAAATCCTGCTCTTGACATAAACATCATTGGTTGAGTGGTCAGATCCACTGATCTATAGGTTGGCGGTGCGATTCTAACTCACACAGATGAATGCTGTCATTGTGTCCTTGGGCAAGACACTTAACCCACCTTGCCCTCAGTGTCTGCGTACACTGGTGTGTGAATGGGTGAGTGGTTCCTTGATGTAAAGCGCTTTGAGTGCCTTGAAGGTAGAAAAGTGCTATAGAAAAATTTGACCATTTACCATCTGGGAGAATGACATTATCACATCTAGGATCTGAACATTACCAATAGGGCATTGAATATAGTTTTAATGAAGTTCAAAATTTTGTAATTTCTATCGGTCAGTGCTCAGCTTGGGGCCTCTGTCAGTAAAAGCATAAGGTTTGGAGCAGACAGAAGACTTTGAAGAAATGTGATTATATTTAAAATGGCATTGATTAAAAGTCTGTATTGTTTGTGTTCAGGAAGTGAATATAGAATGCCATTTGTGTTTGTTATTGATAAAACAAAATCAAATAAAAATTGTAATTTGTTCTTTTGGCATATCGCCCAGAACAATGTTAGAGTGGACTTTCACACAAACACTTACTGCAAAGGTTTAAAGGTCCTATATTATGTGAACATGACTCTTGTGAGTCAATATACCTGGAGTTGTGTTTTGTTTCATTCACACATGTTTTAGTAACCTTTTATTATTAGTCTGTCTACATCTCCAAAGCACAAAATGCTCTGTTCCACCTTGTGGTGTCATATAGTGGTAGTTTTCAAGACTCTCAAGAGCCTAAATATGCAGTGTGTTAAACACGTGTGAATGAAACAAAACACAATTCCAGGTGTGTTTGTGATGAGGAAACATTTTAACAGACGTCAGAAAAATAGCATAATAGGGGCCTCTTAAATGTTGACTATGTAATGTAGAGATGGTTTCCTGGTGGTCATCTGGACACTGTTTTTGCTATCATGACAATTGGGGTCCATCCATTTTGAACCTGTGGACAAAGACCACATCAAGCCAATCACATGCTAATCAGGTACTTAACAGTGTGGCAGCTGAGATAGATAATACACAATAGGGACATCGGACATCAACTTGACAAACCTGATGTGATGTGCATTCTAATTGCATTTTGATAGCGCTCTGAAGGAGTGACTGACTTAGCACAGGAACAAAGGGAGGGCGGACTCAGAACATCAAAACAAAATTGAAACTTATAAAACATGTTAATATGTTTTGGACGAATATAGCATTTTCAAAATAAAAGGTAACATGGTGATCTAAATATGTTATGTGTTAGCACTTAATGCACCCCATAGAAGTTAAATACTCCCTCGTTAATACCCCACAGAAGTAATACACCCCCTCTTTAAAACCTGTCTTCTTTACGTGTATACAGCGCCTGCTTTGTCACAATGTTAGCATTGACAGATAGAACGTTTTTTGGTGAATTTCCTTTCATGTGGTACTGCTCAGAGGAAGTGTCCGATTAGCAGCCACTTAGCCCTATGACACTCATACTAATTCAATTCAGACTTCCATTTCTGATGGAGTGTGGGTGATAAACAGGCCCTAATGGTGAGAGGCTGTGCGATCAGAAAAGTGGCATTTTAATGGGAGATGGAAGAGGAGGAGGTTTGAATAATTGGCTGGTCCTGATTTGGAGATGAGATGCAGCTTCACTCAACATGGAGATTTTTAGCCTAAAAATGAAAAGATCTTAGCAGAAATTTTAGAGTGCCCAGACAAATTTACATTAACAGAACTGCATCACGGCTATAGGTCAAATCAGGCTTCCATAGAAGATATAGAACTTAACCAGAACTAAACCACCATATCACCTTCAAATCGTCTGATCTTTGAAGCTAAGCAAAGTCGGGCCTGGTTAGTACTCGAATGGGAGATGGCTGAGAATAGCAGCAGTAACTCAGTGGTGATTGAGAAATCATCCAACAACCCAAAAGTTGCCGGTTAAACCCCACTTCACTGTTGGGGCCTTGTCCTTGTATCATTCGGAACAGTGACTCTCACACTCACTAGTCCTCGGCCTCCTTCCTTACGGCTTGCGTACAGTCTCAGGGTGCTGGATTTGGGATAGAACCTGCCATGCATGGTAGCTGTTTATTGGTGGAGGTATTTGGCCGTGGTTGCTTACCCTGTTTCTTCTTCAAGGGTCCCATTTGCTTGTGCGATACCAAGGTACTTGTAATGCGAGACCCCTTCTGTGTGGGCTACCTTCCCTCTCTTTGTCACCATCTGACTACACTTCTCAAGCCCAAATGACATTCCATTGTCTGTGCTGTAGATCCTGGTGGTGTGGATCAGTGAGTCAATGTCTCGCTCATTCATGGATGACAGCTTGATGCCATCTATGTAGAGGCAGTGACTGATGGTGGCCCCATTCCCGAGTCGGTATCCGTAGCCAGTGTTATTGATGATTTGGCTTAGGGGGTGTGTCTCCTTGGTATATATCACATTTGATGGTCACTTGTGCAAGTGGTTTGCCATTGGTCTCAAGGGTGGTTTTCTACAAAAAGTCCTAAAGAGTCAGCTCAATGGCAAGAACAAGACCCAGGCAATAAACAGCTATGCCCTGCCAGTTATCAGATACCCAACAGGAATTATAAACTGGCCAAAGGAGGAGATACAGACCACAGATGTTAAGACCCGAAAGCTCCTGACCATGCATGGCGGGTTCCATCCCAAATCCAGCACCCTGAGACTGTACGCGAGCCGTAAGGAAGGAGGACGAGGACTAGTGAGTGTGAGAACCACAGTCCAGGACGAAACATCCAAGATCCATAAGTACATCAAGGACAAGGCCCCAACAGATGACATGCTCAGCAAATGTCTCAGACAGTGGAGCGCAGAGGAAGAGGTGCTGGAGGAACCATCATGGAAGAACAAGCCACTGCATGGGATGTGCCACCGGAACATAACATAACTGAAGTGTCTGATATCAAGAAATCCTACCAATGGCTTGAGAAAGCTGGACTGAAAGACAGCACAGACGCACTCATCCTGGCTGCACAGGAGCAGGTCTTGAGCACCAGAGCGACAGAGGCCCAGATCTACCACACCAGAGAAGACCCAAGGTGTAAGCTGTGAAAAGAGGCCCCTGAGATAATCCATCACATAACTGCAGGCTGTAAGATGCTGACAGGGAAAGCAAACATGTAACGGCATAACCAAGTGGTGGGCATAGTGTACAGAAACATCTGTGCAGAGTATGGACTGGAAGCCCCAAGATCAAGGTGGGAAATACCTCCAAAGATAGTAGAGAATGACCTAGCCAAGGTCCTGTAGGACTTCCAGATACAGACTGACAGAATGGTGATGGTGAACCAACCAGACATTGTGGTGGTGGATAAACAACAGAGCAAAGCTGTTATGGTGGACATCGCAGTACCAAGTGATGGGAACATCAGGAAAAAGGAACATGAGAAACTAGAGAAATACCAGGGGCTCAAAAAAGAGCTGGAGAAGGCCTGGAAGGTGAAGGTATCAGTGGTGCCCGTGGTCATCGGAGCACTCGGGGCAGTGACCCGTGCAGTACTAGGAATAGGAAAGATACTGCGCAGAACCCTCAAGCTCCCAGGCCTCTGGTAGAGATCCCAAGCGTGGAAAAGACGGGATGAGAGACCACCCGCAGAGGGTGAGAAGGAGATTTTATTGTATATATATATATATATATATATATATATATATATATATATATATATATATATATATATATATATATATATATATATAATCTAAGTTGCTATAGTAATACTTTGGACAAATCTTATTTTTGACATTTGTTTGATCAAATTTACTCTTGGAATATGAAGTGTTACTGATAAATATTTGCTTAAAGTCAGTGAAAATGCTGTATTTAAAAGGTCCATATTACGCTATTTTCTGATCCTTGTTATAATGTTGTTTCCTCATAACAAACATACCTGGAGTTGTGTTTTGTTTCATAAACACACGCTCAACACACAAAGCCTGCACATTTAGGCAGAGTTTTTCTCTTTAATTGAAAACGCTCTGATCCATCTTCCAATGTCATATGGGAATACGTTTTTAATGTTTTTAAACTCCAACAGGAGTTGTTAACTTGAAAACTAAGCATTTTTAGCTTTGGAGATGTTACAGACTAATAATAAAGGGTTACTCAAACATGTCTGAATGAAAAAAAACACAAGTCCAGGTATGTTGTTGATGAGGTAACAGCATTATAACATGGCTAAACGCAACAAGAGTCAATTTTGCACAATCTAGGATCTTTGGAGTAAAGTCTTGTCTTTAGTAAAATGGCTAACTTTGATGATTTGATCAAATACGATAATTTTTATGCAGAGTAAGATTGGAGATTTGGTTAATTTGTGAAGGAAAATATAGCACTTGGAAAATGGCAGTTTTCCTGATTTTCTCATTGCATCCATTCAAACTGTGATTTCTATTTGACTGCAATAATTATCTACAGAAGAGATCAAATTTCTCAAATAATTTTAGATTTATTATTCACATTTTTTTCTGATTGTGAACATTCATATTGTGTAAAAGTGCAGCGTCACAGGGAGAGGAGTAACAGGTGTGTTTCTGACACACGCTTTGGTCTCACTGTCGCCTGGCAACTGCAACGGGCACAAATATACCACACATGGACACACACACACACACACCCACAGAGATAGAACATATGAAGGAATCTGACAGACATCTCACTCTCTCCAAGAATCGTTTTATTAAAAAGAACTGTTGAATGTCACCAGTGGACATCAGGAACTCAAACCTACGTCATGAACTAAACAGGGAACAACAACCAAGCAACAGCATCCAGAGATGCAGAGACACACTAATGTTTAGGGACCATTTGAAAGCCGATTATGCAGCAAACTTTACTTTCACACCTTTAATGTTTATTGCTATAATGGTGAAGAAACTGTATAAGACTATGATTTTAATTTCAATTTGACCCAACAGATATGAGCTAAACATGTTTAAATCAAATATAACTTTTACTGATAATAATATAATGCTGATTTATTCTTAATTACAAAACATGTGTTTTTTAGTTGTAATTTGGTTTTGGTTCTCAAGACGATTATCCAATAAGAAAGCAGAATGAGTCTCATATGAGTTTCTTATTTGGTTTGCCAGGTTCAGTGCTAAAATCCAGTTGTTTTAAACCTAAAAAGACTCTCTGATCTGAATGGTCACGACCAAAACCCCAGCACCTGCTGCCAATCATGAATCAGTGCTATTGCGCTCTCTGCAGCTCTGAGCTTTCACATGAGGCCTGTCCATACACTGAGAATGAGACATACTTGTATATGTCCTCTATCTGCAGGTTAAGGCTCTGGATTCACAGGTTCAGTTGTGATTGCATTAGTTTACCATTTGAAAACAGTAAGTGCACAGGCTCCATACAGTTCCTTACATACGCTAAATCTACTTTTTTAGAGCTTTCTACCATGTTATAATGTTGTTCTCTCATCAAAAACATGGCTGAAGAGGTTTTAGATGTCATCCATATTTATGTTTCAGTAATCTAGCGATCTTAGCTGTAAGATTCTGCCCAATGCTCTGCCCAAAAGAAAATGTTACCCATGCTCCCATACTGCAGTTCTTCATAAATATACAAAACAGGATTTGCTCTCTCTGACTAGCATAGAGGGCAAAGAGAGGGAGGAGTGTCAAAAACAAAACTGTTATAATACAATGTGCCAATATGTTGTTTTCTGCAAATATAGCATTTTCAAAACAATAACAGGTAACATGGTGATTTAAATGTAATGTGTTAGTAGTTGATACCCCATGGAAGTAAAATACCTCCTCTTTAATACCCCATAGAAGTAAGATACCCCCTATTTAAATATTATTTCCCTGTAGAATGTTGTGATTATATCTGAAACTCATCTGAACTCATTACACATTTGTACATTAATGAAACTGTGCTTTGTGATATTTAGACCTGTTTGTATCTCATTCAGACTATTCCTTTCCTCTCTGAACGCGGCCATGTTCTTCAGCGTGAGGAAGAGGAGGAGGAGAAGGAGGAGGAGCACTATGGAGCCATATGTCCTTCTGCCTGGACCTAACACGGACGCACTGCCGGCACTGACTGAGCCAATCAGAGCATAGAACTTAAAACTCAACCAATTCAATTGCAGCACTGATCTTTTCCTCAACTCCGCTGTTTTGGGGATACGAAAGCCTACATGGACTAAACAGTGTAAATATTCAACACAAGCACATCTGTGGGGCTCATCCAGTCATTGTCTTTCTAGAATTAGGTTCACTAGTACACTGCAAAAAATAAAAAATAAAATAAAATAAAAAAGAACCACATCTAAAGCTGTTAAAATCACATCCAGGTATTTAATTGAATTATATCACCTTTGTACATTTCATTATTTTAGGTTGATCCAAACCAGTTCGTTTGGATTTTAAAGCTGGCAGATATGAAATCTGTTCCCACCTCTGCCTTCCTCCCATCTCCTGGCCCATCCCCTTATCTGCCCCCTCCCCTCAAATGCCCCTCATCCGGCCCCTGCCTTCTCCCCAAAATATCACTTTATACCATTATTTGCAAGTTACAACTTACCTTTTCCCATTAAAAAGCCATAATAAGCCTTGTATTGTGTATCTTATTGTGCAGAATTGTTTTAAGGGCTGAAAAAGATCATTAGAGGCACAGAAATGAAAAGTCCTTTATTACAAATGTATGTTTCTAATTTGTCCTTGAGGAGCAACTGATGCTGATGCACTTCCAACTCTAGTCTCACTTTAACGAGCTCCTGCAGTCAAATTTTTTGTTTTATTTTCATTTTTCAATCAGCTTTTTCATTATTTCTCACATCCTCAAAACAACATTCACAAATCTATATTTCAATAATCTGCTCTGTCTAATCTTCAAAGTTAATTCAATGACAGTTATTCTTTCTTGTTGGTTACACAAAATTAGAGTAAAGGATCATGGTCCTTGTAGTTCCCTTTGCTTTGTGTAGCTGCTACAACAAAACAATCCATTTAAGTGGTTTGTAGTAGTTTTGGTCACAGCTTTAACTGAAATGAATAAAATAGCTAATACAATGTAAAAATATTAGCAAAAGGCTAGTCCCACAAATAGAAAGAATATCTAGACTTTTCAGTACATTACTCTGAATATTTGTCATTTTAACAGTAGCAGATGTTCTGTTTTGCAGTGTTTTTTGGTTCATTGGCTCATTGGTGTCAACATATCACTTGCTGTGATTTCCTCCTTCGCAATAAGTGTTAGGACGTTAGGCCACTAAAGACTGTGTAAACTTAGAAGATCTCCAGTATTCCTTAGAAAAACATGTGCTAAGCTTCGGTTCCTTGGTAAAAGCGTAGGTCAGATTTAAATGTGCTATTGTATTGTAACAGTAATCTTCAAGTTTTGGGGTTGCGGACTCCCCCCTCCAGAGACCTGACCATTTGTGGAGGAGTAGCAAAATGGCTGCATGTGCAATGTGTGTTATGTAGTAGTTTTGACCAATAAAGAAGGATAGTATATATGTTTATTTCTAATGTTTAGGACACAATTAAATAATAATGGCTTACACTTGTAATGCGCTTTTCAAAGCCTCTCAAAGCGCTACACTATAGTCATTATTTATTCATTTCCACACTTGGTGACTACTATTGTAGCCACAACTGCCCTGGGCAGACTGACAATCTGCGCCACCACCTATCATTTGCGCACACACCACTTTCATACTAGGCAATGTGGATGAAGTGTCTTGCCTAAGGACACAATGACAGAACTTGGTCCGAGCAGGACTCGATCCTCCGATCTTCGGGTTGGGGGACCAAAGTGCAAAGATGGTTTATGAATATGTATTGCTTATTAATCGAGCTAATAACATAACGTTAGCAAAAAAGATAAGTAATAATATACATACAAGTTGATAATAGGTGACAAAGAACAGCAGCTTATTACTTTTTTTTAAACATAGGCTAAGTGAATGTAGTTTAGGTATATTTATTTTCACTTGATAAAAAATAAACTGTATATTAGATTTGGCTATACAGTACAATGTGACGGATGCTTACCACAAACAATGAAGGGGCTTCATATGTGTGAACCTCCATATGAAGTGCATATTTTAGGCTCAAATAAAATAGGACACAAATCTAAAATAATCAACAAACAATAAACACTCTTCTGTAACATATATATAGCCTATAGCTTCAGATGCTATCTGCATCAAAAATAAAATCTAAAACGCATGCTGTAGCATGGCCACCCATTGAAGTCAATGGGCTGTGCTCAGTGGTGCATGTCGTGAGTTTAGCCTTTAGCGGCTAGGTACATCCGGTCCTGCCCTGCCCATGGACCATGTGCAGTTGAGCCCCCTGATGAGACTCTGAGCGACAAGTGGAGCGATCACGAAGGAGGCAAGGGAATAATAAATAAATTACAAATGATAAATTATAATGTTTATTCTTCCAGGAGCTTCTCAACAGTGTTCTAAACCTGTGGCTTATTCACGACAGTTTGGCTCGTTCCATTGCCCACATGCTCGTTCATGTTGTACCACATGACCGCTCTAACCAAGTACAGCTTGAGTGAACATAGAGCGTAGCCGACAACAGACAGATTTTGAGCTGAGAAAAAGTGTGTGATCTGAAAATAGGTAAAAATCGCAACAAAATTCGACCTTTGTGAAAGTTGTAGGTGTCTTGTCAGTCAAACATGAGCACTATGAGAAAAATGCTTTCTGGGAAGGAGGGATTTTTTGTTGTAGTACCAATGAGTGGCCACTAATTCCAAATTGAGACACCTCTAAGCTGTCTGTCCAGGTATTTTAATAGATCCATGGTCTGTACACAGCAGTATGCTAGCTAGTTTACTGTGTCTCAAATCTAACAGTCACTTTTATTAAAATCATGGCTCAACAAAAGCCTCGTAGAGATAAAATTGGACAGGAAGTAGTGATGCTAACAGTGAGCTTGCCAGGTGCTGCTGAGCACAGGGCCTACTGTTATCTACCCACACAATGACAGTACACATATGACTGGTTGCTAGCAGCAAAAACATTGTATTGTTTTATATTATGATGGCTAAAGCTAATTATGATAACCCACAAAACTAAATAGTATATATTAAGAGTAAATTAAGTTGTGTAAATTAATAGTAAATTAAGTTAAACTCTTAGCACCATGTTGCACAGTCAGTCATTTTGTTTGATTCCACGGTTTGGTTCTCGCCGCAGATGCCGATGTAGAAGTCCCTCTCCCAATTCAAACATGCAATGACCCTGTGTTAGTGCTGCACCACCAAAAACCAAATTATGAGCATAAAAAACCCTCAACTTTCAAAAACTACTGCAAACTCTATTCTTCCATGTCCCCTCAGCGCTGGGGGAGGAGCAAAAGTGTAGCAGACCACGTAGATAAAAACGGGGCTTCTATGATGGCTACAAACTGCACCGTAGCAAAAAACCCAAACAATCAGATCGGATTTGCAATAAGCACCAAAATCCAAGCACCGATTCACACTGTGATTTGAGCAAAGAGCAACCAGGAGCGCAACACAGGTCTGAGGAGACAAAGCGACGCTACCAGAACCGCGTCACACAGGTGTCGGCCATCTTGGACTGTACGGCAACACTACTAGCACATATTAAAATTAAGCAAAGTACTGTGAGTTTTTAAACTGATAAACGTGTATCACTTTTACAATGAATACAGCATTCACAAGTATATACTGAACAGGTTGTTAGCTTAGCTAATATATGTTGTTAATATTTACCTCTGTGTGTTTAAATTATATGACAAATAAGTATTTGATAAGCACTAAAACTGCAAATGACACTGTATTTCTTAAAATTTAGCCTAATCTACAAAACTAATATTATCAAATTATAGTCTACTGTTGATAAATGTTTTTTTTTGTCAATCTACAAATATTTTACAAGAAAGTAAGGTTTATGGTGTAAGATTTTTGCCTAAATGTGGAAGTCTATATAGTATATTTGTATATACAAATAGTTACTGGTAAATCACCAAATATGCAAAACTACTACTGTAATCACACCGGTGTACAAGCAAGTACATTTTTTATCTGCACTTTTTACATGGTTCAAAATGGAGCTCATAAGTAGCTTTATATTATTACTAGCACCTCTCATTTGAGATTTTCTTACATGTTAATTACAAACATGTAGAATTCACCAAGACAACACCAAGACTAAACCAATTAAGCAAAGATTTAGGACAAAAGAAGTACTAAACCAAAACCAAATCAGAGCTACATGCTAAGATCTAACTACCACTAAGACTAACATGATCTAAATGAAGCAAATCAGAACTAAACCATAGTCATAGGTAAGGTGGAGCACATTACCGTCATATGCATTTGACCCATCTTTCAAAATCATTGGGACAACAAACTACAATAAGACTAAACCTAAACCAAACCAGGAGAAAAGCAGGGTACAGTGAGTGTGCATTCACACAATCACGACATGAAAACTGGGACTAAACTTAAACCTACACCTAAACCTGGACTAGATGAGGATTAAACCAGGACTAAACCAAATCTGCATTAAAACAAACCAGATCCTAAGACAGGACATGCGTGAACACAAGACTAAGCTACCACTAAATTAAATTCTAGATACCCATGCATTATTATATATAAGCTCTATATAACATTTTGTAGCAATCCCACAGCATGACGTAATCACTTCCTGTACAAGATGGCCGCTCAGTGAGCTACACAAATCTGGTAGCGTCGGTCTCTCCACTGTGTTTTTAATGTGAAAGCTGTTCAGTGCACCCCTCTTACCCACAATCCTCTGGTGTAGTAACCATGCTGCTTTCCTCTTTGGGTCCACCGGGGGGCGTGTTCTCTGTGTTATCCTATAGGACTTAAAAAGGTGTTTAATTTGGAGAAGATTGTGTATTTCGTGTCAATGGTATAGTCAACACCGTGCTAAACCATCGTGTCTCCAGACGTCAGACATTTTGAACACGTTTTGTATGTTTTAGTGTGAGAAAGTTCTAGTTTGAATCTGTAACTGTGGAGACATTTTGTTTTTTGGAAAAGTGCATGCAGAAAAAATCACTTTGAACTGTAAAAAAAATTTAAAATAAAACAGAAAGTGTAAATGCTGTTGTGTAAAGTGAAGGTGCCGAGATGTGAGCGACTCACATAAACTGTTTATCTTTTAACTCTGGCTCTGTCTCTGTCTTCACCACACACTGTTCACAGGGTCATGACCACAGACTGTGCATATAAATGGACAGCAGCTAACACAGCTGCTGTGTTCCAAATAGGAAGTGATCATGGGCGCGCTTCCAGCTCCATCAACTCTGGCTCCAATTCACTTTACATTGAAAAACTGTCACCCCTCTCCATGTAACTATTATAGCGATGGCGATACCAGACATTTTTTTTTGCTTTGATCTGATACCAAGTAATAGATTCAATATGAAAGTACAGTAAATAATTTAAAATTGTCAAATAAACTCTCAATTATTTGTACTCCTCAATTTAAAGCTACAGTATGTAACTTTCTGGAGGTGGCACCATGGAATAGTTAAAACCACACTAACATTCCCCATGGAGATATATATACGTTTTAAGCCATACTGTCTAATATTAGTAAGGAACAACATTTCCATGGAAAAAAGCAGAAGCCCCTCCTCCAGGTCAAATAACAGTCAGATTTGTAGAGAATAGGAATAGGGCACATGTTTTTGTGTGCTATATAAACATTTTATTTTCATCTATTTTTGACTAAAAGTTACATACTGTGGCTTTAAACTGACATTATATTTAAACAAACATTAAATGTATGAGCAAATATATGTCAAACTAGAATATAAACTATGGAATTTAACAAATAAAACAACATTTTTGGTGAGAAATTTTACGTCTTGATATAAAAAAAAAACAAAAAACAAACAAAAACATGTTTTGACTCCTGTCAGTATCTGTTTATAAATATTTGGTATCAATATGTCCATCACTAAATAATATAAGCAAAACTCACACTTGGTCTAAGCATAATCTCAAATGTTGTGCAGGGGTCTGTATAACTATATAACTCTATGGGAGTTTCACTGTTTTTTAATAAACCTCTCAACTCCTGACCACAAATGTTGAACCTTCTCATTAGTTTGGCATTGGCGCCAACAATTTATCAGATTAATTTTATGGTTTACAATCCTTTGACAACAGTTACATCTTTGGGGGTGAATAATGGCTCCACTTTTTGAAGCTGTTGTGAAAAAATAATTTGATTTATAGTCATAGAGAAGTAGCTGAACTTTGTGCCAGTTTTTGCTTCATGTAGATAGGCCCGGTAAATACAGAGATATTAACGATAAACCAGATCGACAAGTCTGTAATCTGACAGTTACATACCAAACTCCACCGGAGAATTCTGATCTTTTAGGCCTGTAAGACACAAATGCAGATAATATTTGGTGTGACCTTGAAGATGGCCCCTCCCTCCTGTAAACCTGCTTATCTGTTACCATGGTGTCAGCGCTGTTGCCTGGTTACTGCGGCATCACTGTTGCCTGGCGACCCCTCCATCGTCCAGGTGTTTATGGACAGGTGACTTCCTCTGATTCGCACCTTTGTGTTTTTCTACAGAGCAAGCTGTGAAATCTGATTCGGTTAATTTCATGGCTCCACATGAATCCTCCCTCTCTCTCCTCTTCCTCCTCTATCCATCCATTTTTCTCTTTCTCCTATGTCATTCTTTCTCTCACTCCCGTATGTCTCTCCCCCTTTCTATTCTTTCCTCACTCTCTTTTTTCCACCTCCTCTCTCTCTCCTCCTCTATCCCTCTGTTCTTCTCTCTCATTCTCTATCCCTCTATATTTATCTTTCTCTCCCCACTTTTCTCTCTATCTATCCCTCTCTCACCTCACTCTTTTTCCCCCTCCTCTCTCTCTCCTCTATCCCTCCATTTTTCTTTTCCCTCCTTTAGCCCTTTATTCCTTTATCTGTTGTGGTATCTGTCCTGCCAGTTGTTATCAGGTCCATGTGCTCCTTCGGTCCCTTTTTAAATGGATAAAGATGTACATGCAATGATTTATGTAACTGAGTTTCAAGCATGTGCTGGTGCTGTTTAGGCTCGGGTCACCAGGTCACAATATTTTATTTATTTTATTTTTTATTTTTTCCAGAAAAGTAGTTAGTTGTTTGTCTTTATTTGTGTGTGTTTGTGTGTGCGGTGTGTTGGTGTGTAAGGGGGGACAGCTGGGCTGCCCCCTTCTTTCTCTCTGTCTCTTCCTCATCTCTTTACCCCCTTCCTTCTCTCCTTCTTTCTCTGTTCTCTTCCCACCCCTGTGTGTCCTCTTGTCCCTTTCTCCTCCCTTATCTCTTCCCCTCCCATCTCTCTCTCTTTCTGCTCCCCTGTTGCTCCTCTTCCTTCTCCTCCCCTCTCCATCTCCACTTGCCTCTGCTGGGTGGTACCTTCTTTCTATTCTTTTCTTTTTTTTTCTTTTTTTTTAATATGCTGGTGCTATCTAATGGCATACAACTTTGGTGTACACTTGGATGTTTTGGCCACCCTACTTATGAAATTAAATTTTATTGATACCAGTTTAGGAGATGATAGCATCATGAGTGAGCTAATCTTGTAGTGAACTGATAACTCAGTACAAGAATTCTATGTAGGATGGTGAGATTAGTTGAGAGTAAGATTATATAATAACAGGAGTATGGTGAATTATATGAAATATAGATAACAGATTTGTGATACAGATATGTCTGAATATGGATATTTATATAGAAAATAAGATAGGTATTTCTGTAATTTATATATCTTTTGATGTGACAAGATTTTTGCTGTTTCCTTTTATATTACGGTCCTGTGGGAGCGTGAGACAGGCCAGGTCAGATGGCCCTGCCATACTGATGGGTTCAGATGGAGACCAGGCTCAATCCAAGCCAGTCAGTAGTTAATCCAGATGACAGCCAGACTAACTTCGCAAGATGGCAGAGCTGAGCCAAACCAACGGAAACTGAGACGGGACTCAACGTTACAAAATTTAAAAGGCCAGTGGTTTCTTTTTTTTATCCACCAAATCTTTTTCACCACACAAAGACCTGTTTACATCATCATATTGATCCACATTGTCTTGGATCACATTTCATATATATTGAGTCCTTGCCTATCATATGCAGCCTATATAACTTAGAGTGAAACTGACACTAAATCTTGGCAAAAGATGACAGCTCCTAGTTATGGGGAAGTAATTGTTTGCTTTGAATAATTGATTTACTAATTTCTTTGAGTTTCACCGCTGCATTCCATAGTCTTGTATGATATAGACAATATTCACCTTATTAATGATAAATATAACAATGGTAATTGAGTAATAAATGAATTGTGATTGAGGGATCATTGTTTAACTAAACTGTTGTTTAGTTAAACAATGATCCCTCTGTCTTATAAACTATTTATAAGACAATTTTCTTTCTGAAACATGGATATGACAATTCCTAAAATCAACCCAATTGAAGTAGTAGAAAAGAGGAATCCATTAGTTCAAAATGTCGCTAAGATATCGAAAAAGTGGCCTTTATGCTGGAAAGAAATTGATTTAAGATGGCCCGCTGAAGGGACATTTTCACTTGACGTTAAAGTAAAGAGGGCTAATGAAGAAACAGAAAAGCTGACATTCAAGATAAACGAACCATATTCATATGTAAGACGTTCGCCGGAACGGGTCAAACTGTGACTACAATGGAATTATACCCATTTCTGAAAAGTAAGAAGTCAGCGGCTTTGAAAGGACTGTGTCGGAAGTGCAAGAGAATGGAAATGAGAGAAGAAGAACAATACAGGATGGAGGAGGCCAGAGGTGGCTACGACCCTGAGATTAAGAAAGTACTCGCAAGTGAAGAAAATAAAGTACTCGCAAGTGAAGAAAAGAAAGTACTCTCAAGTGAAGAAAAGAAAGCACTTGCAAGTGAAGAAAAGAAAGTACTCGCAAGTGCAGAAAGGAAAGGAAGTAAAATACCACAGACAACAAATCATCGAGAACAAGACATTGATGAAAGTGAAACCGATAGCGGAGAACCAGAAGACCTGGGAGAAGAATGCAAATATTCCTTGTCTTCTGTAATCAGACGCCCTAGGGAGGAATCAGAGAGTGAAGATGTAGATGATGTTGAAGATGAAGTACCACCCACCATGAAAATGAAATTACATTCAAGAAAGGCAAAGTCAGTGATGGATTCAAAATATATATTCAAGTTATATTATGTTATCTCACTGTTCATTTTAAAGGTACTGTAATGTAATGCTCACTCTTTATTTAGTCATTATATTCAACTATGTAAACTATGTAATCTGCACTAATGTTTGTTCTTGAGTCTTGCAGAAAATGTCTTTTGAAAGTGCAGGATCCCACGGGAAGAAGGTCACTGTGAAACCTAAAACAGAAACATCATGGGAGGATGTTTTGTGGAAAGAGTGACCTCCTGGAAATGCAAAAACAGAATATATTTCTCTGTGAATTCCCCCCCCCCTTTCAGAGTATGTGTATGTAACTAGGGTTCCCTAACTTTAATAAAAGAGGTGAAAGACGGTCTGGGCCCCCGGAGAGGGTGGTGGTTTGTAACTAGGGTTTTTTGCCTCTCCGCTCTTTCTCCTCAATATTGAGACAAAATAATCTCTCTTGTCTTCTCTTCTCTTTTGAACTGTAATATAGGTTGTGAACCTATCAGTCAGCTAACAAGATGTGTCCCATAGTTGTGAAAGAACCACACTGAGAGATTCTCAGAAACCAACTGGTGGACAATAAGCGAAAGGATAAAACGCAAGCTGTGGTCATGCCAAGTCAGCCGCAAGTAAATCAATTGTTACAACAACCATTCGCTCCAACTGCAAAACTGGAGAGGAAGAGGATGAAGAAATGTCAATAGAGGAAGAGGAAGTAACTTCAATCAGAATCAACTAAATTCTTTAGAGGCTTGTTACAGGGGTGGACAATTGGGCCATTTTCTTCGTGAATGTAACCGTCCAGACTCAGGCTTCCGAGGAGGCTCCCAAGGATGTTACAGAGGAGGCTTTAGAGGAGGATTTACGAGACAACCTTCTTTTCCACAGTCTTCAGGACCGGCAAACCCATATGTTGGTCTGGAACCTGGATTCTAGGGGTGCCCGGAGAACCCGACAGGGAGGTGTCAGCTGGTAGCATCACAACCAGAAACAGATCCCATGATTATAGTGGAGGTGAATGATTTGCCATTGAACCTGATGGTCGACACCAGAGCTGCCATCACTTGTCTACAGCCTAAAGATGCTATGAATCTTCCATAACTGATTCCTCTTACAAAACCAATATAGCTCCGCCACAAAAATCAAAGTATTACAATACCTGTACTTGTATCAGAAAAACATCGATATCACTTTTGTGAAGAGATGCTTTATGCAAATGAGATGTACTATTTACTGCACGCCAGGTGGCTGTCTAGTGGATGTGCCAGAAGAAGTCCAACACGAGTTATCACTGACTGCAGAGATGAAGACCTCGACCATATACTGGGTAGGAAATCTTAGCCCAGAAATGTTGGTGCCAGCCAAATTATGGGAGAAATTCATTAGCGCAAACCTATCTAATGTAAGAACTCCTGAATACCAACCACACTGCACCTTGAAGTATTTGTATAAGTCAAGAAAAAAATCACCACAAAATATTTTTTTTGGGCATCCTACTTGCAAATTAACTATTTTATTGGCAAATGTGTTATCTCTCAAAACAACAACAAGCCTGTATCTTCTGGCTACATTCTGACTCTGATAAGCCCTATTATCACCCACAAAGTCAGGGTATTTGTGAGATAATGAATAGTTTTTTGAAAAATCACATTGCTAAAGCCTATCAGCACATCGGGTTGAATTGGGTTACATGAGAAATTATCTACATATCCACAACGAATGAAATAGCTTCAGGAAAGGCAGTTTTACTTCCAATGCCTGTGTACTGAAGAGAACATGAGTGAAAATCACAATGGGAAGGTCCTCTTGGGAAAACTTTTGACATGTGGAGTACATTTGGAATAGGGAAATATATGTTGTTAAATAAAAGAAGGAGATTGTAATCTTTACATACACCAACTACTAATTGAAGATCAAGGAACAACTAGCAGTTTAATTTTTGGGACAAATCTTGGAGTGATGAATTCAGGAGAACCCATACCAGCAGGAGATGCTAATGACACATGGGAAGTGGTCACTTCTAGGCTACCAGTAGAAGTAACAAATCAGAAACCTACTACTCCACCTTTGGAAATGAAGGTTGAGACATCATATTTGACCACAGCCAGCCCTCAGTCTATCACTTTGTTTGAAACTGTTCCAGTGGTTAGTGGGAGCTTCAGCATTTCTTAGATGCTGGTGTTCCGACTGGTGTCGCGGAGATAAGGTTGAATGGATAAATAATTTGCGGAAAAGATTATTATTATTATTACAATAAGGGTCTTCTGAGGCCCCAACAAAATATATTTTATTTAATGATTTGAAACTGATTTCAATTATGGGCAAATGTTCACTAGTGGTAAGAAATATTTCACAGAATGATCAAGGAGATTTTATTTGCAAACACATACAGGCACAGCATAGGTTTGTGAGTCATCATTGGTTACAGAGGTACAAAGCACATAAAATAACCTTATCTGTGACTGATTTGGTTTCTGATTTGTCGTCTGAAAGCGAGTTAGCGCAATTACCTATTAAACCCAATTCTAACATTGTAAAGGTAATTAGCAGACTATGAAATTGAATAATGTTACATGCTGTACTGTTAAGTTGAATAATACATTATTGACTGTACAATACAACTTCCACGACTACTACAATTATAACTATGTCAACTATTATGACTCCTGTGATTACAACAAATATAACTTCACTTACAGTTAAGATGCCAACAGTTGCGACAATGATTGGTGACTTAGTGATGACATCAGGCACTAAAGCACCGGAAAATATGTTGAATGCTACTTTGGCCAATACAGTGGTTACTCCAAAAGCAGTGACCTCAAAGGGGGTCACTAAAGTGGCAACAACTAATGGAGCCTCAGATAGAGAGATGTACTGATAATACAAAGACGATGACAATAAAACATTCACCTTTGCATGAAACATTGAAAATTATGCTGACAACTGCACCCTATGTGAAATCTATTTGGATATTTACGCTTAATGGAAGAATTGTAAATTTAGGAGAGAAACAGTCCTTTAGGCAATACTACCACGACTGAAACTTCACCTGTTACGAGGACTGCTGAGACTATGACAATGATAATCGATGCTACGTTAGTTGAAGAATATGACTGGACTGACGTGGACGAGACACTGGTAGACATGACAGACTCGACCAGATTGATCTTTGCATTGAAATTCCTGACCATTCAGTGGTGTAATTTTGGTGCAAGGCGAGACTAGTTAAATTTTGTGTAATCTCATAAATTACACATACATCATATAAGGTTTAAGTGTTTGATTGTATTTGGGTTCCAGATACTTGTTGATGTTTTTGTTTTTTCAGGACACCAATGGAGAGTGGTGTTGGAATGGACAAAATGGACAATGGAATGGACATGAGTGGAACTTTGAGTGAAACAAAGTTCGATGGACAGTGTAATTGGAGAAATGAAAGAGCTGCGATGCCTAAAGGACTGACAATGGGGGGTTTTACAATGAGTTTTATAATTTTCTTGTAGTTTTTGTGTTTTCTACTATTTGTATGATTACTCACATAATGTTGCTCCTAATCCTTACCTATATTAATTAGAAAATGATTATTATGTTATACTAGAATGGGACGCCCTTACTTAGCTAAAATAGCATGGCCGTTGCAGCAGGGCCGGTGAGGAGTCTTTTTCCAGTGTAAGAATGTTGCTGCTGTATTACTCTCTTTCCTCTATCTTTTTCTCATTTTCTCTCATTCTTTGTCTTTCTTCTTCTCTTTATAAATCCATTTCTCCTACTTCCTTTATGGACTCTCTCTTTATCTCTGTCCCTTCTTCTTACTGACCTCCTATCTTTCCAACTCTCTCTCTTCCCACTTTCCTCTGTCACCATCTCTCCTCATCTGCTTCTCTCCCATCCTATATCTCTCTCCATCGCCATCTCTCCTCCCTTCTGCTCTCCATCTCTTTTTCTATATATCCTCTCTCTCTTCCTCTCTTTGTACTTCTCAGTCCTACTCTCTTGCCCGCTTCCCCTCTTTCCATTGCACTCCCTCACTTTCTTCACACTTTCTTCAACACCCTTATTTCTTTGTCTCTTTTTCTCTCTGCCTCATCCTTGTGTCTCTCTCTATCTTTCTCTGTCCCTTTCTTTCTCCCATCCCCACCTCAGTTTCTCCCTCTTCACTCTCTCTCTCTCTCTATGCTCTTCTCTTTTTTACTCGCCAGATTACCTTCTCTATGCCTCACTGTCTTTCCCTTCCTCTCTTTCCCTTTTGCTGTTTCTCACTCCTCTTTCTCCCCATCCCACTCTCTCTCTCTCTCTCTCTCTCTCTTTCTTCTGCATCCTTTCTTCTCTCTCCCTCTCTTTTTCCACCTCCCTTCTTTTCCTTATTCACTGCTCAATTTCATCCACGACACGTTTTCGACTATCTTTACATCCATCACCATGGAAACAGCCCCAGACACGGCTCCGAGAAGAAAAATGGAGAGAGAAAGAAGGAGAGGATGAGAAGGACAAACTGTGTGTATGTGGGGTGATGAAAAGAGAGAAGCACATGGAGAGAAGAGAAAGAGGAAGAAAAGAGACAAATTTAGATTGAGAGAAGGAGAGGTGGAGATGTTAGAGTGAGAGACACAAAGAGGAGTCAGAGAGAGAGAGTGGAGGGAGAGGAGGGGTGGGGGAAAGATGGAGGAAAGAGAAAAAGAAGAGGGAGAGATGAGAGAAAGGTGGGGTGGGCAAGTGAGAGAGACAGCTAGAGGGAGGAGAGAGCAGGAGCGAAAAGAGGAGAGGAGAAAGGGAGGGAGTGAGAGACAGATAAAGAGAGAAGAGACAAGGGAGGAGGGAGAGAGGAGGGCGAAAAGCAAAGAGAGGACAGAGATAAAGCAAGAGAGTCAAATATAGAGAGAGGAAACAGAAAGGAAGTGAGGGAGATGTGGGTTGAGAGAGTAAGAGACAGATAAAGAGAGGAAAGAAGGGAGAATGGGGAAAGCAAGAAACATGGAAAGAGAAAGAGGGAAAACAGAAACAAAAAGAGAAGGGTGAGAGACAGATAAAGAGAGGGAGGGATGAAAGGTAGAAATAGGAGAGATAGAGAGGAGAGAAGGGAGAGAGAGGAGGGAGAGCAAGTAACAGACAGAGGGTGGAGAGAAAGGGGGGCATGACAGAGCAAGAAACACATGGATGAAAGAGAGAGGAGGAGAAAAAGATAGACAGAAAGAGAGGGATGGGTGATAGAGGGAGGAGAGGGAGAGGATGCAGACAGAGGAGAGATAGAGACATAGCTATAGATAAAGGAAGCAGAGGGAGAGAAAGAGGGTAGATGATAGAGGGATGAAAGGTATAAAGAGAGGAAAAGAAGGAGTGAAAGAGGAGAGAGTGAAAGAGAAGTAGGCGATGTGGTGAGAAACAGAGGAGAGAGAGGGTGAATAAAAGAGAGAGAGCTGTTGGAGCCTAAAAATACCAAAATTGTGAGAAGAACGATGCATCTGGCAGCTTTCATTTAAACGTATAATGTAAGGAGAGAAAGCTAATGCGTATTTCTGAGCCAAATAAATATTTAAGTAATGCCACTGACTGAAATAATCTACACCTAATAATAATCGGATCATCCTTAAAACAAATCAGATTTTGTTGTAATGTTATATTTATATTCTGTTAGAAGTTAGCATTAGCATTAGCCCCGACACACAAAAACATCCCTTTGTTGTAAATAAAAGGAATTAAGTTTGAACAGTTCTAGTCTCATTTTTCAGTCTCGGGGGATTCTGCAGTGAATCAAAACCAGTAAATGTAGATCAGAGTCAATGAGCCATTTTGATATTAGCGCTTTGCCTGATCTATAAAACTTCTGTCAGCAGACGCACGTTACAGAGTCTACGACAGATAACAATAAATCAGCTATTATAATGATGATTATTCAATTAAATTCAAGTTTATTTATAAAGCACATTTAAAAGTACTACAGCTGACCAAAGAGCTTATCTCAATAATCACATTTTTGTTGACATATCTACAATAAGGAAAACATTAAACAAGAATGGAGAACATGGGAGGAGACCATGGAGCCATTGCTGTCCAAAAAAAAAAAAATATTGCAGCATGTTTGAAGTTTGCAAAAGAGCACCTGGATGTTCCACAGCACTACTGGCAAAATATTCTTTGGACAGATAAAACCAAAACTGAGTTGTTTGGGAAAAAAAAGGCACAGCACACCAACATCAAAACTTCATCCCCACTGTAAAACATGGTGGAGTGAGCATTATGGTTTGGGGCTGCTTTGCTGCCTCAGCGCCTGGACGGATTGTTATCATTGATGGAAAATGAATTGCAGAGTTTATCGAGACATTTTGCAGGAAAACTTAAGACCATCTGTCTGCCAACTTAAGCTCCGCAGAGGATGGGTGATGCAACAGGACAATGACCCAAATTCCACTAAAAAATGGCTTCAACAGAACAGAATACATCTTCTGGAGTGACCCAGTCAGAGTCCTGACCTCAACCTGATTGAATGAGATCGCTTAAGAGAGCGATTCACACATCCCAAGAATACTGCTACACTGAAACAGTTTTGTGGAAAGGAGTGGTCCAAAATTACACCAGATCATTGTGCAGGTCTGATCTGTAACTACAGGAAATGTTTGGTTGAGGTTATAGCTGGAGGGTCAACCAGTTATTAAGTCCAAAGGTTCACATACTTTTTCCACCCTGCACTGTGAATGTTTACATGTTATGTTCAATAAATACATAAAAACATATAATGTTTGTGTAGTATTATTTTAAGCAGACTGTGTTTTTCTATTGTTGTGACTTAGATGAAGTTCAGAGCACATTTTATGACCAATTCATGCAAAACTCCACATAATTCCAAAGGGTTCACATACTTTTTCTTGCAACCGTAACCTTCTTTCTGTTATACACTTCCGTGTGTTTCATTATCTAATGCTTCAAATAATTTTCTATTGTACTTTATGATAATAAGTCTAGTCAGCGTTAACATTTGGCAGGTGGGAAGTACAAAACTTGGCTGTTCTTCTCTCAGAGTTAGAGAACTGTTGTAAATATATGTGCTGCTTAAAGGTAAGCCTGTCACTATAATGATTATATTAACGTATCGTTCAATATGTAACAGATGGAACAATATGTTTGGGGTCAACATTTATTGTGTGTACATGTTCTTGGGACAATTTTGATTACTTTTTATCTATACAATAAGATTTAAGCCGTAAAAAGTTGAATGAATATGTGTCATCACAGATACAAACTAAGAACTAAAGTGTTTCATTCTGCTGTTTATTTAGTTCAGCTCTGTTTTTGGGGTTTTTTTCTTGTTTTTTTTGTTTGTTTGTTTTTTTTACAATATTGTAGATTTAGAATAGTTTTTGTGTTTGTTCAAAATGTGGTATTATGACAGGCCTACTTAAAGGTACACTGTGTAACTTTTCAGATATGGGGTCCACCACCAGGATATCCCCATGAAGATCATTTTGCCTGGAATGTTTCACAGTATGGTATTA
This sequence comes from Periophthalmus magnuspinnatus, assembly GCF_009829125.3. Lineage (NCBI taxonomy): Eukaryota > Metazoa > Chordata > Actinopteri > Gobiiformes > Gobiidae > Periophthalmus > Periophthalmus magnuspinnatus. The sequence continues at coordinate 1,701,354 of NC_047137.1, forward strand.
AACTTATTAAGTCACTTTACGGAGATGTTATATTAGAGTCTATTTTTAGTTTATTTCTATGTCTATTTTTTAAATTATTTTAAACTATTTATCTATTATCTATTCCTTCTGTTCTTTAACTGTGCAGTGCAATACTGGAATTTCCCCACTGTGGGAAAAATAAAGGCATATCTTATCTTATCTATCTAGTGCATTTATTCAATTGTATTGATGTATTTATTCAATTGTATTGATGTATTTATTTATATGGTCACCTCTCCATAGATCTGACTTGGTCTGCTGGCATTACCTGGGGACAAGTAGGTGGTTTGTCTCCAACAGAAAAGTTACATTGTGCATTTTTAACTGTATTTTCCGGGCTATAAGTCACACCAGCGAAAAAATGCATAATAATGAAGAAAAATACATGTATAAGTCGTACTGGACTATAAGTCGCATTTTTTGTAGAAATTAATTTTACTAAATCCAAGAACAAGAACAGACATTTTATCTTTAAAGGCAAGTTATAATAATAATAATAAAATCGAGAACTACACCTGAATAGCAGTACAGCAGGCTAATGTAACACATAAACAACAAACTGAATATGTGTCTGGTGTGTTTACGTAACATATTTGGTCTTACTTCTTCATCACATCAAATATAACATAAGCTCTGGTTCATATTACATATACACATAAAATTCATGGAAACTCATGGAAAAATATACATACCACTGTGACTTTCTAGTAAACAAACCAGTGCACCAAAAACTTTATATTTTACTTTTCAATTGTTTCTTAAATAGTGTTCTGTCGTGTAAGACTTCGCATTAGCGTAAAAGGCAGAACCGGAAAACAGGTATTTTTTTTTACTTAAACTAGACTTATGGTTCAGAAGCCCTTCATGAAGAAAAATACAACAAGGCAGTTTACGTCGCCCGGACTGGCGTTACCGGGGCCCCACCCTGGAGCCAGGCCTGGGGTGGGTGCTCGGCAGCGAGCGCCTGGTGGCCGGGCCTTTTCCCACGGGGCCCGGTCGGGCCCAGCCCGAAGAAACGACGTGGGGCCGTCCTCCCGTGGACCCACCACCTGCGGGAGGAGCCATGAGGGGCGGGTGCGGAGAGATCCGGGTAGCAGTCGAAGGCGGGGACCTCGACGACCGGATCTCCGGACATGGAGACTAGCTCTGGGGACATGGAATGTCACCTCGCTGGGGGGGAAGGAGCCTGAGCTTGTGCGGGAGGTTGAGCGTTACCGGCTAGATATAGTCGGCCTCACCTCCACGCACAGCTTGGGCTCTGGAACCCATCTTCTTGAGAGGGGTTGGACTCTCCATTTCTCTGGCGTTGCCCGCGGGGAGCGGCGGCGAGCTGGTGTGGGCTTGCTCATTGCCCCACAGCTCAGCCACTGCGTGTTGGGGTTCACTCCGGTGAACGAGAGGGTCGCGTCCCTGCGCCTTCGGGTCGGGGACAGGTCTCTCACTGTTGTTTCGGCCTACGGGCCAAACAGCAGTGCAGAGTACCCGGCCTTCTTGGAGTCCCTGGGAGGGGTACTAGACAGTGCACCAACCGGGGACTCCGTTGTTCTCCTGGGGGACTTCAACGCCCATGTGGGTAACGACAGTGACACTTGGAGGGGCGTGATTGGGAGGAACGGCCTCCCCGATCTGAACCCGAGCGGTGTTTTGTTATTGGACTTCTGTGCTAGTCACAGCTTGTCCATAACAAACACCATGTTCGAGCACAAGGGTGTCCATCGGTGCACATGGCACCAGGACACTCTAGGTCGGAGGTCGATGATCGACTTTGTTGTCGTGTCATCTGACCTCCGACCGCGTGTCTTGGACACTCGGGTGAAGAGAGGGGCTGAGCTGTCAACTGATCACCACCTGGTGGTGAGTTGGATCCGCTGGCGGAGGAGGAAGCCGGACAGACCTGGCAGGCCCAAGCGTATTGTGAGGGTCTGCTGGGAACGTCTGGCGGAGCCCTCGGTCAGGGGGGTCTTCAACTCCCGCCTCCGGGAGAGCTTCTCCCTGATCCCGGGGGAGGTTGGAGACATGGACTCCGAGTGGGCCATGTTCTCCACCTCTATTGTTGATGCGGCTGCTCGTAGCTGTGGTCGTAAGGTCTGTGGTGCTTGTCGCGGCGGCAATCCCCGAACCCGGTGGTGGACACCGGAAGTAAGGGATGCCGTCAAGCTGAAGAAGGAGTCCTATCGAGCCTTGTTGGCTCGTGGGACTCCTGAGGCAGCTGATGAGTACCGGCAGGCCAAGCGTGCCGCGGCTCGGGCAGTCACAGAGGCAAAAACTCGGGGTTGGGAGGAGTTCGGGGAGGCCATGGAGGAGGACTATCGGACGGCCTCAAAGAGATTCTGGCAAACCGTCCGACGCCTCAGGAGGGGAAAGCAGTGCTTCACCAACACTGTTTACAGTGCGGGTGGAGAGCTGCTGACCTCGACTGGGGATGTTGTCGGGCGGTGGAAGGAATACTTTGAGGATCTCCTCAATCCCACTGTCACGTCTTCCGAGGAGGAAGCAGAAACTGGGGACCCAGAGGCGGACTCGTCCATCACCCTGGCTGAAGTCACTGAGGTGGTTGGCAAGCTCCTCGGTGGCAAGGCTCCGGGGGTGGATGAGATCCGTCCTGAGTACCTCAAGTCTCTGGATGTTGTGGGACTGTCTTGGCTGACACGTCTCTGCAACATCGCGTGGCGGTCGGGGACAGTACCTGTGGAATGGCAGACCGGGGTGGTGGTCCCTCTGTATAAAAAGGGGGACCGGAGGGTGTGTTCCAATTACAGGGGAATCACACTCCTCAGCCTTCCCGGTAAGGTCTATTCCAGGGTGCTGGAGAGGAGAATCCGACCGATAGTCGAACCTCGGATTCAGGAGGAGCAGTGTGGTTTTCGTCCTGGTCGTGGAACACTGGACCAGCTCTATACTCTCCATCGGGTCCTCGAGGGCTCATGGGAGTATGCCCAACCAGTCCACATGTGTTTTGTGGATCTGGAGAAGGCATTCGACCGTGTCCCTCGTGGTGTCCTTTGGGGGGTGCTCTGGGAGTATGGGGTCCGGGGCTCTTTGCTAAGGGCTGTCCGGTCCCTGTATGACCGGAGCAGGAGCTGTGTTCGCATTGCCGGCAGTAAGTCAGACCTGTTCCCAGTGCATGTTGGACTCCGCCAGGGCTGCCCTTTGTCACCGGTTCTGTTCATTATATTTATGGACAGAATTTCTAGGCGCAGTCAGGGGCCGGAGGGGGCCTGGTTTGGGAACCACAGGATTTCATCTCTGCTGTTTGCAGATGATGTTGTCCTGATGGCTTCTTCGAGCCAGGACCTGCAGCAGGCACTGGGGCGGTTTGCAGCCGAGTGTGAAGCGGCTGGGATGAGAATCAGCTCCTCCAAATCCGAGGCCATGGTTCTCGACCAGAAAAAGGTGGTTTGCTCTCTCCGGGTGGGTGGTGAGTCTCTGCCCCAAGTGGAGGAGTTCAAGTATCTCGGGGTCTTGTTCACGAGTGAGGGAAGGATGGAGCGTGAGATTGACAGGCGGATCGGTGCAGCGTCTGCAGTGATGCGGTCGCTGTATCGGTCCGTTGTGGTAAAGAAGGAGCTGAGCCGGAAGGCGAAGCTCTCGATTTACCGGTCAATCTACGTTCCTACCCTCACCTATGGTCATGAGCTTTGGGTAATGACCGAAAGGACAAGATCGCGGATACAAGCGGCTGAAATGGGCTTCCTCCGCAGAGTGGCCGGGCGCACCCTTAGGAATAGGGTGAGGAGCTCGGTCACACGGGAGGAGCTCGGAGTAGAGCCGCTGCTCCTACACGTTGAGAGGAACCAGCTGAGGTGGCTCGGGCATCTGCTCAGGATGCCTCCTGGACGCCTCCCTAGGGAGGTGTTCTGGGCATGTCCCACCGGGAGGAGGCCCCGGGGAAGACCCAGGACACGCTGGAGGGACTATGTCTCTCGGCTGGCCTGGGAACGCCTTGGGGTCCCACCGGAGGAGCTGGAGGACGTGTCCGGGGTGAGGGAAGTCTGGGAGTCCCTGCTTAGACTGCTGCCCCCGCGACCCGGCCCCGGATAAGCGGAAGAAAATGGATGGATGGATGGATGGACTTATGGTAAATTTAACATTTACAATATTGTTCCAAATGAAACATTATAACCTTTGCGGTCTTATAAATGAAGGGGAAATAAATAAGGGGAAATTAAAAATGAAATGTATAAAAGAAAACAAGTCAAGTAAATTTTCTTACAGGTATTACAAACACAACATTGACATCTAGCGGTCAAACAAGTGAACTGTAACATGTATAATCAACCGTTACATAACATATACGCACATGAAGCATAGACAGCAAACTGAATATGTGTCTGGTATGTTAACGTAAGATATTAACAGTTAATCAGATAAATAAAACATAAAAAAACAAGCTAACAAGTTTACTCTCGATCTCACACCAAATCACTAAATCCATTGAACCATCGGTGTTGCTTCTGAACAACTCTGCCTGCTATGGAAGTAGATAAAGCGCCACTCCGTAAGTAAATGAAGCACTGCTTCCACAGGGCTCTCATACTGGTACACAAGCCCTTGTGCAGTTTTCAGTGTGACAATAACGAAGATGTGAAATTATATATTTTAATATTTTCACATATAACCCCAGCCAAACTATGAAAAAAAGTGTGAGCCATAGTCTGAAAAATATGGTATTTACAAATAAAAAGTCAATGATATGATGAAGGCAGAGGATGATAGATCCCCTCTGAGGTCTTGACACTGGTGGATGTGAAGGGGAGGAGATGGGGAAGCTGAAGATGCTGATGGATCTGCTCCTGTGGACGCAGGATAACAAGAGAGAGAGATGAAGACAGAAGCTGAGGAACAAAAGTGACCTTTATCATTTTTACAATTATTTTACACTCAGCTGCCTAGATAAGAGTCTCTTTGAAAGTTAAAATACATTAAAGATACACTATGTAATTTTTCAGGTGGGGGTCTGCACTTACTTGTCTATAATATCCCAGTGTGATATTAGACTTATCTTATCTTGTCGTACTGGACTATAAGTCTTGTATATATTCAAGTCGATGTTTTATTGTTCAGATAATACCTTAAAAAAACATTGCTGCCTACTGTAGTAGCCTATACGTCTTGCCTCGCTACAGATCTGACCTGTAACTTGACCTGGTGACAGCATCTGCTTGTCTTCATGGAGAAAGTTTCATGCCATACAGTATAAAATCTCCATGCAACAGCAGGTGACTGACCCTCCACCAGAAAAGTTACACAGTGAACCGTTAAATGAAACAGTTTCTTCGCACGGGATTACGGGATGTCTGTAAAATGTAAATTACCTCTCAACATCTGGGTTTTGTGTGTATTCACATGTTTTAAAACATGTCCATAATCTGCCACTTTTTACCATGGATCTTTTAAAATAAGGGTCAGTATTCTAAGTTTGTTTTTAGCCTGATGCACCTGTACATCTCATCAAACTTGTTTCTTTCTTACCACGCTGATGCAACCATTAATTATAATGACCTCCACACTGTCACACTCCGTATGAAATAGCCGCGATCTCTCTCTGTTAATCTGCCGCTCCATCTAAACTTTACAAACTTTGCACCAAAAGCATCCGAACTTTTCCAAAGAGGCTCCATGCCATGCCCTGGAGCCTAAATGTGGCTGCCTATTGAAGTCACTTGGCCATGCTCAATGGCACATATTCCAAGTTTAGCCTTTAGTGACTAGGTAAGTGTGACCGGTGGACTTCTGCGTTGTGTTGTAAGGGTGCTAAGGAGCCACAAGACACCGCGGGAATTTTTGGAGTCACCTTTAATCTGTTTCATAAAAAGTATAAAACTTTATGAACATGTGCCGTCGGTCCAGCCCACACTATACAAAAGAAGACAATGAACAAAGTCAACAACTCCCCGCACTTGCTCACATGAACAAACAAAAACATCGAAACAATACAGGAGCTCAATAATAAATTAAATACAAAGAAAATATAACCATAGATGTAAACAAAGATAAAGACAATTAAAAGACGACACTTGGGATTACAATGAATGACTGACCTCTTCCCAATACCGGTTTGCAAAGGGAAGAGGCGGGAGTCAAACCCCGAATTTATACCAGGAGCAAGGCGAGGGACACACGAAGAAGAAAAACAAAGAAGAAGCGGCTGGAGGACCAAGGCTGCACATAAAATCAAAACACCAGGTATGGACAAAACTGTGACAAATAAAAGCAGAATTTTGTGTAATTATGCATTAATTATACATATATATGAACCGGTTACATAAATCCAGGCCTGACCTGCCAAGCCACCATGCGCAGTTGAGCCCTTCCCCCATGAGGAGTTGCACAATGAGAGCGAGGGGAGCAGCCATGAAGGAGGCATAATGTTTATAATTCCGGGGCACTTCTGAATCATTTTCTAAACCTGCGGCTCATTCATTACATTTCAGCTTGTTCGCATTGCTTAACTTAGCTAGAGTGGACAGAGAGTATAGCTGAAGTTAACGATCAAAAAGCGTTTGTTTAAGACAGTTTGTGATCACATTACACTCTATGAGAAAAATCCTTTCTGGGCAGGCAGGATTTTTTGGTTGTATTACCAATGAGTGGCTTCTAATCCAACTTGAGACAGCTTTAAGATAGCAATACCGTATCCAGTTATTTTAATAGATCCATGCTTCATGCTGCTGGTCCTCAGTTGGCATAACAACCGTCTTGTACTTCCAGGTCACATCTTTACTGCTGTTTGTTTTTTACAAACATCAATAAAGGTGTTGCAATTTACTTTTTTATTGCAAAAAACAAAAAAACAAAAAAAAACACCAAAAAAACAACAATAGCTGGATTACAGTATGGTCCATGACGATTGAATATTATAAATTTTGGTCACATCTGGACCTAAAATGAGCCATAGAGACATTTTAAATCACTGTTAGCTTCAATAAATTAATAAAAAAATAGATCAAATCATTTTTTCAGACATTTATGATTCACATGGGGCTAGAACCACAGACAGCATTTGCAATGATTACAATTTACCTGAGGTTCCTATCTAAAACTAATCCCATGCCAATAGGGCTTAAGGGAGCCAATGATGAACATATAAAAAAAATACAAAATGTACTAGATTCTATTACATCATGTTCTTGTCAATTTAATGGAGATGAGTCGTCTTTCACAGATCTGCACGTTTGACCCTCTGAGCTCCATTTAGTTTAAAGCACCGAAACACTGCCAGAATAACTCCCAAAATGCTTCACGGAGGAGGGGAGGAGAGAGAGGAAGGAGGGAAAGGAAGAAAGAAAGAAGAGAGGCGGGAACAAGAGCAGAGGAGGGTGGAAGAGAGACATAATTATTCTAGAAAAAATGTAATTGTAGCTTGTCTATTCTTTATCATGTAAATGGACACATTTATACAGGACTTTTCTATCTCCCCTGGGCACAAGAAGGAATCATTCACCCATACACACACATTCATACCCTCTGCCAACTGAGCTAAAACTGGGAACAAGACTTGAAGCAACAACCTTCAGATCAATGGACAAACGAGCTGACAACTGACCTTCTTCCACCTGTAAGTCCAAAGATGGTATTACCTTTACCAAAATGTCCAAATGTGTGTGGACTATCCCTAGATCAAGGGTTAGGGTTAGGTCAAGGCACTGTACCTGACTCACTTTCTTAAAACCCTGAAAAACAGAACTGGTTCATTTTACGGTTTGCAGTGGTTCGAACTCCACCTTATGCATTCGGAGCAGCAGTGGACTCATTTTGACCTCAAGAGCTGCTTATATAATATATCTACTGAGGTTTTGCACATTTTGCTCAAATACATACTGATATCCATCCATCCATCCATTTTCTTCCGCTTATCCGGGGCCGGGTCATGGGGGGAGCAGTCTAAGCAGGGACTCCCAGACTGTCCCTCACCCCGGACACGTCCTCCAGCTCCTTCGGTGGGACCCCAAGGCGTTCCCAGGCCAGCCGAGAGACATAGTCCCTCCAGCGTGTCCTGGGTCTTCCCCCGGGGCCTCCTCCCGGTGGGACATTGCCCAGAACACCTCCCTAGGGAGGTATCCTAAGCAGATGCCCGAGCCACCTCAACTGGTTCCTCTCGACGTGTAGGAACAGCGGCTCTACTCTGAGCTCCTCCCGTGTGACCGAGCTCCTCACCCTATCCCTAAGGGTGCGCCCGGCCACCCTGCGGAGGAAACCCATTTCAGCCGCTTGTATCCGTGACCTTGTCCTTTCGGTCATTACCCAGAGCTCATGACCATAGCTGAGGGTAGGAACGTAGACTGACCGGTAAATCAAGAGCTTTGTCTTTGGGCTCAGCTACTTCTTTACCACAACGGACCGATACAGCGACCGCATCACTGCAGACGCTGCACCGATCCGCCTGTCAATCTCACGCTCCATCCTTCCGTCACTCGTGAACAAGACCCCGAGATACTTGAACTCCTCCACTTGGGGCAGAGACTCACCACCCACCCGGAGAGGGCAAACCACCTTTTTCCCGTCGAGAACCATGGCCTCGGATTTGGAGGAGCTGATTCTCATCCCAGCCGCTTCACACTCGGCTGCAAACCGCCCCAGTGCCTGCTGCAGGTCCTGGCTCGAAGAAGCCATCAGGACAACATCATCTGCAAACAGCAGGGATGCAATCCTGTGGTTCCCAAACCAGACCCCCTCCGGCCCCTGGCTGCGCCTAGAAATTCTGTCCATAAATATAATGAACAGAACCGGTGACAAAGGGCAGCCCTGGACAAACTGTCCATAACAAACTATGACAAACTATCTCAGTATTTTTTAAACAAAGGGAAAGTAGTCTGGTCTCCACTCTCCAACACATCTGGAGTCAGAACCAAATATGTTCATCCAATTAGATTTGTTCATTTCAGATTAACAATTAGGTGCTTCACTCATTAATTCTGTAGAAATCCACCATGTTTTCAATCCCCTGTGATTTTTTTTCCTTCTTTTTTTACTGTTAAGCAGCCATATTGGTTTTGATTCATACACACCATGCATGTCCCTGATTGGCTATTCCACCTGTCAATAACTCTGGGAGATTAAGAGGTGACTCACATGTTCGAAACAATGTACATAATCCCGAACAATTATAAGGAGGACAATTATAAGGAGGACAACAATCAGTCAGAAAATCATAATTTCTTCAGCAAACGCTAATTTGATTTTGTGATAAACCACTGAACTTCTTAGTATATGTTGCATGGATATGCTTCACAAAACAAAACTGGTTCCTGTTATGTATGACCTATGACCTCTAATAGGGCAGTATATATATGAAAAAAAAAAAATCTCACCCTCCGCAGGTGGTCTCATCCCCTCTTTTTTCCACACTCGGGACCTCTACCAGAGGCTTGGGAGCTTGAGAGTTCTGCGCAGTGCCTTTGCTGTTCCTAGTACTGCACTTTTCAGATTGAGATGTCTGATGTTTTCCTGGGATCTGCTGAGCCATTCCTCCAGTTTGGGGGTCACTGCCCCACGTGCTCCGATGACCACGGGCACCACTGATACCTTCACCTTCCAGGCCTTCTCCAGCTCTTCTTTGAGCCTTTGATATTTCTCTAGTTTTTCATGTTCCTTTTTCCTGATGTTCCCATCACTTGATATTGTAATGTCCACCACAACAAATTTGCTCTTTTGTTTATCCACCACAATGTCCGGTTGGTTCGCCATCACCATTCTGTCAGTCTGTGGAAGTCCCACAGGATCTTGGCTCGATCATTCTCCACTACCTTTGGAGGAGTTTCTCACCTTGATCTTGGGGTTTCCAGTCCGTACTCTGCACAGATGTTTGTGTACACTATGCCCACCACTTGGTTATGCCGCTCCATGTATGCTTTCCCTGTCAGCATCTTCAATTCAATTCATTTTATTTTTGTAACGCCCAAAATCACAACAATAGTTGTCTCGAAGGGCGTTCATGTTTTGGTTGATGGGGGAAACTGGAGTACCCGGAGGAAACCCATCCAGACACGGGGAGAAACATGCAAAACTCCACACAGAAAGGCCTGGGTGACCCGGGGATCAAACTAAACCTTCTTGCTGTGAGGCATGAGTGTTGCCACTCAGCCACCGTGCTGCCTACACACAAAAACTGACAACTAGAATGTTGTGATCAATGGTGTCAAACGCTGCCCTGAGGTCCAGTAGGACCAGGACTGAAGCCAGCCCGTTATCAGCAGCTATTAGTAAGTCATTTGTTACTTTAAGAAGTGCAGTCTCTGTGCTGTGGTGAGCTCTAAATCCAGATTGAAATTTTTCAAATATATTATTGTCCTGCAGGTGGCGGCAGAGCTGTTTCACCACCACTCGTTCTAGAATTTTTGAGAGGAAGGGAAGATTAGAGATAGGTCTATAGTTGGCTAGTTCATCAGGATTTTGGTTAGGTTTTTTCAAAAGGGGTTTAATCACAGCATACTTAAAGGACTGAGGAACGTAGCCATTTTCTAATGAGATATTTATTATGTTATGGATGGAATCTATTATTACGGGGAGGGCTTCTTTGAGGAGTCTGATTGGAATAGGGTCGAGCATACAGGTTGATGGTTTGGATGACATGATGGCTGAGGTAACCTCCACCTCATCAACAGGAGTAAATTTATCTAATATTATTAGAGGATCTATGTGGGATATTGGTACAGACTGGATTAGCTCAGAGCTGATTTTTGGAGTAGCTTTGTTGATTTTGGCTCTAATGGTTGTAATTTTGTAATCGAAGAATTGAAGAAAGTCATTACAACTAATGTTCGAGGGGATAAGAGACTCATTAGCAGTGTGGGAGTTTGTCAGCCTGGCTACAGTGCTGAACAGAAATCTGCTGTTATTTTTGTTTACTTCTATTAGATTTGAATAGTATCTGGTTCGGGCGATCCGCAGAGCGGCCTTATAAGTGAGCAGGCAGAGCTTCCATGCCTTCAGAGACTGCTCAAAGCTTCTCTGTGCGTCTTACATGTTGTTTGAGTGTCCTGAGCTGTAACGTGTACCATGGAGCCGGAGGTCTTGGTTTAATGCTTTTCTGTTTTAGCGGAGCTACAACATCGAGAGCAGATTTTAAGGTGAGTATTGTTCTGTCAATCAATTGATCAGTGACAATTGGATTCAAATTATTTTCATTGTCACATGACATATCTTTTAATAATGGCTCAATAATTTCTTTAAACTCTGTAACCGATTTATCTGATAATGTGCTGGATAGTCTTTTAGTATAAATTGAAAGGTAATTAAGAAATGGTCAGAGAGTATAGGGTTTTGAGGAAGGACAATTAGATCATTAATCTCAATACCATAGGTTAGAATGAGATCTAGAGTGTGATTGTGACAGTGAGTCGGCTTATTCACACTCTGGGTGAAACCGATCCCATCCAGGAGCGCGCCAAAAACATTACTGAGGCAATCACTGCCGTTATCTACATGTATGTTGAAATCTCCAACTATAACAATCCTTTCCCAATTCAAAACTAAACTTGAAATGAAATCAGAAAACTCTATCAGGAAGTCGGCATATGGACCAGGAGGTCGATAAATTATTATAAATATAACAGCTTTTTGTTTTTTCCAATTGGGGCACGTAATGGAGAGTGCGAGGCTTTCAAAGGAGAGGTATGTATAGTTGGGTTTGGGGCTGAGAATTAGACTGGAATGAGAGATGACGGCCACACCACCACCTCGACCTGTGCTCCAGGCACTCTGAAAGTTCATGTGACTTGATGGTGTAGATTCGTTTAATCTAACATAATCATTTTCCCGAAGCCATGTTTCAGTTAGGGCTAGCAGATCAATATTAAGGTCGCCAATTAGTTCATTTATTAAAAGAGACCTGATGTTTAGCAGTCCACATTTTACACACTTATCATTTTGTTTATTTGCAGCACATTTATTTATTTTTATTAAGTTATGAGATCTGACAGCTTCCTTGTCAGAGTTTAGGGGTGTTTTATTTGTACTTTGTACGTGGGGCACACACAGTCTCTGTCTGTTTGGAGCTGTTCTCGCTGACTGAGCTGTGCCTCACTGGTCTAAACTGCTCCCTAACGTCACTATAGCTGTGCTTCCCTGAGCTATTCCGCATGCTAGTCTTACCTGGTCAATCTAGACTAGCAATCATATTCTGAGCTAACAGGGCGGAGCCAGCCTGCGTGGGATGGATGCCCTCTCTACGTATAAGCCTAGGCTTCCCCTCAAATGCCCTCCAATTATCTATGAAGACGACACCATTCTGCAGGCACCAATTGGTCAACCACTGGTTGACTGCTGAAAAGCGGCTGTTCATTTCACAATTAGTGTAGGTTGGGAGGGGGCCAGAGAAGTACACAGACTCCGACATCGACTTAGCCAATTCACAGACTGCAGCTATCTGTAACTTAACCACCTCTGACTGACCGCGCCGAGTATCGTTTCCCCCCGCGTGTATAACGATCCAGCGGTACCTATTCTTACTTTTCTAAGATTCCCCTCGATGTCACCCAGTCTGGCTCCAGGATAACACCGCGTGGAAGCTGCAGGCAGTTCCACATCCCTGACTATGGAGCTCCCTATGACTAAAGTGTCCCGGGTCCAGCTCAGGGGAGCAAACCTGTTCTGGACGGGGAGCTCTCTACTCTCAGCCCTGTGTCCCTGGCCTGTCCTAGTCCTACGCTTTCTGCTAACTGTCACAAACCTGTCCTGGTCTGATCTCGGCTGCACGGGTTGCGCTGGGGGGCTAGTCTCGCTAGCTATGCTAAAGCTACTGCGGTCCGCGGTCCCTACTGCTGCTACCTGACTGTAACTCGGGGTCAGAGCCTCCAATGAGCGGATCCGCATTTCTAACTCTGAAACCCTGGCCTGCAGGACTGCCACTACACTACATTTAACGCAGCTGTCCCTGTCATCGTCAAATAAGCCAGGGTCATCACTCCACATATGGCAACCAGGGCAGGGAAGAGCGAGAGAAGCGGAGGAAGGTTTAGCCATGATGCTAGTCGGCTAGGCTAGTTCAGGCTGAACCGAGAGCTAGAGGGGCTTAATCCACGAAGTACGGAGCAATAGATGCTGAATGAAACTTTGGTGTTTTAACGAAGTATTCAGGCACTAGTGTAGATGTTAGAAACTGCTTTTAAAACTGTAAGGATTTGTGGATTAACAATTTCAGGAAAGAGACGCTAGATATACAACTCGCAAAACAGAATGCACTCACCCAGAAATGACGTCAGACAATCCATCACATAACCTGCAGTTATGTGATGGATTGTCTCAGGGGCCTCTTTGCACAGCCTACACCTTGGTGTTACGGCCCTGGGCCTTAAGTTTGTTTTGTTGTTTGTATTTATGTATTTTGTTTACTGTGTGTGCTCCCCAACTCTCCTCTTCCCCTTAAACCTGGCTGCTGGATCCCTGTGCCATGATTGGACAACCGATTTCAGCCTCGCCCACCTCCAGCCGCCTCCCGCCCCATTTAAGGAGATTGGGGAGACCTGCTCGGGGCTGCTGGCCTGGAGTGGCCAGTATGCCTCTGTTTGTGTAAAGTCTCGTTTCTTCAGTCACTACCGGGGGTAGTGGCTTTTGTTAAGAGACAGTTTGATCGTCAGTTCTGACTCTGTTTGTCCGTGCACAAGATTTTGTTATTGTAAAATGTATTTAGTTACTTTACCTTTGTTTTATTTGGTTTAATTCTTTGCAAGGTACCTTTGTTTATGTATGTTTACTTGCCTTTTGTTTAGTTCACCCCTACACCCCTGTTAATTAAATTACCTTATTTTATCGTCTTGGATTTCTTTTTTTTATTACCTCCCTTCCCCCACACGAGCTGGGTTGTAACACTTGGGTCTTGTCTGGTGTGGTAGATCTGGGCCTCTATTGCTCTGGTGCTCAAGGCCTGCTCCTGTGCACCCAGGATGTCTCCGTGCTGTCCTTCAGTCCAGATTTCTTGATATCAGCCACTTCAGTTATGTTTCGGTGGTACATCCCATGCAGGGGCTTGTCCTTCCATGAAGGTTTCTCCAGTACTTCTTCTCTGCGCTCCACTGTCTGAGACATTTGCTGAGCACGTCATCTGATGGAGCCTTGTCCTTGATGTACTTATGGATCTTGGATGTTTCGTCCTGCACTGTGGTTCTCACACTCACTAGTCCTCGGCCTCCTTCCTTACGGCTCGCGTACAGTCTCAGGGTGCTGGATTTGGGATGGAACCCGCCATGTGCACTTTTGTCATTCCCAGGTTTGATCCAATATGGCCGACTTCCTGTAGGTTTTAGGGGAGGACCATGATAGATTTTTATGATGACTTTTTTCCGGGTCGGGCTCTCATTGGCCCAATGAAGATCAAAGTTTCAGTTTCAGGCACTACCAAGTCATCTTCCCTTATTTTTATTTTTTCTCAGGGTCTTTGGTGACAATTAGAGCTTGTGGAGTTCAAATTTTTGACACCACTCACTGCCACGTCGGGGGCGTGTTTACTACTTGATTTTTAGGCATTTTTCATGCTCTGGATGCAGTTTTAATGAGTCCCTCGCCGGGACGTTGTCCCAGGCTTGGGCCTAATAATAATAATAATAGCAAACTATGGTAAGCATACCAAGTGAAAATACTAATGGAAAGCAATAATATGGGCACAAAAGTTGACCAGAAAACAAAACACAAACCACACAGTATACAGAGTATGTAACAAAATAATTAATTAATCATCCCATTCAAAGATTTAAAATTTAATAGCATATTCTCTAACTCTCCATTGCCAAATGTTTTTGATTAATCAACAAAATAACATAAAGTCGCATTTGTAAAAATTTATAAAAATCATGCTTTAGTAATCCATATTCTTCACTTAAATCGGAAAAAACAAGTTTTTAAGTATGTTATTTTTAAATAACTGATGAAACTGCATTAATCCAATTTTTTTCCAATTTGACAACAACGATTTTCCAATTGAGCTTAGGAGGTCACGGTTTGAAGATATTCAATATTCATTGAAAGTCCACAATGTTTTTTAACATCTTGAAAGGTACACAAAATGTTATACACAACATAAATGCTCGATATGGGAGGTAGCATTTTCATATTATTAATAAATGGCAATGAAGCCAATGAAACAGGAGAACACAGTTCTCTCTCCAGCTAGCTTTCACTTGACATGACCAGTAATAGAATTGGAAGTTGGAAGCTCCAGACCCCCTTTATTTTTGGCTTTGGATAGCATTTTGTAGACAATTCTAGGTGTACCTTTTTCCAGATAAATTGGGTTAAATGTTTATTCAGTAATTTAAAGATTGATTTGTCAATGTAACATGGTAATGATTGATACAGGTATATAAAACAAGGTATTACATTCATTTTAATTACATAAATCCTCCAAGGAGTGAAATGGGGAGGAGATTCCAGTTTTCTAGTTCTTCACTATTTTTTCTAAGCAGGCATATAGCTCCTTTAGATTAGATGCTATATTTACCCCCAAGTATTTAAAGCCCATCTGTGTCCAGGAAAAAGGGGACAATTCTTTAAGTTGCTTAGTTAGATTTGTATTGGAAAAAAACAAAACATAAAAACAAAACATTCTTTACCTTTTTTTTTTTTATGTTAACCCTGTAGCTTGATACAGCTCCAAATTTCTCAATAGCTTCTATTATTTGCAGAATAGATTTTTGAGGTTCTGTGGCATATAGAACAATGTCATCTGTGTATGAGTGATAAGATATATTAATTATTTGTGCTGTTGTATTCGGTGGTTAAAAAGGTTTGTCATCACACTGGGGTCTTCATGTTCGTGAGTTCTTTCTGCAGGGCTATGTTAAAGATATCATGTATCAAACAAAGATACGGGACATTACTGAAGTAAACCACAGAAATTAACTAACTTCATACCAGAGTTTAGTAGCAAAACGTCTTCTCTAATTCTCCCTTGAAATGAATGGGATTCCCACTTAACCGGAAGTCATTCGGTCAATAGGAAAAGCTTATAGTTTTGGCTGATTCAGATAATTAAAAATTGTGTTTATTGCATCTTACTAAAGAGGAGCTATTATGTAAAATTTTACCCTTTTATGTAAAATTTTGCCCTCTTTAATACCCTATAGAAGAAAAATACCCCCTTTTTAATTCCTCATGTAAGTGAAACACCAGCTCTTTAATGGCTGCAGAGTCCTCCCTGTTTTCTCTGCTCGGATCGCGACGCTGAATAATTCAAACATTACCCGATCACAGTCGTAAACTCACTGCTGCTCTGCTCCTCTGTGTTAGCGTCACTTCACATGGGGCTAAATGTACCAGTGCTTTATTATACGTACATATGCATATATACATATTGTAAACATATGCAGATGAGATGAGGTTTATGCACTAATGCTTTTCTGTCATGAGATAAATGTAGCGTGGAGCTGTAGAATACATTACTGTCATAGTGTGTGGGGATTTGAATAAAGATGAAACAGAATCAAAACATTGCTCACTTTTTTATCCATTGACCAAACCACTTTCTCCTCGATATTTAATAACATATCTGGTGCTTAAAAGACTGGAATGAACTGTCCCTAAAATACTTACCTGACAAATCCAGACTGATGTCTCTCTGGATTTTTTTATACAGCAGGATATCAGTCTGTTCCCCACGCCCACTGTTGTGTCTCGAGTCAGAACCAAATATGTTCATCCAATTAGATTTGTTTTTTTTAGTGACATGGGAAAAGAAGTAACTTTCTTTATTTCTTTATTTTTTCTTTTAATAGATTGTTTTTCCAGACCAAGGTTTAGTTTGTTTTCATACCTGACAGTTAGGACTGCTCACTGGTGCTCTTCCTCAGAGTGATCACATCATGTTATGTCAGCTGATTTAAACAGGTTTTGGCTTAAATCAGCTGGCTGGATATGTCACAGAGTTCAAATCTTCATCAAGTAATTAGATGCAGACTCGTAAACTCTGGTTTATATCTTGTTTAGTCCAAATTTAGACTTTTATTTTTAATCTGATTCATACATTATTTAGAGTTGGTTTAGTTCTGCTTGTTTTTAACTATAACTTTTATGCAGCCCAGATGGAATCTAGTATTTGCACAATACTAAAATTTCAAACTCTATATTGAAACTAAGGAATAGACCCATTCTGATACCTCAAAAAAAAAAAAAAACAACAACAAAAAAAACCAAAAAACATTTATTTAGAAAATAGAATGAGATGGGATATTTTTACTATTGATATGCAAACAATGAGTATCTAGCTTTGAGACTACTTTCAGTATCTATTCTAAACATTTACAATTTACCTCATAACTAATCTATACCTGTATTTGTGTACAGTAAGGCAAATAAGTATTTGAACACCCTGTGATTTTGCAAGTTCTCCCACTTAGAAATCATGGAAGGGTCTGACATTTTCATCTTATGTGCATGTCCACTGTGAGAGACATAATCTAAAAAAATCTGGAAATCACATTGTATGATTTTTAAAATAATTTATTGTTTATAATTTATGTTACTGCTGTGTGGTGGAAATTTAAATATATTCATGTTGTGTCTTTAAATGCATTTGATCTGTGTCTGTCAGACCCAGACCAGACATTAAAATGTGTGAAGATTCTGTCTTCATCCCAGAGGAAACTCGTTGTTGTTCTATCTGACTAAGTGTAAAATTTCATTATCATATGTGTGTGAAACAAAAGTCACTCTGCTTTGAAATGTATGTAGCATTGTCATTCTGGTATAAAATAGTCAGAGCACAGATGTTCAGGGGTTTAGATTTGGACTTAGACTGAGAGGGGAACTGGGGGAGAGGCCGGGAGGCTACCAGCCTGTGGCCAGGGCAGGCCTGGGCCCTGTCCTGTCTGTAGCTGCTGTAACAAACGATAAACCTTTTTTTCTGTATTTCAAAACTCACCGAGCTTCGCAAATGGATTACTTTTCAACTAGAACTGTAATTTTTTCCACAACAGCTGCAAATAAGTATTTGAACACCTGTCTATCAGCTAGAAGTCTGACCCTTAAAGACCTGTAAGTCCACCTTTAAAAGGTTCACCTCCACTTCACTTATTATCCTAAATTAGAAGCACCTGTTTGAGGTCGTTAGCTGCATAAAGACACCTGTCCACCCCATACAATCAGTAAGACTCCAACTACTAACAAGACCAAAGAACTGTCAAAATGCAGGTGAAAAAAGATCCACTGTTGGAGCAATTATTAGAAAATGGAAGAACATGACTGTCGGTCTCCCTCAGACTGGGGCTCCATGCAAGATCTCACCTCGTGGAGTCTCAATGATCCTAAGAAAGGTGAGGAATCAACACAGAACTACACGGGAGGAACTGGTCAATGACCTGAAAAAAGCTGGGACCACCGTTTCCAAGGTTACAGTAATACACTAAGACGTCATGGTTTAAAATCATGCATGGCACGGAAGGTTCCCCTGCTTAAACCAGCACATGTCCAGGCTTAAGTTTGACAATGACCATTTGGATGAACCAGAGGAGTCATGAGAGAAAGTCATGTGGTCAGATGAGACCAACATAGAACTTTTTGGTCTTAATTCCACTCGCCGTGTTTGAAGGAAGAAGAATGATGAGTACCATCCAAAGAACACCATCCTTACTGTGAAGCATGGGGGTGAAAACATCATGCTTTGGGGGTGTTTTTCTGCATATGGGACAGGACGACTGCACTGTATTAAGGAGAGGATGACCGGGGCCATGTATTGCAAGATTTTGGGGAACAACCTCCTTCCCTCAGTTAGAGCATTGAAGATGGGTCGTGGCTGGGTCTTCCAACATGACAATGACCCGAAGCACACAGCCAGGATAACCAAGGAGTGGCTTCGTGAGAAGTGGAGTGGCCTTGCCAGTCTCCAGACCTAAACCCAATGGAAAATCTTTGGAGAGAGCTCAAACTCCGTGTTTCTCAGTGATAGCCCAGAAACCTGAATGATCTAGAGAAGATCTGTGTGGAGGAGTGGGCCAAAATCCCTCCCACACGCTCCTTAAACACACCCAACACGTCTCCCACATGCCTCTAAAACAATATGTAAGGTACTGTGTGCGTCTGGCATGCACTGATTACTGATCCATCTTCAACCGAGTTGTCCTTGGTCAGAAGGAACAGGCAAAGTCCACTTGTATAGTTCAGGGATGTTTATTCAGGAGGAGGGAGCAGGTGACATGAGGGACTGATTGTTACACAGGTAGTTTTGTGGTGGTGTATCACTGTATAGATGTGTGTTTATGTGTGTGTGTGTGTGTGTGTGGTTATGTGAAAGAAAGACAAAGTATATATGCATTAGCAACACCAGAAACACTAATAAGCTATACAATTAATGAACAGAGAAAATGGCATGTTATAACACAAAGAACCACACGGGGCGCTCTCACACAATAAATTAACTATGTAAACCTTAAGTGTTCGTATAAATGTAATAATGAACAAATTATTACATTTATACGAATGGGCAAAAACTGTACAAAATATGGATGTAGGGAAGAATATTAGCTATTGCAAAAAGATGGACAATGGATGGACACAATTGAAGCGTTGTTATGTGGTAATTGCACGTGGAGCACATCGAACGATAAAAATACACATTTGTGAAATAAACTGGCTAAATACAACATTCATGCCCAATTACAAACAATACATCGTATGAACGCTCACAGGACTCATATACACAAAATTAAGCTCCGCTCCTAATACTCAAAAGTCCATTAGTTTGGAGAAGTGCTGCCAGTATCATCTGGCACTTCCGGAAGCCCCACTAGTTTGGTTACAGGGCGAACATAAATACTGTCTTCTGTGGCTCGAACAATGCCGTCTGATCCTGAGAAAACCTTGGTGATTGTGCCAACAGGCCACAGTCCTCTGGGGAGATTTGCATCTACAATCATAACAATTTGTCTTACAGCAACATTATCAGTAGATTTCCTTCATTTTTGTCTCAGCTGAAGCCCAGGGAGGTAGTTCTGGACAAAGTGCTTCCAGAAATGGTCGCTGATGACCTGTCTGTATTTCCATCTCCTGTTAGACAGAGCATCATGAGGGCCATACACTGCCTGTGGTAATGCTGCATCATGCTGCCCCATTAACAAGAGGCTTGGAGTTTAGGATGCCCTCAACCCTTATTGGCATTGTAAGCAAGACGACGGTTCAATGTTCCACGATTTAATAAGGTTAGGCTGAAGCATTTTTTTGTTTATCAGTCAATCCCTAAAATAAACAAGGAGCTCAATCCATAGCTATCAAAGTGCTAGAAAGTGAGTAAATGTATGTCACTTGAATTAATGTTTGTATAGCGTCTGTGTCGCATGTGTTGTGATGTTAATGTGTAGCAACGGAGCCACTGTTTTTATGTGCAAGACAAATTTCAGATCTCTGATCTGACAATAAAGTATTATCTATCTATCTATCTATCTATCTATCTATCTATCTATCTATCTATCTATCTATCTATCTATCTATCTATCTATCTATCTATTTTTCCACCACAGCTTGAACTGAAACTGTCACCCCACTAAGAAAAGCAGACAACCAGTCCAAACCCATGTAAGTAAGAGGACTGCTTTTACTAACCTGTGTCTTGAGTTTTGTCTCTACAGACACCCTGGTTCTTTCTCAGAGGGAGTTTTTCCTCTCCACTGTCACTCAGGAGTCCAATCTTGGGGTCTTCATCAGTGCTGCTTTAGCCCTACTCAGTACTACAAAACTCATAAATATTCTCTATTCAGACCCCTTCAGTCACCATACTTGAACCTTTACTTGGTTGGTATTTTTTTACTGTTTATGTGCCGCACCACCTGGCACTAGACTATGTACTAGACTAGACGCATGTACTCGATTCTCTTAACTCTAGGGCTGCATGATTTTTTTTTTATTTTTTTTTATTGAGATTTTTCTATAAACAGACAGGATATCTTGTTCTTTGTAGAGTATCTTCTATTGTCTAAATAACTGCGGCTTTGGGTGTGATAATGCATTAACTCAAATTGTGATTTAAATTTGATTGTGATACATTGTGCAGCCTTTTTTAACCCTTCCATTACTAGTTTATCACTTAAGAAAAGGGTAATACACAATAACAACACTGCTAGTACCTTCAGATTGAAAATAGCACAAAATGAAATGCGTGTTGTTGTTTTTTTTGTTTTTTTGTCTACATTTGACCCATCCTTCAATGTTAGACGCACAACATGGTAATAAAAAGGTAGGTGAAGGTTCAATGTAAAAAATAAAATATATTGTAAAGAGGGGGTATTATGTAAAATAATTTTGTGGTATCTTTCTCACAATTTTTACCATTGTTCCTTCATTAAAAACATGCCTACAGAGGTTTTAGATGTTTATGCATGTTTGAGTATTTTAGCAATCTCTCTCGAGCCCTATTTGAACCCTCCTTATGGTTAGCAGTATGAGTCTGTGCACAGCTCTGCCTACAAGACTACGCCACCCATTCTCCCACATGACAATTCTCCATAAATATACAAAAACATGATACCAAAACTGTACACAGCAACTTCATAAACCTGATGCACTCTGATTCTGTTGTGAAGTGATAGTGATAGTGCTGTGAAAGAGGAGTGACAAGGAGTAAAGGGAGGGGGCTCAGAGCTTCAAAAAATGTATAAGACATGTTAATTCGTTGTTTGCTGTGAATACAGTGTTCCTTCGTTTATTGCGATGGTTACGTTCCAAAAATAACACGCAATAGGCAAAATCTGCGAAATAGAAAGCTTTATTTTTTACAATAATCATATGTATTTTAAGAGTGTAAAACCCCTCTCCACACAGTTTATACACTTTTCTCAGATAGGCATTAACATTTTCTCACATTATCTGTGTAAACCCTCAATCGTCCAGGTCTGATCCATTGCAAAAGAAAAATCTGTCAACTGGACAAAACTTCTTCAGGCAAATCCACAGCTGTGCCGTGGACTCACCGGTCTCTCCTTTTATGCCTAACTTATACGTGGAACAATTTGAACAGGAGGCTTTTGCCTCTCTTCCAGGTACTCCACCCACACATTGATATCAATATGTGGATGACACCTGGACTAAAATCAAAATTTAAGATCTGGAGCCCTTTACTGCATATATTAATGCAGTGGATCCAAACATCAAGTTCACATGGGAAGAAGCCAAGGAGAACAAACTGACCTTCTTAGATTGTGCAGTAATAATAGGAGAGGACCGGCGACTCCAGGTAGAAGTTTACAGGAAGCCCACACACACTGACCAATACCTGCTGTTGGATTCACACCATCCACTGCAGCACAAACTTGGAGTTATCCATACACTACAACACAGAGCTCAAGTTGTGCCCACTAACACAGAGGAAAAAGTGAATGAGGAGCAACATGTGGAGAAAGCCCTCTCTGTTTGTGGATATCCAAAATGGGCCTTCAATAGATCTAAGAGAGCTAAAAAACAAGACAACATGGAATCTGAACCCAGAAGGAAACTATTCCTTACACTGCGGGTGTGTCAGAAAAACTTCAGAGAATTTTCAGACAGTATGAGATTCGTGTCTTTTTCAAACCTACAAACACTTTAAAACAGACACTGTCTAAATTGTCTAAATACCCCCTTGTTAATACCCTATAGAAGTAAAATACCCCCTGATCGGCTTCCTGGATTCACTCTGCCACTGCATCCAACAGATCAGTGTGTGGATGCAAAACAACTTTCTCCAGCTAAACTCAGATAAGACTGAAGTCATCATCTTTGGCCCACAGAAACATAAAGTGTCAGCAGTCACATCCAGTCTCTCTCTCTAAAACCTTCAAATCAGGCTAGAAATCTAGGAGTAATAATGGACTCAGACTTGAACTTTAACAGCCACATCAAATCAATAACATCTGCAGCTTAAAACTACCTAAAAACATTGCAAAAATCAAAGGTATACTGTCAAAGCCAGACTTAGAGAGACTTATCCATGCATTTGTCTCCAGTAGGTTAGACTACTGTAATGGCCTGCTCACTGGGCTCTCCAAATTAGCCTTAACACAGCTGCAGTACATCCAGAACGCTGCTGCTTGGGTCCTGATTAGAACCAGGAAGTACGAGCACATATGTCCTGTGCTCAGGTCTCTGCACTGGCTTCCTGTAGCTCAAAGAATAGACTTTAAAGCAGTTCTGCTTGTGTACAAGTCTCTCCATGACCTAGCACCAAAGTATATCTCCGACATGTTAGTGCCATATGAACCATCTCACACTCTGAGGACTTCAGGGACTGGCCTCCTGCTGGTGCCCAGAGTCAAGACTAAACATGGGAAATCAGCATTTAAGTTTTATGCAGCTAAAACCTGGAACAGTCTTCCTGAAGATGTGAGACAGGCCTCTACTTTGACAATGTTTAAATCCAGGCTCAAAACAGTTCTGTTCAGCTGTGCATACGACTGAAAGGTTTTTATGATTGAAATGTTTTTATTCTGCACTCTTCTTCTGTTTTAATGTAAATTTTATGATGATTATTTGTGATAATTTATCTTTTGATTTGTGTGATTTTAATGTCCTTCTTATTCTGTAAAGCACATTGAATTACTTTGTGTACGAATTGTGCTATACAAATAAACTTGCCTTGCCTTGCCTTCCTGTGCCCCGCGCTGTCTCCAACATCTGGCATTCCCAGCTCCAAAATGTATTTTTGTTTTGGCATAATAAAGAAGCACATTAGGCATTTCCAATTAAACTCCCACCAAATATGAATGTTTGTACACTTCCACTGAGATTCACAAACATTCAAATCGCTTTTAATGCTTGATTTTATGTTGTAAATTTTTGTGATATTTTATTATTGTATCCACTGTGAAGCGACTTTGAGTGTCCTGAAAAGCGCTATATAAATAAAATGTATTATTATTATTATTATTATTATTCAGCCAATCGTAATTTGATATTATCAGACCTTCTTCAGTCTCCCATTTTTCTTTGATGTATTCTGTTGAATGTGATTTTTTTTTTGCCAAAAACCTTTTATAAAACTTAGCAATAGCCCCTTTGATTGTAGAGTTCTTATAAGCTTTCAAGAATACTGTAAGTATTGGGTCATTAAGGACTGTTTTGACCGTTATGTTCAAAATAACTGCAATTTCAGTGTTTAGTCTTCCAGTGTTTAAAAGTATTGTCCATTACATTAGGTCTAAATCCAGGATCAAAAGCACACCAGTGTATGATTTGTATTTTATCATCTAATTTAAATTCTCCTTTTACTTTGATCAATTTTTTAACTGAGTTTTAATAAATAGATTTTTAATATCCTTGATATAACCATCCAAACTTGTATGGTCCAGGTCTGGGTATTGGTCTTTAACTAAAAGTTCTATATCTCTCCATCTAGCTTGAAATTTTAGAGAGCACATATTAAAAAGAGGCTTGAGTTGTGCAGCATAAAAATATTCCTTAAAGTTGGGTAGGCCATGCCTCCTTCTCCTTTTAAAAGCTATAAAGTTTTATATTTAACCCTGGGTCAAAATATAGCCTCTTTATTACCCCATAGATGTAAAATACCTCCTCTTTAATATCATATAGAAGTAAAATATTCCCTCTTTAATACCCCATAGAAGTAAAATACACCCTCTATAAGTGAATGTGTTTGGAGTTTGTTTACAGTAAATGCCTGAAAAATGCATCTATATCTTGTTCTTCTCTACTGCATATTTCCTCTTTCTCTCAAACCAGGCTCATAAACTAAAGGCTGCTGTCCCTTGTTGCTATAGAAACATAAACTTCTGAAATTGAACTGTCTGTGTCCAGATAATTAGAGCAACAGAAAAACATGTAGGAGACTGGACCCTAGGAGGAGATGTACAGCACAACAAGCCACTGTTTAAGGCTGTAAAGGAGTGAGATAGAGTGGGAGAGGGCAGTACGCTGAAGGTTACACACATAGCCCGTGTTCGGCTCCAGTCAGATGAAACTCATCGAGGCTAGCAGTTGCAGCAGCAAATTTGGAGTCGAGTTCCATATTTAAAATTCAAGCCGCGAGTATCATAGCAACCAAAGAACAACTATGGAGCAAAGCTGTTGAAGATAACACCCCTTCCCGTCCACACCGCTGGTTTAGCACAGAGTGGGTGCTGTCAATCAAAACTTTTGCTAATGGGAGTGACCTTGGGGAAAGAAGGCAGCTGATTTGCCTGTTATTAATGTCCATATCTTGAATTCTAGATTCAATACCGAAATAACAAAATACCAGGATCACGTAGAGCGGGTTAAATCCATGGATCTGTTAAAATAACTGGATAGGGTATTGTTATCTTAGAGCTCTCTCAAGTGGCCACTCATTGGTACTACAACTAAAAATCCCTCCTGCCAAGAAATCTTTTTTTTCATAGAGCACAATGTAATCACAAACTGCTCGTGTTAGGCTGATAGGCCACCTAACTTTCACAAAGGTTGAATTTTGTGCCGATTTTTACTTATTGTCAGAACATGAACTATTTCTCAGCTCAGCTCTTTTTAATCATTAGCTTTAGTTACACTTTATGCCCACTTTAGCTAAGCTCAAGTGCTGATTGGTTAGAGCGGTCATGTGATACGACATGAACAAGCATGTCAGAGATGCGAACAAGCCTAAAGGTTGTGAATGAGCCACAGGTTTAGAACACTACATTATAATTTATCATTTGTAATTTATACTTCGCTGCCACTCCACTCACTCTCGGCGCTCAAAGTCTCATGGGGGGTAGCTCAACCGCTACATGGTCCATCGCCAAGGCAGGACTGGATGTACCTAGCTACTAAAGGCTAAACTCACGACATGTGCCCATTGACTACAATGCGCCGCCATGTTTAGATGCTGGGACTTGGTTGATACGAACATTTTAAGACCAAAATGACGAGTCTAACAGCAGCAGTTACACAGAGAGGGGCCACAGTTTTTCAGTGTAAACTGAATTGGAACCAGAGTCAATGCCAAAGCCTATGCTCACTTCCTATTTGGAACGCGGTGGCTAGCAGGTTAGTTATGTCCATTTATATATATAGTCTATGGATACACATGGGTCATGAATTTTATTATGTTTTTGCCATTAAAGACATGTTTGTTTCTTTTACTGCTAATAAGAGAGGGCAGTGTTTAGATGCTGCACTGGTATAAACATCATGTCCCGTGCATTTTAATGAGCAAGCAAAATAAAAGCATTTATTTTGATGTTTGTAATAATAATAATAATAACACCTTACAATTGTTGAAGCCTCTCACAGCCCTACACTGTATCATTATTCATTTACTCCTCACGCGGCAGAGGTAAGTTATTCTTCTACTCACAGTTGCCTTGGGACAGACTGATGGAAATGAGGCTGCCACTCTGTGCCGTCGGCCTCTCCCACCACTAACACTCACTCACACACCACATTCATATTAGACAATGCAGGTGAAGTGTCTTGCCTAAGGACACAATCGACACAAATCGATCTCGTGACCTTCACATTGGCAGAGCACTGCTCTCACCAGGCCTAATAAGGCGCCAGACAAACAAGTTAGACCCTAGGCGATTACAATACATTTTATTCATAAGCACTTCCCTAACTCCCAAGGCCACTTTACAAAGAGCATAAACAAGGTTTGACTCTATTTCCTCTTTTCACGGTTTCAAAATCAAGTACCCTTACTTAAAAAAAAAAAAAAGGCCTCGAAGGGGGATACACCTGTGGCAGAACTGACAAGGGAGTTGTGGGCATACTCGATCCAGGGCAGGAACGTGCTCCAGGCTGCCAGATTAGAGGACACAACACAGCGTAGGGCCATCTCGAGGTCCTGGTTAGCCCGCTCGGTCTGTCCGTTCGACTGCGGGTGAAAACCAGAGGTGAGGCTAATGGATGCGCCCAAACCCCTCGCAAAAGGCGCGCCACACTTGGGACGTGAACTGTGGCCCGTGGTCCGACACAATGTCAGACGGGATTCTGTGGAGTTTGTGTGAAGTTTCGCCAGGGCGATGAAGTGGGCAGCCTTGGAGAAGCGATCGACGACTGTGAGGCTTACCGTGTTGTCGTGAAACGGGGGAAGGCCAGTGATGAAATCCACTGCCACATGGATGTCTCGGGACAGGGAGTGGATGGAGCAGTCCCGATGGTGGCGAGTGGGAGGCCTTGCCCCTGGCACACACCTGGCACGCAGCGCCATAGTCCCTAGTGTCTTTGTCCACGGTGGGCCACCAAAAATATCGCCTCAGAAGAGAGATGGTACGGTAAGTTCCAGGGTGGCAGGAGAACCGGGACCCTGAACCCACTCCAGGACCTGAGAATGCACAGTGTTAGGGACAAACAGCATGCCAGGTGGGCCGTTACCTGGATCAGAGTAGCTCCGTTGGGCCTCTTGGACTAGATTCTCGATCTCCCACCTGACGGCCGCGACCACACGGGAAACAGGGACGATAGGCTCCGGGACGGTAGAGCCCTCCTCCTGGGTGAACTGCCAGGACAGGGCGTCAGGCTTAATATTGCGGGACCCTGGGCAATGAGTAAGTGTAAAATCAAAATGATTAAAAAACAAAGACCACCGAGCCTGGTGGGAATTCAAACACTTAGCTGACTGGATGTAGGATAAGTTCTTGTGGTCCGTCCAGACTACGAACGGTTGCTCCGCCCCCTCCAACCAATGGGGCCACTCTTCCAGGGCTAGCTTCACCGCTAGCAACTCGTGGTCCCCTACGTCGTAGCGGCTCTCAGTAGAGGACAACCGGCGGGAAAAGAAGGCACAGGGGAAGAGACAGTTCTTGGGTTTGAATCTCTGGGAGAGGACTGCCCCTACGCTGGAGTCAGATGTGTCCACCTCCACAATAATTTGATGAGAGGGATCGGGTTGGTGCAGGATGGGGGCAGAAGTAAACAAACGTTTGAGCAGATTGAAGGCTGCCTGGGCTTCCAGGGACCAAGAAAACTGTGGAGAGGGAGAGGTTAGATTGGTGAGGGGTGAAATGAGCCAACTAAAGTCTTGGATGAACCTACGGTAAAAGTTAGCGAACCCGGTAAAACGTTGGAGCTGTTTACGAGTGCTTGGAGTGGGCCAACTGGTAACCGCCTTTATCTTTTCGGGGTCAGCCCTAACTTGACCCCTCCCCACGATAAAACCTAGGAAGCCGATCTCCTCTGAATGAAATTCGAACTTTTCTGCCTTGACGAATAATAACCTATTTTCGAGGAGGCGCTGGAGAACTAAACGGATGTGGTGACGGTGTTCCTGTGGGGATTGGGAGAAAATGAGAATATTATCAAGATAAACAAACACGAATTGGTTCAAAAAATCCTGAAGGATGTCATTAATAAGAGCCTGAAAAACCGCAGGAGCATTAGTGAGTCCAAAAGGCATAACTAAATATTCGAAATGTCCAAGGGGGGTCTTAAACGCGGTCTTCCACTCGTCCCCCTCCCTTATACGTATCAAGTGGTAGGCGTTTCTGAGACCTAATTTAGAGAAAATAGCGGCCCCATGTAGTGGGGTGAACGCGGAGTCGAGGAGTGAAGGGGGTATTTATTCTTAACCGTTATGGCATTGACACCCCGATAATCGATGCAGGGGCGTAGGGTCTTGTCTTTTTTAGCCACGAAGAAGAACCCCGCGCCGGGGAGGAGGACGGGCGGATGATACCAGCGGCCAAAGAATCACAGATATACTGCTCCATGGTCTCATGCTCAGAGAGGTTATATAGTCCACTGGCTGGTAAGGAGGCTCCTGGCAGACGGTCAATTGCGCAGTCCTATGGACGATGAGGGGGCAGGGAGAGAGCCCTGCTCTTGCTGAAAACCTCTCTCATGTCGTGATACTCTTCCGGGATAGAAGAGAGGTCCGGGGCCTCAGGAGGCTGGCTGGGGGCGGAGCGTGCCCCCCCCCCGGCCGGCGACAGAGCAGATTGGAGGCAGCGGGTGTGGCAAAAAGAGCTCCAACCAATCCCCTCCAGATCCAGTCAATAGTGGGGTTGTGGGCCTTTAACCATGGATATCCCAGGATCAATGGAGCTGAGGGGGATGAAATGACGTGGAAACTACGGGACTCATGATGGTTACCTGACAAGATCAGCGTGACTGGCTCCGTGACATGCGTGACCTTCGCTAATAATTGTCCGTTGAGGGTTAACGCCGTAAGGGGGCATTCCAAGGACTCCAAAACAATTCCCAATTGCTCGGCCACCCGCTGAACAATAAAATCCTCCTCCACCCCGGAGTCGATAAGAGCAGAAATAGGCAGAGTCACGATAGCAAGCATGGCTGGGAGGAGCAGCCTATCTCCCTTCTCTGGGATCGCCTGCTGACCCACCAGTACTCCCAGGGCTACTGGCGGGCCCAATCTTTTGGTCGAACCGGACAGGAGGCGATGTAATGTCCCTTCTCACCACAGTACAGGCACACCCCCACCAGGTGGCCGATGCCAACACTCCTCGGTTGAAAGGTGAGCACGACCCAGCTGCATAGGCTCCCCAGCGCTGGGCGGTGAAGGGTGGACCTCACTCCGTGCTGGAGAAAAACGTCTTACGGGCTGAACTGGAGAGTGACGTTTCTCCCGTAGACGGGCCTGCAGGCGATTATCTATCCGGTTAGTCAGCGCAATGAGGGTCTCTATATCCGGGGGCTCGTCACGGAAACCAGTTTCATCTTTCAGGCGGTCGTTTAATCCCTTTAAAATACTGCCTTCAAAGCGCTATTGGTCCAGTCGACCTCCGCAGCCAAGGTCCAGAATTCAATTATGTAGTGGAACAGAAAGCCCCGACAGAGGCTAGGCTGACCTGAATAGGGGTCCGGGTCCGTGCCCCTTGACTCCCGGGGGCCCGGCAGCACAGAGGCTCCAACAGAGACGGTGGTCACAGGCGTCAGAGATGCGGGGATGAGCAGCGCGGCCACCTGTGTGTTGAGCTGGGCCAGCTGCTGGGAAAGGGCCTGATTACTCTCCAGGAGGGTCCAAATAGTTTGATCATGCTGGCCTATGATCACTCCCTGGTGCGAGAAGGCCTGGCAAAGTGCTGAGTCCGAGCTCGAGTCCGCTTGGTCCATGTTGGCCAGATCGTTCTGTCATAACGGTGGGTTTAGTGGACCAAATAGTGCAGGACTCGGGAAAGTGTTACAGTGTTTATTTACAGTTTGTGAATCAAAATACAAGTAGATAAGTTCATTAGGCGGGAAAACAGGAGACGGGGTGCGGGCCAGGATCCAGGAACGGTGCAAGCGGCACAGGGATGGGGAGCAGAGCGGGAGCCAGTGTCCAGGAACGTGGGGTGCGTAGACAGAGGCAGGACAACCAGGAACAACACCAGGAGCAGAGAGCGGAACGAGATCCAGAGGCGTAGGGTGCAAGGAGCGAGACAACACAAGACTGTACCGGGAAGGAGAGGCAGGGTCAGAGCAGAGCCGGGAGCGCAGAAGCCGGGAAGGTCTAGGTAACCAGGTCTGCAGGGTAGCATAGAGGAAACACAAATGAGCAGGATACAAAAAGCAGGACTGCAAAAAGCAAACTAGCTGGATATTCACGTGAGACACGCGGACGATCTGGCACCGAATTGTCAGGTCCTCGCTCCTCTTGTCCACGGCAGCAGATGGTGGTGATTACGTTGATGGGCTGCAGGTGCGCACGGGAAGAGCCAGGGCTCAGCCCAGCTCTGGTTCCGGCAGGTGGGGCAAGGGAGAGAACAGGGCAGGATACAAAACACGGCATGGAAAATGCGGATCGTGACAGTTCCACCTTGTGATGTCACGTAGCAGCAGTTTTCAAGTTAACAGCTCAATTCAATTTCAATTCAATTTATTTTTGTAAAGCCAAAAATCGAAACAGGAGTTGCCTCTAAGGGCTGAACATGAGAATTGATTTAACCAACAGAAAGTTAGAAAATCAACAATGAAACAGACAAAACAAGCAAATGGATAACAGAACATACCCTGTCCTTAGACCCTCTTTCTTGGCAACGAAAAAAGACTCTAAAAAAAGACAAGTCTTGAGGAGAATCACAGTGAAGGAGAGATCCATTTCCATGGACATGCAGGCTGCAGATGTGTCCAGGACTAATGCACATCCATTTGCAGATAGGGTTCAAGACAGTAGGATGAGAGCCCATTCAACTAAGGGACAGAGGGAGGCCCACCCATGGCAGGACAGGAGCCACCCCAGCCAGGCTCCAGGACATCCAGCCAGGTGAGGGAAGGGAGGGTCAGAGTCCACAGAACAGGATCAGGGCACCGGAGGGCATCTAGGGTCCAGTCATCACTGGGCGGTCAGCGGCCAGGCATCTGAAACAGTTGCACTCCACAGAGTGGAGGGGGACAGGGAACAACATGTGAATATCAATGAACACCAGGTGAACTGAATAGTGAAATAGGAGGAAACAGAGGATAGTGCTCAGGTTATCATACCTCTCTCAACATAGCTACCTCTAGGCAGCTTAACTAAAACTGCAAGGTTTATTTCTGCACATCTAGAGTCTGTGTGTGCCACTTTAACAAGGGCAGGGAGCTGATCCTATAACACTGGAGCCTGGTAAGTTCTTTTAGACACTCTAGGAACCAGCAGTAGTCCAGCATTTTGAGAGTGGAGTGCTCTGTTTGAATAATATGGTACTATAGCATCTTGCAGATACGATGGGGCCATGCTCTTTATGGCTTTACATGTCAGGAGGAGTACTTTGAATTTAATTCTAAACTCGACAGGAAGCTAGTGAAGGGACTCCAGCACTGGGATTGATGTGTTTGTTTCTTGTAGTTCCTGTTAAGAGCCTGGCTTCTGCATTTTGAACTCACTGAAAGCCTTTTATAGAGTAGCTAGTAAGGAGTTACAATAACCTAGCCTTGATGTAGCAAATGCATGGATGAGTTTTTCATCATCACTTTTAGACAAGTTTTTTTCTGATTTTGGCAATATTATGCAGGTAGAAGAAGGCTGTTCTACAGGCTTGGTTTTTATGTGATGTGAATGAGAGCTCTTGGTCAAATAAGACTCCGAGATTCCTTACAGTAGAGCAGAAGGCTACACTGTCACTGTCCAGTTTGACTGTCTGGTCAGTTAGAGTCTCACAGGCCTTTGGGGCCTAGAATAATTACTTGTTTTTTCAGGGTTAGAAACAGATAATTAAGTGTCATCCAAGTTTTTATGTCCTTCAGACAGGCACTAAGTCTGTCTACTCTATCAGTCTGATCTGGTTTCATTGATTGAAGTACACCTCTATGTCATCAGCATATAGTGGGAGTTAATGCCATGTTTTCGGATGATATTACCTAATGGCAACATATAAAGTGTGAACAGGATTTGACCAAGTACAGAACCTTGTGGCACACCCTAGGCTGCCTTAGAACATGGTGAGGAACTCTGATTTACATTAAACCAGCTGAGGGCTGCTCCACTGACACCTATGTCACATTTTAACATCTGTAGTGGAATATTGAGGTCGATTGTGTCAAATGCTACACTGAGGTCCAACAGAACCAGGACTGAGACCAGTCCATTGTCAGCAGCTAATAACAAGCCATTTGTGACTTTAAGTAGTGCAGTTTCTGTGCTGTGGTGAGCGCTGAATCCGGCCTGAAAAATTTCAAATTTTCAAAATTATTAGCTTGTAGATGGCGACAAAGCTGCTTAATTACAACTTTTTCGAAGATTTTTGAGACAAACGGAAGATTAGAGGTGGATTGATAGTTGGCTAAACGATCAGGTTCAAGATGATTTTTCTCAGAAGTGGTTTAATCACTGTATATTCGAAAGACTGAGGGACATAGCCATTTTCTAATGAGGTGATTATTCTATTAATGATAGGATCTATAATTAGAGAGAGGATTTCTTTGAGGAGTCTGGTTGGTATGGGGTCTAACATACAAGTTGATGTTTTTGAGGACATAAATGCTGCTTGGTCGACAGCAGTAAACCTGTTTAGTATCACTGGTGGATTTATGTGGGATCCTAGTCCTACAGTGGCTTGCAAAAGTATTCACCCCCCTGGAACTTGTTGTTGTCCCCTGTCCCACTCCCCCTGTGGAGTGTATCTCTTTCAGATGCCCCGATGACAGCTGGACCCTCTCCTCCTCCCCGCCTGGCCCTCCTCCTTGCCTGGCTCTCCTCCTCCTCGCCTGGCTCTCCTCCTCCTCGCCTGGCTCTCCTCCTCCTCGCCCGGCTCTCCTCCTCCTCGTCTGGTCTTCCTCCTCCTCGCCTGGCCGATTTTTCTTGTTTTGTCTGATTTTTCCTGTTGTAGCTGATTTTTCCTGTTGTGTTTGATTTTTCCTGTTGTTTTGTTTTTTGTGTGTTGGCGGCACGGTGGCTGAGTGGCAACACTCATGTCTCACAGCAAGAAGGTTTGGTTCGATCCCCGGGTCACCAGGCCTTTCTGTGTGGAGTTTTACGTTTTTCTCCCCGTGTCTGGATGGGTTTCCTCCGGGTACTCCGGTTTCCCCCATCAACCAAAACATGAACGCCCTTCGAGACAAGTGTTGTTGTGATTTTGGGCGTTACAAAAATAAATGAATTGAATTGAACTTTTTCAAATTTTATCAAGTCACAACCACAAATTTAAATATTTTTTTAAATTTGCATTTTATGTGAATAAGTAACACAAAATGGTACATAAGTGTGAAGTAGAAAGAAAACTATACATCATTTCAAGATAAAAATAAAAAATAAAATAAAAAACACCAATCTGAAAAGTGCAGCATGCAAAATTCAGCCCCTTGAAGTCAATACCGCCTTTTGTTGCAATTGCAGCTGCAAGTCTTTTGGGATATGTCTCCACCAGCTTTGTACACCTACAGACTGAAATCTTTGCACATTCTTCCTGGCAAAATAGTTCAAGCTCTCTGCCACATGTTTGCTGTGTTCTTCAGATTACTTCTAGAGAACTGTAAACAATGGATGATTTTGTAAACTTATGGATGATTTTCAACAATGGTTTTCTTCTTGCCACTCTTCTATAAAGACCAGAGTTGTGTAGTGCATGACTAGAAGAGCAGCAGAAATCCACAGTTCAGGTGGGGGAATCTGTTCACAGGACAACTATTAGAGTCACCAGGGTCTTCTGGCTGCATCTCTGATGAATGCTCTTCTTGTTCGCTCTGTAAGTTTTGGTGGACAGCCATGTCTGGTTAGGTTGTGCCATACTCTCCATTTCCGCATGATGGATTGAACAGTGCTCCTTGAGATGTTCAACGCTTGGGAAATCTTTTTAGATCCAAGCCCCACTTTAAACTTCACCACAACGTTTTCTCTGACCTGTTTGGTGTGCTCCTTTGACTTCATTTTGTGGTTTGCTCCCCAACACTCTTTTAACAAACCTCTGTGGCCTTCATGGTACAGCTGCATTTATATTGAGACAAGATTACACACAGGTGGACTCTCTTTAGTCATTAGTTCAACATTCAATCTTTCCAAAATCATCAGGCAACCTCTAAAAGCAATTGGTTGCATTTGTGGTAAGACAGCTGTTGAGGCTTGTGCTGCAGGTGTCCTTACCTGGTTTCCCGCGGTGCGGTCTGGTGGACTATATAAGCGCTCCCTTTCTCATTGCTCCCCCTTTTGCCGACACGCATTTCTGGGTCCCTGTGTAGGCAGCTTTGTCCTCCATACCCTCCATACCTAATCTATTCATCTGTTTCATTCATGAAAATATCCACATTGCTAAATCCTCTTCTTTTAGTGCCGCCATCTGACTGCAGTTCGGCACCGCTTCACTTTTGCAATACGCTGAATTTCATAGTACGTTCACGTGCGCCCTTGTCTTTGGTGACAGGTAATTAATATCCACTTCTACTGTCCATTCATCAAATTGTCCAAACTCAAGTCCATGTTCCATGTAGTTTCTCTGCTTGACTGGAACATTGCATCTTGAGCCAAGTGCGTGCCGCTGTGTGCCTTTATCTGCAGTGACAGTTAATGCCCCGCGGGGTCTTTTCATTCATAAAATCCCCAAATTCTTAGGCATCTGTCCCTTGTAGTCCCGCTGCTCGGCTGCACTCGCTGTTCCAGGTCTATTATGCACAGTGGTGCATTTTCATCAATAGAAAAAGGTAAATGCCTCCAAATGTAATTTCAACTCCAAGCATGCATCCTCTAACTATTAGTTTGGTTGTGTAGCTGGCATTGTGCCAAGGACGACATGAGACATCTTACATCTCAACAAACTCTAGAAAGTTAGAAAGTGAGCTACGTAAAATGGACTCCCAGCCATCAAATCTGGGATTGTGCGCTCACCCTGCTCATTCAGTGGTATGGTATATTAGCTGGGTTCAGTTACATTGAGCTGTAGGACTAATGCTAACTTCCCATTCATTTTAGGTGTCATCAGTGGTCAGCAGCGGCACAGCTGCCTCTGCTGCTTTGTCTTTTGTTTTGCCCTTTGCCTTTCCTCACCTTGCTTTGTTTTGTTTTGCCTTTCAGGGTTTTATTTTGCTTTCTTTTGTTTTGCTCAATTTACAGTTTAACGTGGTCCACTCTCAGATCGCCTTCTTTTAGTGGCGCTGTTCTGGGCAGAGCTTGGACTGGTGCACCTGAGCTCTGTGCATCGAGCTGGATTTTGCCCTGTTCATGGTCTGACAGGCAGTGGTCTTTAGCTCGGTAAACTTTTAATTCACTGAATGAGTGTTTATGGGTGGACTCAGATTTGATATATTGTAGTCATTGTTAATTAAATTAAAACACTGTTTCCTTGAATATGTAAAATAAACGATGTAAATTAAGTGGAACCTGGGTCTTTCATCTTGATATGCTCACCTATGTGCCTTATACCTAGGGTCTAGTCCCCAAACTAGATTTGGGGTAGCGTTGTTGCAACACTTTTTTTTTTTTTTTAGTACTACTAGTATTATTAACCCCTCAATTGCCACACATTCAAGAAAAAGGGGGCTGGATACTTTTGCATGGTGCACTTTTAGGTTTTTTATTCTTTAAAAATTGGAAATCTTGTCAAATATTTTCTTCCACTTCATACTTGTGTGCCATTTTGTGTTGCTCATTCACATAAAATATTAATAAAATCTATTAAAATTTTTGTTTATGACGTGACAATATGTGGAAAAAGTCCAAGGGGGATGAATACTTTTGCAAGCCACTGTACAGCCTGCTCCCCTTTGAACTGCCACCTTATCGCTGTGGGGTAGTTTGCGTACCTGAATGATCCTAGGAGCTATGTTTCCTGGGGCATTATGTCTCAGGAGGGGGAAGCAGTGCTTCACCAACAGTGTTTACAGTGAGGGCGGAGAGCTGCTGAGCTCAACAGGGGACGTTGTTGGGCAGTGGAAGGAATACTTTGAGGATCTCCTCAATCCCCCCGTCATGTCTTCCGAGGAGGAAGCCGAGACTGGGGACCCGGAGGTGGACTCGTCCATCACCCTGGCTGAAGTCACTGAGGTGGTTGGCAAGCTCCTCGGTGGCAAGGCTCCGGGGGTGGATGAGATCCATCCTGAGTATCTCAAATCTCTTGATGTTGTGGGGCTGTCTTGGCTGACACGCCTTTGCAACATCACGTGGGAGTCGGGGACAGTGCCTGTGGAATGGTCCCTCTGTTTAAGAAGGGGGACCGGAGGGTGTGTTCCAACTACAGGGCAATCTCACTCCTCAGCCTTCCCGGTAAGGTCTATTCCAGGGTACTGGAGAAGAGAATCCGACCAACAGTCAAGCCTCGGATCCAGGAGGAGCAGTGTGGTTTTCATCCTGGTCGCGGAACACTGGACCAGCTCTGTGCTTGAGGGCTCATGAGAGTTTGCCCAACCAGTTTTGTGGATCTGGAGAAGGCATTTGACTGTGTCTCTTGTGGTGTCCTTTGTGGGGTGCTCTGGGAGCATGGGGTTTCCTTTGCTAAGAGTTGTCCGGCCCCTGTATGACCGGAGCAGGAGCTGTGCTCGCATTGCCGACAGTAAGTCAGACCTGTTCCCGATGCAGGGCTTTCCTTTGTCACCGGTTCTGTTCATTACATTTATGGACAGAATTTCTAGGCGCAGCCGGAGGCTGGAGGGGGTCTGGTTCGGGAACCACAGGATCTCATCTCTGCTGTTTGCAGATGATGTTGTCCTGATGGCTTCGTCGAGCCATTGATAGAAGGATCCTTGCAGCGTCCGCAGTGATGCGGTCGCTGTATCGGACCGTTGTGGTAAAGAAGGAGCTGAGCTGGAAGGCAAAGCTCTTGATTTACCGGTCAATCTACGTTCTTACCCTCACCTATGGTAAGCTTTGGGTAATGACCAAAAGGACAAGATCGCGGATACAAGCAGCCAAAATGAGTTTCCTCCACAGGGTGGCTGTGCACTCCCTTAGAGATAGGGTGAGGAGCTCAGTCACATGGGAGGAGCCCAGAGTAGAGCCACTGCTCCTCCACGTTGAGAGGACCCAGTTGAGATGGCTCGGGCATCTATTCCGGATGCCTCCCTAGGGAGGTGTTCCGGGTATGTCCCACCGGGAGGAGGCCCCGGGGAAGACCTAGGACACGCTGGAGGGACTATGTCTCTTGGCTAGCCTGGGAACGCCTCGGGATCCTCCCAGAATAGCTGGAGGAAGTGTGTGTGGAGAGGGAAGTCTGGGGCTCCCTGCTGAAACTGCTGCCTCCACGACCTGGCACCGGAATAAAGCGGAAGAAAATGGATGGATGTACAGCCTGGGCTTGCTCAGTACTAACTGTAGTCTAACTGAGTCATTTTGTTAAATTTATTTCTAATAGTTATGATTTTGTTGTTAAAAAACTTAAAGTCATTGCAACTAAGAGTAGGAGGGATTAAGGGTTCAACTGTGCTGGCAGTCAGCCTGGCTACAGTGCTGAACAGAAACCTGATGTTGTTTTTGTTTACTTCTATTAAATTTGAATAATATTTGGTTTGGGCCTTCCACAGAGCCTTCTTATACGTTAATAGGTAGATGTCCCATACCTTTAGAGATTGCTCAGTGTGTGCTCAAATTTTCTGACCTTTTGTTTGAGTGAGAGAAGTTCTTCATTGTACCATGGGGTACAACCTTCTGTTTTAAGAGCTACAGTATCAAGAGTGGTTTTCAGGGAGTCAAAGATCCGTCAGTAAACTGCCCTCTTATTGTTGGACTAAAGCTGTTTTCAGCAGGGTCATTATTTCTTTGAATTTTAAAATAAAATTTTCAGATATTGTTCTTTTCATTATAGTTTTATTATGTGGAGTATAATCTTTAAGGATAAACTGAAAGGTAATTAGAAAATGGTAGATAATATGGGATTTTGAGGGAGGACGTCACTGATCTCTACACCATATGTTAGAACAAGATCGAGGGTGTGCTTGTGACTGGGTTGGTTTATTCACCTTCTGAGTAAAACCAATACCATCTAGTAGGGCACTTAAGGCATTAGGAAATGTATGTTAAAATTTCAAACTATTACAGTCCTTTCCCAAGCTAACACTAGACTTGATATAAAGTCAGCGAACTCAATCAAAAACTCTAAAAAATTACCAGTAGGTCAGTAGATTATTATGAATAAAACAGCCTTTTGATTGACAGTAAAAGGCTTTCAAATGAGCTAAATGTTTTGTTAGTTTTAGGACTGAGTAGTAAACTGGAGTGTGAAATGACTGCCATACCACCATCTCAGCCTGTGGTCCTGGGGCTCTGAAAATTCAAGTAACTATGCAGAGTAGACTCATTTAGTCTAACCGTCATCTTTCAGGAGCCACATTTCAGTTAGAGCTAAAAGATCTAGGTCGTGGTCACCAATGAATTCATTTACTAAAAGAGATTTGGAGGAAAGGGACCTAATGTTTAGCAGTCCACATTTTGCATGCTTATCCATTTATTTGTTAATGGCACAAGTCATTATTTTTATTACGTTTTGTGATCTGACACCTGGAATAGTGTTCTTATCACATGGCTTATTGTTGTTTTTAGAATGAGGGATACACAGTCTCTATCTGCTCTGAGTCTGAACACTTGATTTGTCACAGTGCGGGCGAGAACTCAGCGATAGTAACAGAGCAGCGACTCTCTGCTGCTCTGCACCCGGGGCTCATCTCTGGCTTCTCATGTCAGGCTGTGGTCAGGGTCCAATTTAGAAGGGATGTACCAGCCGAAGTCAGGTGGATCCCATCCCTGAGCATGAGCCTGGGCTTCCCCCAGAACACACTCCAGTTATTGACAAAGACTACGTTGTTGTGAGGGCACCAATTTGACAACCAGCAATTAAAGGCAGAAAAATGGCTGAATATTTCAGAATTGGTACGGTTGGCCTGGAGACTAGAAAAACTACGATATGACACCTCCAATTCACACACAGCCCCTGCCTACAATTTGAGCATCTTGGACTGTTTTCGTCAGGTGTTTGCTACCACCTGCACACATCACACCACTATCCCTGTCATCAGTAAACGAGCCAGGGTTCTGACTCCACATATGACAACTTGAGCAGGACAGAGTGAATGAAGCATAGGAAGGTCCAGCCATGATGCTAGTCAGCTAGGCCAGCTCAGGCTGAATCTAGTGAAAAGCTACCTTTTACCTTTTGTGTTGTAAAGATGGACAATTCCAGGGCTGAAATTATCCAAATGATTCTAGTAAAGGTGTACAAAGTTTATAGTTGTAAAGACTGATGGAGAGACCAAAGATACCGACTCAGGAAACAGTTCAACAGAGTTTATTTGCAGATACAGGAATGTAAATGAAGGTAGACAGAGCAGACAGTTGGGAGCAGTGTCGTGTGAAATACTCTTGGAACAGGTCGTGGGTCGCATGATCAGAGGTGTTTGTATCAGTCGAGTTGAGCTGGATCTGAGGCTGAGGTGTATGGACCGGTTGTGGAAAGCTGGGTCGGAGACAGAGGTGCAGAGTGGTTCCAGGGAGTAGGGAATACACAAACAAATAAACCGGGGCATGACATGAAGAAAAAACAAGATCACAAGACGATCTGGCCCTGAGTGTCAGATCCTGTGCAGCTTGTTTGATAATGGGTTGGAGGTGTTCGTGAGAAGCCAGAATCTCCACCCAGCTCCAGGCTCAGACATAGAAGGGAGGGGGAAGGATAGCACAAAAAAAACCCCAAAAAAAACCTAATCCTGACAAAAAACACAGTGGGGCACTTCCTGTATTACCACATGGCATCACAAGGTGGAACTGTTTGAGAGAACTCAGCTTCAATATGCAGTTTGTGTGTTAAACGTGTGAATGAAACAAAACACAACTCCAGGTCTGTTTGTGATGAAGAAACAACATTATAACATAGATCAGGAAATGGTGTATTATGGCCCTTTAACTAATCTTTTTGCATCCCCACCACTGCCTATTGCAAATCCCATGTTTACCATTTCTTCTCTTCAACCACATCTACAGTATAAATCTCTCTCTAATCATTAACCTTTCACTGTTCTGCTTAATATCGATCAAATTGAGACACACGAAACCACTGCTGAGATCAAACCAATATTAGCAAGTCACTTCATCACTCTCAACGCTCTATTTAAATGACTGGTCAGTTATTTTCCTGCGGTCACCCATAGCAACCACTCCAAAGTCAAACGAGCATATCCGCATCCTGACGCTTCATTAATCGTGCACTTGTCCGATTAATTTAAACTGATAACGAGTTTTATTTTAACCTTGCACATGTTTTGGCCACAGACAATATTGGCAGCAGAGGTAATGTTTGTATTAGACTCTTACACCTTCTCTAAAGCCAGGATTAATTAAGCTTACCGTTGCATTAATCCTCATGTAATTAAGTGTTGCGACCTCCAGGGGGCATCTCAGAATTTAATAAGGTCATTACACTCAAATGACCTAGAATTACACAGAGGACAGGGGTTAATATGAGAGATGAGGTAATACTGATGAATGTATTTTTGTTTCACATGTTAAATTCAGGTTAAAATCAAATCAAAATCAGACTGAAATCAGTCAGAGTTAATGCATTTCTATGAGAGCTGTTTCTGGCCACAGTTGATATGCATTCACAAAGTAAACCAATCTCAGCTACTTACTCATTAACTGAATTATTAGGTATATTTCTATTAAAGGTGTACTGTGTAACTTTTCTGGTGCAGGGTTTGCCACTTGATTGTCTCCATGGAGATGTTGTAATGCTCTACAGCAGTGGTTCTTAAACTTTTTTTTTTTTTCCTTTTTCCATACCACCTGGGACTTTTGATGAGCAATTGTTTACCCCCTATTCTGGCATAATTGCATTTGTCTGTAGATAGACAGTATATATAAATGGACACAGCTAACCTGATAGCCGTTCCAAACAGGAAGTGAGCATGGGCGCACTTCCAGCTCCATCGACTCCAATGCACTCTACATTTGAAAACTGTCAGCCCTCTCTCTGTAACTATTGCTGTCAGGCTTGTCATTTTGCTCTTAAAATGTCTGTATTAACTTGTTCTACATGATCCTGTTTTTTTATTAGGCCCGAGCCTGGAACAACATCCTGGCGAGGGACTGAGCCCAGAAAATGGCAAATGTCAATTATTAAATACGCCCCAACATGCCAGTGACTGAAACTCACACCAAAAAAATAGAACATGTCAGAATATGACAAAAATTATATTATGGCTCCGCCCTAAACCATGCGGGAAGTCAGCCATATTGGATCAAACCCGGGAAAGACAAAGGTGTACAACCTCACATTAGGACATTTTATTGCAAACACTTCAAATTTAGACTTAACACACTAAACCCATGTGCAATTAAAGATTTATCAGTTATATTTTGAATATGACTTTGGGTGTGGTCATGGTGAATTTAACAAAATAGCAATTTTTGAAAAATTCCAAAATCATATTTCTCTTTCACATAATTTTTGTTTGGAAAAAAGCCAATACAGGGCAGATTTGTGAGCTGAATGCAATGATATGCAAATCAACATGCAACACAATGGTTCTCTAGCGCTCTCTTAAAGTTTTAGTTTAAAAAATTCATAAGTCTACACTATCTATTTGTTATGGACTTGTGAAATTCACAGGGGCCTTATTTGTGATGGGGCACAATGTGAGAAAGTCACATGGCTCTACCTTTTATGGTTTAGGAGAAAAATAGTGGGTCGGCAAAAAAATTATTTATTATTATTTTGGTCGGATTGAGGCCATTTTTGACCCCCCCAAACTTTAACGAAAAGTCAATTTTATTGGACCCCAAATCCAAGGTTGGTGAAAAGTGTATTAATTTGAACTGTTAAAAAAATTATATTTCAAAATGACTCAATAGATTTTTGAGGTGGCGCTAAATACTTTACAGCATTGAGAGACCTTTTTCATCATAGACAAAACCCTACAGGAAGCTGTCCACTGTGGGCAGAACCCAATTTTTGCAATTTTTTCCTTTCACATGTACCAACACCGTCGCAAGAGCTGCTCTGGACCCCAGTCCGCCATACATCTCCATCTCACAGCTACTCTGGCTAGGATCTGAGGTACAGAGAAAGCCAGGGAAAAGAAATTGTTTGAAACTTGTTTGGAAAGACAATCCTTCATTGAACAGGAATGGGGGCCTTAGATACCATCTGTCTCCCAACTATAACTCCATCCTCAGACCCAAAGCAAAAAAAAAACAACAACATACAATAGAGCTAGCCAGGATGCTAATAGGTGTGAAAGCACCCATTAAGAGTTGCTTGAATATGTTAAGTATATCTCAGACACAGGGCTCACTTGGTGTAGCACAATGGACCTAGCCTACATATAGAAACTGTAAAGAAAAGCTGTTTCCAGTTTCAGTGTAGTTAGCTCCTCCCTTCAGATAGATGTAAGTCAGTGTCCACCAGCAATCACCAGAACTGAAGAAGCGGCTTAGATAAGTAGCGAAACATCTTCATTCATGTCCCACCGGGAGGAGGCCCCGGGAAAGACCCAGGACACGCTGGAGGGACTATGTCTCTCGGTTGGCCTGGGAACGCCTTGGGGTCCCACCGGAGGAGCTGAAGGACGTGTCCGGGGTGCGGGAAGTCTGGGAGTCCCTGCTTAGACTGCTGCCCCCGTGACCCGGCCCCGGATAAGCGGAAGAAAATGGATGGATGGACATCTTCATTCCTACAACTTTTTTATTTTTTTATTTACAGTTGACGGATATAACTTTGTCTTTTATTATGTCTTTTACTATGTCTGGACGAGTGAGGGATTATACAGACATCCTCTCACATTTATTTATTTTTTATTTTTTACATCGTGGATTTTCATTCAAGAAATTTGCAAAATTGATCAAGATAAATTAGACCCATGTGTGATTATAGGCTAGTCTTTTGAATTTTGATAACCTGCCAACAAAAATAAAAAAATTTAAAGTTTTGAACTGTACGTAACTCAGACACGTAGTGTCCTATTTCCCGGCATTAATATACAATTTGTGTAAAATGATGATCTGAAGACAATGATATACATTTTACATAGCTGAGACAACACATTGCTTTTAATTTAAATTAAAAAAATTACTTTGTCAGAAACATTTGAAATTTGGTATTGCCATTTGTTTTACCATACTGAACAAAAATGCCAATGAGGACATACCTCTATATACAACCGTGTTACCATGGCAACATAAGAAATGTGTCATTGAAATGCACGGGGTTCAGACTACTGGACTTTGTTGTTGACTAAATAGATGCTCTACACCAGGAGTCAGCAACCAGCAGCTGGTGAAAGATGAAAGCCGCATCATCCTTATACTGCAGTTCAGCGTGGCTTGGGAAAATAAAAGTATATAATTGAACTGTATTTTATTTATGTTAGTTCTTTTTTTTATTGAAGTTCTAAATTGGAAGATTATTGTGATCTTGAAATATTAAAATAAAATTATATTTTATTATTTTTCATTGCGCAAAATAAGCCTCACAGTTGAGGAAGGTAGTTGTATACTACCGGTAAAATGCCGTGCATTTATCAAGACTTTCAACCAGCCATCCCTGACACCTACATAAGGAGTAATTTAAAAGCATAATCAAAAAAGTTGAAAAATGTCTCCGTGGTGCCTCCTTAGTTAAAATACATTACACCAATCGAAGAGGACTCCAAATCTTTTTAAACAAACAAAAATGAACCTAAGCATGAAAATAACCCTATTATGACCCCTCCTAAATGCAACAGGAAGTCGGCCATATTGGGCAGAACCCCATTTCTGGAAAAAATTATACTTCTCTTACTTTTCATATCTCCACCTTGGAATTTTTTTTCAAAAGGCTTGAAAAGTGGTCAAAATAATTTAGACCCGTGTGCAATTAAATATTATTGTTTAGAATCTAAACAATATTTAATTGAAAAGAATTACATTTTGATCAATTCTAAAATGTGGGTGTGGCTAATCTGCAAAGCAGAGGAAATTTTGAACAAGGGTAAAAACATGCCTATTTCTAACAGGGGATGTTGAATTCAGTGACACATTTGTGCACATTGACAACCTGAATGCAACAATGTACAAGATGACATAAAACTGCTCTACAGTCCCCACTTTGAAAATTTGAATGGGGCCACAAATTTTAGTTTGTCAATTGAAATGTGGCATGGACATCCATCTTGCCATACTGAACAAAAAAAGCCAATGAGGTCTTACCTCTATTTTTAACTGTGTTGCCAGGGCAAAGTCCAACATTTATCACAGAAATATATGGCTTTTGGTTAACTGGGATGCAAAAAATGTGTTTGTCATAGACCATTGAAATTTGGTACACATATTCCCTACATCATGCGGAACAAAACAGCCAATGACGACATACCTATATTTCCAACTATGCAGGTGTGATGTCATAGTCTCATTGGAAAAAATGAAATAGTATTACATTGATTCTGATTGGGGGGGAGGGGTGATGTATACGGTGACAATAGGCACGCTCCTCACAGTGGCGTGTACCCCGT
Source organism: Periophthalmus magnuspinnatus (assembly GCF_009829125.3). Classification (NCBI taxonomy): domain Eukaryota; kingdom Metazoa; phylum Chordata; class Actinopteri; order Gobiiformes; family Gobiidae; genus Periophthalmus; species Periophthalmus magnuspinnatus. The sequence continues at coordinate 1,746,054 of NC_047137.1, forward strand.
GGTCCCAAAAGGTGGTGAGGGCCTTTATCGCCACATGCAACTTTAATTTCACTATTGTATTCATTAGTTGTATCCGCTAGTTTAGCAGGGAGCGGGAAGGGGTGTTACCTTCAACAGCCTCGCTCTGGATTGTGTCTTTGGTTGCTATGATACTCGCAGTCTATGGAACTTTGCTCAAATTCGTCCCTATAACTGCTAACCTTGAAGAGCTTTATTTGACAAGCCGATCATTATGGGTGACGTCATACACACTTTGTTCACTTCTTCATACAGTCTATGGTCTGTGGTTAATGTGGTTGACAAGCCTTTTCTCAAAATTCTGGGGGTATAACAGTATAGGATGCAATGCTCTACAGTACAGCGTTAAGCATGATGTTGCATACAGGTGTTTATGTTGCACAAATAAATACCTTAAAAACATGGATTCTTTCTGTGAGTGGGAATGACTACACAGATCTGCCCTGAAACTTAGCCTGATGGCATCACATGCTTAGCTCCATAGACTCCCTACCATAAAAGCTGCATACTACACCTTTAATTATCTCACTGTCTTCTGTTTTGTAATGTTCAGATACGTTCCTGGTTGTTGTTCACTGCTTTGTAAATGGTGTTATTGTATTTGAGTGACAGTGACCAGAGCTGATTCCCCTGATGCCTCTTCCTCTTCATTCTCTTCTGTTGCTCTCAATCCTAATCCTCTCCTAGTTAGTCCATCAATGACTCACTCCTTTAATCTATTTAAATTTTCGGATTCAAAGCAGGAAACCGACACAAATATGACATGATTGCACCAATCCTCCCAGGCGCCACTCCAGATCTATCTACATCTACATTGATCTATAGCTATCTAGAGAACTGTTATGAACAACATGAACATAATGACCTATGCTACTTGTGGATCATTATTTTATTTATTGATCTAAAGTGACGTCACCATAAATGTAATCAGAACAAAGTGCCGCTCTGCCGGACTACGCTGACGGTACCACCTATGGATGGATACAGATCACAATAGCAAATGGCAGATTTTTTTGTTTTATTTGTATCAAAATAGCTACACGATGCTATTGGATCCACATGTATCAAAGATTTAACAAAAAAAAAAAAAAAAAAACGTATTAAGCACAGAAAAGTGGGAAGGGGGTAGGGGAAATATGAATTTTTTTAGAGAAATGGCGGCAGGAGAATAAAGATTACTCTTACTCTTACTTAGCATGCAGCTTGAGTAAATGAGAAGAGAAAACATATCATATTATTAAAAGCTTAACAGTCTCTGGCACCACCTCCACACACTTGTTTCTGATTAAGCAATCAAGCCTTCACCTGTGAGGACTAAAGGACTGAGGACCCGACACTCTGGGCCAGATCGCCTTGTCATTTTCCATTTTTTCTTCATGTCATGTTCTGGTTTATTTGTTCGTGTATCCACCACAATCCCACACCCTGGAACCACTCTTCACCTTCGTAACCTGCTCCAAGACTACTTTATACGACACTGCTCTGTCTACCTTCATTCACATTCCTATATCTACAATAAACTTTTAAACTGTTTCCTGAGTCTGTATCTTTGGTCCCTCTGTCAGTCTTTATGACATGATCTGAATCTTTTGGATTCGTTCACTTCAAAGACCTATTCAAAAGACAGGTTCTTTTAATATTTATATGACAGAAGCCAACATGAGAACTCATTTATCTCCAAACTAATCACAGATAGAAATGTCCCAGTCTCAGATGTGTTTAAAATGGTTCAAACTGAGAGTGGGAGAGCGTTTGTCCATTGGAATTATGCATCTGAATAAAATGATGCACTATATCTTTTTTTTAAATTGAGATGGCAATTTTTTTTTTTGCACAAAACTCTTGCTTGTGTTGCCTGCTCTGCTTCTGAGCTGATTCTTGTTTTGGTTCAATACAATACAATATAAATAACAACAGATAAGCAAAGGATTCTGCTCTTTTAAAAAATGAGATCTAGTTCCAACTGACTCGTTCAAGAACATCACATCACTAGTACAAATATGAGTGGCAAGTGTAGCAGATGGCCCAGGAGCAGAGTACGGGAGCCTGCGTGGGACAGAAAGGGCCTGGTGCATGATGGCTCCTCTGGGATGTTTTAGTCACAAAGCGTTTTCTCTGGTTCACATTGCTCACTGAAGATGACTCAGGCTCCAGGGACTTAAGGGTTAACTACATCAGTCAAACACAAAGTCTGCTGCAGGTTATTACTACACAGATAATAAAGAAGCAGAGGCAGATGTACAGCTCTGTCTGGATATTACAGGTCTCACAGTCATTTAAACTTAAGTGATTTATACTCTGATTTTATATTGATTTTTTTTCCCTATGTATTTGAGCAACTGTGTCATACATATATATATATATATATATATATATATATATATATATATATATATATATATATATATATATATATATATATATATATATATATATATACACACACACACAGATATATCGTATAAACAGCTCTTGAGGTCAAAAGTCCACTGCTCTGCTCCCTGAAAGTACCTGAATGCATAAAGTGAGAAATAACTTTTGACCACTGCAAAATTAACAGCAACAGCAAGAATGTTCCGTGTTCAATCCCTGTGTCACCTGGCCTTTCTGTTTGAAGCTTGCATGTTCTCCCTGTTTCTGGTTGGGTTTCCTCCAGGCACTCCAGTTTCCTCCACGAACCCAATACATGCACAATAGGTCAAACCCTCCAGCTAATTTCATATTATATAAGTTATTTATCTATACAGGGGAACCCAATAAGAGCACTTGAGCTCTCTTTTTCATAATAATAATAATAATAATGCATTTTATTTATAAGCGCCTTTCAAAACACCCAAGGACACTGAACAAGATAAAAATTTGATAAAAATATATATAAAACATGACAAAAAACTGATTGATAAAAGATGTGTGATTGGTTACAAGAGACAGGACAGTCTGAACAGGTGAGTTTTGAGGATTTGAAGAGTGGAAGAGAGTCTAAGCTGCGGAGATCAGGAGGGAGAGAGTTCCAAAGCTGGGGGGCAGAGCGGCTGAAAGCCCTGTTCCCCATGGTCACAAGTCGGGCAGAGGGTACAGTGAGCTGGAGAGAGGAGGAGCAGCGGAGAGGCAGGAGCAGCAGTGTGGAGGAGGTCACATATGTATGAAGGGGCTAGGTTGTGTATTGCTTTGAAGGTGGTAATTAGTATTTTGAAGTTAATTCTCTGTTTTATGGGGAGCCAGTGGAGTTGTTGTAGGACGGGGGTGATGTGGTGGATAGTGAGGGTCTGTCATGATGCCTGTAGTATCTGTCTCCCTGTGTGCTTTCCCCTCCCTCACCTCTCTGAGCCTGGAGCTGGGCGGAGTTCCTTCTCCTCCCGTGCAATTAGCGCAATTACCTCCACCTGCTGTTGAGTATTTGAGGGCTCGGCAGAAGACACTCGGGGCAGATCGCCTGTTTGTCTTTCCCCCTGCCCCCAGGACCGTCTTGGACCAGAGACTCGGCCAGACCGTCCGCGTGTCAACGTTCCTGCACTCCCGCTCGTTCCTGCTCCTGACTCTACACCCCAGCTCCGGTACAGTCCACCCTTTGTCTTCGCCTCATGTCCTGTCTTGGTCTCCGGCTTGCTCCTCGTCTCCCGCCCTGGGTCCCGCTTTCTGGATTACTCCTGCTCGGCTCGCCCTGGTCTCGTTCCGCTCCTGTCCTGGCTCCGGTCCTGGCTTCCTGTCCCCGCTCTGCACGACGCCCGCCTGGTCTGCCTCCCGCTCCCTGCTCCCCGTTTGTGACTTATGAACTATTGACTTATATTCCTGCACAAATTGTGAATAAACACTGTGAACTTGCCCCGAGTCTGCACTCCTTGGTCCGCACCTGCACCTCCCATTACGACAGGGTCCATGTTATGACCCGGGCTGCAGGGTTCTGAAGAAGCTGCAGTTTCTGGAGGGATTTATTGGGAGACCAAAGAGAAGAGAGTTACAGTAATCAATGTGGGAAGTTACAAGGCTGTGGACTATAATGGCAGTGGTGTGAGGAGTGAGGGAGGGGAGAAGACCAGAGATATTGTGTAAGTGGAAAGAGATTGTTATTGAGGTGGACATGTAGTTGAGAGGCAACGTTGTTGAAATTGTTGGGGTCTAAACCAGGTTTTTTAAGAATTGGAGTGACTGTGACAGTTTTGAGTGATGATGGAACCGTTCCAGAGGTGAGAGAAGAATGAATAATATTGGTGATGAGGGGAGCTAGTACAGGGAGGCAGGTTTTGACAAGGGCTGTAGGGAGAGGGTCAAGGGGACAAGTGGAGGGTTTGGATTTTTTAATGAGTTCTGTAATGTCCATGACAGAGGGGAGGGTAAAGCTGGAAAATGTGGTGCCGGGGTATGATGGAGGGGCACGGATGTCTACTTCAGAAACTGCAGCTCCGCATGATGTAAGGTGTTAGTGGATGTTAATGATCTTAGATGTGAAGAATGACATGAGTGAATTACAGAAGTCGATGGATTGCAGGTGGTAGAGGAGTGAGTCAGGAGGTTTAGTGATGCTGTTGAGAAGGGAGAAGAGAGTCCTGGAGTTATGTTGGTTTGACTGAATTAGACCAGAGTAGTAGTTAGACTTGGCAGAAGAAAGAGTGTCCTTGTATAAAATGGAATGGTTATTGTACATTTCTTTGTGAATAGTGAGTCCAGTTTTATTGTATAGTCATTCTAATTGTCGTCCTTTTGCTTTAAGTTGTCCGTGTGAAGGGGTGAACCAGGGTGCAGAGCAGGAGAAGGAAACAAATCTGGTTTTCAGGGGAGCATGGGTGTTCAGGAGGGTATGGAGGTTATTGTTGTAGTGGGAAACATGGGCTCCCCGTTTAACATACAATTCAAGCAGGAAAAAATAAAAAATAAATAAAACAAACAAAAGTCTATATAAAACATTAAAAACAGGTGCAGGCGTGTGTATCAAAGTTTGATTGTGTCACCAATGTATCCAATTTAGCTTTTCCTTGGAGTGAATTCCATTTTTGTAAAGCAAAACAGCTAAAAGCCCTCCTGACCAAGACTAGCAACAAGTTAACAGAGACTGGTCTCACTGCACCTGATCAAGTGTGTAAGATGGTAAGATTCAGGTACAGTGCCTATATATGTTATGTAATGTTTATCCCAATATCTAATGATAAAGAAAGAGAGGCATCAGACTCAACCTCCAAAAGGCCGAAAGGTTACTTTCAATGATAATCTTCTGAGTCAAATTGAAAAGTAGACCCAGTAAACAACAACCTGCCAAAATGCTGTATTTTTCCAAACTCTCTCCCCTTCTCTCTCTCCCTTCCCTCTTTTCTCTCCCTCTCTCGTTCTCTCTTGTCCCTCTTTTCTCCCCCCCCCAATTCTCCCTCTCTCTATTCTTCCCTCTCTCTCTCTACCTCTCCTTTTGAGTCAATTTGTCAAAAACACTACATTTTTCTAAACTTTTCAAAGATTGTGAAAATAGTTTGAGCCGCAGATATCATCCAAAGATGGCAAGACTTCATCTTGTCTCCATGGAAACATGGACATTTTGAAAAGAGTGTTTAACCTGGAGCAGAAAGAGGCGGGTTCGTCCTTGGAGCTGCAGAAATCGTGCTCTTTTCATGAGCATTTGAATGGAGGATTTTCAGAGCTTCTCACAAAGAGGTGAACTCAGCGACACTGTGAAGGGGAGAGGCCGGGACTCATCAGCTTTTAGTCACATTTCTGTCAGAAGTTTGTCAAAGAAATCCAGACTCTTTATGTTCTCTGTGGTGAAGCCAATTCAAAAAATCTGACAAATAAGGAAACAGCAAATTACATTAAACCTGCAATCAAATGAAGCTCATTTAGGCTAGCAGTTATAGGAGCAAGCCAAGTTCCATATTTGGAATTCTGACCACAAGTATCACAGCAATCAAAGAGCCAAACCGGGGCAAGGCTGTTGAACGTAACGGCCCTTCCCGCTCAGCTGGTTTAGCAGGGAGAGGGCACTTAGGAACACTTAATCTGTTGCTAACGGTAGCAGGAACAACCTTGGGGAAAGAAGGACCCTGATTTTTCTGTTAGTAATGTTCACTTCATAATTTACGGACAAAATAGCAAAATAAAATTACCAGTATCATGTAGAGTGGTTAATGCGAACATTTTAAGACGCAAATGACGAGTAGAATCGAAAGTAAATTGGAGTTAATGGAGCCAGAAGTGTTCAGAAGTCTTCATGAATACAGACACCACAGGCCTGTAGTCGTTACATGTGTTTAATCATGATAACAGTTGGCAGAGTCCTCTTTTGTTTTAACTCAATGAGCTGTGGTCACACTGATAAATATGCTCCTGAAGTGAAGAGAGGCCGTGGGCTGCATCTCAGGGGGCATTCACACTTTGCAATTGAACCAAGTGAAAATGCCCAGCACTCACTCCAAATATCTTGGGTTTTTTTTTAGTTCTACAAGCTCTGAAACGTATGGCATCAAGTTTAACGTTACTTTTTGTGGATTGGTTCAGCTTTATAACAGTGTTCTTTTTTTAAGTAATCACTAAAAACACAGGTTTTTTTTTTTTTTTTGCTGGATCATAATTAGCTAAAACTATAACCATCTTTGAGTTCCTCTCGTCAATTTCTCGTGTCTCTGTATGTCGTTTGTCCCATTGTATCTCCACACAGGTGTTTGGTTTGATTCTGAGCTCATCCATGTCTCTGGAGGTTACTTGGGTATTTTTTTCCAGTCTCGGGTTCGTTTGTATTCACAGTCTCAGTCTCGGGTTCATTTGTATCGAGAGTCTCGGGTTCGTTTGTATCGAGACCCGACTCTCGAGACCCGCCTCCCAACACCTGCCTCCTAGACCTGCTAAAGTACATGTTGCTTCTTTCGCCTGGATCAAATTTTGATTCATCGTTCACAACTACCCAAACAAACCAGACTATCCAGGCAAACAGAGCCTGAGTCGAATCAAGTCGTATCGTGAATGCACCCTCAGACAGATCTTCTCTTCCCTCTCTCTCTCTTTGCCTCATTTCTGTCTCTCACTTCCCTCCCCTCAACTCTTACCTTTGCCTGCCCCTCTCCCTGTCTCCCCTCCCCTTCCTCTCTTTCTCTCTCTGTCTTTCTCTCTCTCTCTCTTTGAGTGTTGGTTTAAGTGACAAGTAACACATACATACACAACATAATAAATGCATTGTTAAAGTCTCTTTCTTTTCTGTCTCATACTCATCCCCTCTTTTCTCTCTCCTCGCTCCTTTCTCTCTCTCTCGTTCTCTCTCTAGGTGTAACAGCTTTGACCTTGGTTTGCATCAGTATTCATCAGGACCAGCTATCAAAATGGAAATGATGACGGGTAGAGAGGTGCAGAGAGTTCACTGTTTGCCCAATGAGCCGTGCTTCAGGGAGGAGAGGGTTGAGAGAAGGAGGAGAGGGTAGAGGGGAAAGGGTAGAGAGGGGGAGGAGAGAGAAGGGAGGAGGGGGTATTAGAACGAGGAGAGGATAGAGAGAGGGGGACAAGAGAGATGGGAGGAGGGGGGTAAGAGGAGGAGGGGGGAGAGAAAGGGGGTGAGAGAGATGAGAGGAGGGGGTGAGAGAAGAAGGACAGGGGAGAGAGGAAGGAGGAGAGAGATGGGAGATGGGAGGAAGGGAAGAGAGGTAGAAGAAGGGAGAGGGGGGATAGAGGGAAAGGGTAGAGAGAGGGGCGAAGGGGGTGAGAGAAGGAGAAGGAAGAGAGAGAGATAAGAGAGGGTAGGAGGATGGTGGTGAGAGGAGGATAGAGGAGAAAGAGGAGAGAGGAGAGGAGGGAAGAGTCCCACAGGGCAGTCTCTCATTCTTAACTTCTCATACCGGCCAATTAAAGGACTCATGTGAAATGTAGAAATGCCACAACTGTGCAACAGAAATTACTGAGAGATTTTAACCATAAACTGAATATATAACTGGACATAGCTAACCCGCTAGCCGCGTTCCAAACTAGAAGTCAGCATGGGGGTGCTTCCCGCTCCGTCGACTCTGGCTCCAATTGACTTTCTATGGAAAAACTGTCACCCCTCTCTCTGTAACTGCTGCTTTGAGTCTTGTCATTTTGGTCTTAAAATGTTCATATTAACCCACGCTACACCTGGTATTTATTTATTTTTTTATTTTCTATTTATTTCACTATTGTGTCTGTAACTCAAGATATGAAGATTTCAGATCAATACTGAGGTTTACAATTCACAAAACGTAAAGTAATGATCCACTTATGTTATAGTTGAAATTAAAAGTAAACATTTAAAGCCATAGTTTGTAACATTCTTCATAGATATACAGATGTTTTATGCCATACTGTGGAAGAATATAGCCAAAGGGACTTTTCCATGGAGGCAAGCAGAGGTTTTCAGTGTTATAAATACAACAAAAATGGAAAAAAAAAGAAAAAAAAAAAGAAAACGCTTTTGATGTTTTTTTTTGTTTGTTTTTTTTTTTTTTTTTGGCCAAAAAAGTTACCTACTGTGGCTTTTCAAGTGGAAAACCATTTAAAACCTTAAAGATATGTTTTTTTAAAAGTTCAAAATAAAAATGTGTAGAGTTGATGTTTTTGCATTTGCGTCTTACTCTGTGCTTATTGCCTGGAATCCAGACAACACTTTACAAAGACCCGAGTCTGGTCATCAGTGAATCTCTCCAAATTCATATGGGTGTGATTGACAGATGGATTAGCCAGTCAGGGCATGCATGGTTTATTTGTATAAAAAAAAAATATGCCTGCCCATGTGGAAAAAAAGAAATGATAAAAATATCACAGGACTGAAAAACATGATGGATTTTTGCAGAATCAATGCAAAAATCAAGCACTAAACTGAGGGTGTCTTGAAGCGTCCAAAACTATGTAGCTGGTCTAGGGTCCTAACTTTGTAACATGTTTGGAGGCTCTTCTGAACAGCTGAGATCCAGAATGCATTTGAGATGTATCTACAAACAGAGCTATCACAGCGCAGCAGGGAGGATGGAATAAAATAAGACCAGATGGGTGAATGGGTGGATGCACCTGCCCATGTCACCTACCTATGTCACCTGCACACCTGAGCTCCGCCCCCTCTGCACTGGAGCAGCAACTCACTCATTCAGACACAGTGCACCTGTCCCCTACACTGAGTAAAATTGTGAGAAGTCCAACTACAGACTGCAAAAAACACAACGACAATGACTTTTTTTAGTCCCCCGCCTCTGTCGCCTTGGAAACAGGTGGCTGTGAGAGAGGGAGAAAAGAGAGAGAAGAGAGGAAGAATATACTTCCCTTCTCTTTTTTTAACCAATATCTTCCTCCCTCTTGTATTCTCTCTTGCTCTCTCTCTCTCTCCCCCCTCTCCTCCTTTCTTGCCTCTTTCTTCCTTTATCTCTCACTCCCACTCCTTCCTTCTAACCCCACCTCTCTCCTCTCTTTTCTCCCCTTTCATTGCCTGTCTCCTCCCCCTCTTTTTCAACTCACTCTATCAACCCTCCCTCCTCTCTCTCCCCCTCCTCATCTCCGCCATTCCATATCTTACCCACCATCTATCCCTCTCTCCCCCTACCCTTAGCTCTCTCTCCCCTATCATTTTTTCTCCTTTCTCTCTCCCTCTACTTTCTCTCCCCTTCTCTTCTTTTTTATGTCTATGTTCCTCCCTCTTGTATTCTCCTTCTCTCCCCTTTTCCTCCCTTTACCTCTTTCCTCCTTCCTCTCCTCTTTTCTCTATTACCTCTCTCTCTGCCTTAGCTCTCCCTTACCTGTATTCTTTCTCTATATATCTCTCCACCCCTCCCCCTACTCTCTCTGCCTCTTTTTCTCTTCTTTGTCTTTTCTCTCCTATGTTTGTCTACCTCTTCTCTCTCTGTCTCTCTCCCTCTCTACTTTCTCTCCTTTTATGTTTCCTCACCCCCTCTGTTTCTCTTTTACCTCTATGCTGATCCCTCTCATATTCTTCTCTCTCCTTTTCTTTTCGTCTTCCCTCACTTGCCCTCTGCCACTGTCCACCTCCCTCCTTCCTCTCTCTCCTCCCTCTGTCTTGCATCTTTTTCCTTATCTCACTGTCTGCCCCCTCCTCCTCTCCTCCCTCTCTCTTCCTTCTCTTTTTTAGTCTTTCCAGTGTGGATTTCTCTCTCCCTCTGTGTCCCTTCTTACCCCTCCTCCTCCTCTTCAGTTCTTCCAGTGCATTCAGTGGTGTCATAGTGATGACTAAAGGCTGAGCTCTGTTCCTCAGTACGATGTGGTGATATTTTTAGCTCCATTCACAACAATAACCCGGGCCCATTCACTTTCACACAAAGAACCATTACATTTCTGTGGTAAAAGTCTGTAAAGTCAATTTTTCTTGTTTCTATTTTAATTTTTTTCTCAACTGATAGACACAATAGAAAACTTACACAAGCTGTGCTTGATGTTTTTCATTTAATAAAGTAAATACGATCTCACCCCAGTACAGATATGCTGTAAAAGCAGCTCTTAGGGTCAAAAGGAGATCACTGAACTAGAAAGTAATGCTAGTGTGCTGTTAGCAGGTTAGTTGTTTTTGGCATTACTGTGATGCTTAAACTCTGCTCTGATCTCAGAAAGTTGGGAAAAGATTATAAACTCAATGGAGTGAATAATTAGGATGGTCAGAGTAGGCAAGGCAAGGCAAGTTTATTTGTATAGCACAATTCGTACACAAGGTAATTCAAAGTCCTTTTCAGAATAAGAAAGACATTAAAATTACACAAATCAAAAAATAAATAATCACAAATAATCATCATAAAATTAACATTAAAAGAGAAGAGTGCAGAATAAAAACCTTTCAGTCATATGCACAGCTAAACAGAACCATTTTGAGCCTGGATTTAAACATTGTCAAAGTAGAGGCCTGTCTCACATCTTCAGGAAGACTGTTCCAAGTTTTAGCTGCATAAAACTTAAACGCTGATTCCCCATGTTTAGTCCTGACTCTGGGCACCAGCAGGAGGCCGGTCCCTGAAGTCCTCAGAGTGTGAGATGGTTCATATGGCACTAACATGTCGGAGATATACTTTGGACCTAGGCCATGGAGAGACTTATACACAAGAAGAGCTGCTTTAAAGTCGATTCTTTGAGCTACAGGAAGCCAGTGCAGAGACCTGAGTACAGGACTTATGTGCTCATACTTCCTGGTTCTAGTCAGGACCCGAGCAGCAGCGTTCTGGATGTACTGCAGCTGTGTTAAGGCTCATTTGGAGAGGCCAGTGAGCAGGCCGTTACAGTAGTCTAACCTACTGGAGACAGATCCATGGATAAGTCTCTCTAAGTCTGGCTTTGACAGTATACCTTTGATTTTTGCAATGTTTTTAGGTGGTAAAAAGCTGCAGATGTTATTGATTTGATGTGGCTGTAAAAGTTCAAGTCTGAGTCCATTATTACCCCTAGATTTCTAGCCTGATTTGAAGGTTTTAGAGAGAGACTGGAGGTGACTGTTGACACTTTCTCTATGTTTCTGTGGGCCAAAGATGATGACTTCAGTCTTGTCTGAGTTTAGCAGAAGAAAGTTGTTTTGCATCCACACACTGATCTGTTGGATGCAGTGGCAGAGTGAATCCACTGGTCCATATTCACCTGCTGCAAGTGAGACATAGATGGACCCTGAGTGTTTCCACGGGAACACTTGAACCGGCTCACGGAGGGCAGTGATAGTCATGCCCCGCACAGTCATTGGAGGATCAGCAGCGACTCTAGCCAAGTTGTGTTTCCATGCTCCGGGTACGGCTCCAAATTCAGGGAGAGCACAACCGAGAACAACCGAGGTCACTTCAGCATAACTAATATTATCCATCCATTTTTTCCGCTTATCCAGGTCCGGGTCGCGGGGGCAGCAGCCTAAACAGGGACTCCCAGACTTCCCTCACCCCGGACACGTCTGCCAGCTCCTCTGGTGGGACACCAAGGCATTCCCAGGCCAGCTGAGGGACATAGTCCCTCCAGCGTGTCCTGGGTCCTCCCTGGGGACTCCTCCCGGTGGGACATGCCTCCCTAGGGAGGTGTCCACGAGGCATCCTGAGCAGATGCCCGAGCCACCTCAGCTGGTTCCTCTCAACGTGTAGGAGTAGCGGCTCTACTCTGAGCTCCTCCTATGTGACCGAGCTCCTCACCCTATCCCTAAGGGTGTGCCCGGCCACCCTACTGAGGAAACCCATTTCGGCTGCTTGTATCCGTGATCTTGTCCTTTGGTCATTACTCAGAGCTCATGACCATAGGTGAGGGTAGGAACGTAGATTGACCTGTAAATCCAGAGCTTTGCCTTCCAGCTCAGCTCCTTCTTTAGCTCAACAGACTAATAAGGCGACTGCATCACTGCAGACACTGCATGTCAAGAACCATGGCTTTGGATTTGGAGGAGCTGATTCTCATCCCAGCCACACTCGGCTGCAAACCACCCCAGTGTCCGCTGCAGGTCGTGGCTCGATAAAGCCATCAGGACAACATCAACAGACCCCCTCCAGCCCCTGGCTGTGCCTAGTAATTCTGTCTATAAATATAATGAACAGAACTGGTGACAAAGGGCAGCCCTGGCGAAGTCCACCGTGCACCGGGAGCAGGTCTGACTTACTGTCGGCAATGCGAGCACAGCTCCTGCTCCGGTCATACAGGGACCGGACAGCCCTTAGCAAAGACCCCATACTCCTGGAGCACCCCCAAAGGACACCACAAGGGACATGGTCGAATGCCTTCTCCAGATCCACAAAACACATGTGGACTGGTTGGGCAAACTCCCATGAACCTTCGAGGACCCAATGGAGAGTATAAAGCTGGTCCAGTGTTCCGCGACTAGGACGAAAACCACACTGCTCCTCCTGAATCTGAGGTTTGTCTATCGGTCAGATTCTCTTCTCCAGTACCCTGGAATAGACCTTACCGGGAAGGCTGAGGAGTGAGATTCCCCTGTAATTGGAACACACCCTCCAGTCCCCCTTCTTATACAGAGGGATCACCACCCCGGTCTGCCAATCCAGCAGCACTGTCCCTGACCACCACGCGATGTTGCAGAGACGTGTCAGCCAAGACAGCCCCACAACATCCAGAGGCTGGAGGTACACAGGACGGATCTTGTCCACCCCCGGAGCCTTGCCACTGAGGAGCTTGCCGACCCCCTCAGTGACTTCAGCCAGGGTGATGGGCGAGTCCGGGTCCCCGGTCTATGCTTCCTTCTCGGAAGACATGACGGTGGCATTGAGGAGATCCTCAAAGTATTCCTTCCACTGCCCAACAACATCCCCAGTCGAGGTCAGCAGCTCTCCACCCAAACTCTAAACGGTGTTGGTGAAGCACTGCTTCTCCCTCCTGAGGCATCGGACGGTTTGCCAGAATCTCTTTGAGGCTGTCCGATAGTCCTCTTCCATGGCCTGCTTGCACTCCTCCCAACCCCAAGTTTTTGCCTCTGCAACCGCACAAGCCACGGCACACTTGGTCCGCTGGTACTCATCAGCTGCCTCAGGAGTCCCACGAGCCAGCAAGGCTCGATAGGACTCCTTCTTCAGCATGACGGCATCCCTTACTTCCAGTGTCCACCACTGGGTTTCGGGGATGGCCGCCGTGACAAGCACCACAGACCTTACGGCCACAGCTATGAGCAGCTGCATCGACAATAGAGGTGGAGAACATGGCCCACTTGGAGTCCATGTCCTCAGCCTCCCCCGGGATCAGGGAGAAGCTCTCCGGAGTAAGTGTGAGTTGAAGACCCCTCTGACAGAGGGCTCCACCAGACGTTCCTAGCAGACCCTCACGATGCGTTTGGGCTTGCCAGGTCTGTCCGGCTTCCTCTTCCGCCAGCGGATAAAAAAACACAGCTCGGGTTCAGATCGGGGAGGCCATTCCTCCCGATCATGCCCCTCCAAGTGTCACTGTCATTACCCACATGGGCAATGAAGTACCCCAGGACAACAACGGAGTCCCGGGTTGGTGCACTGTCTAGCACCCCTCCCAGGGACTCCAAGAAGGCCGGGTACTCTGCACTGCTGCTTGGCCCGTAGGCCAACATAACAGTGAGAGACCTGTCCCTGACTCAGAGGCGCAGAGACACGACCTTCTCGTTCACCGGGGTGAGCTCCAAACACATAGTGGCTGAGATGTGGGGCAATGAGCAAGCCCACACCAGCTCCCCCGCGGTCCCCGCGGGCAACGCCAGAGAAATGGAGAGTCCAGTCCCTCTCAAGGGGTTGGGTTCCAGAGCCCATGCTCTGCATGGAGGTGAGGTCGATATCTAGCCGGTAATGCTCAACCTCCTGCACAAGCTGAGGCTCCTTCTCCCCCAGTGAGACCCCTGGCAGGGTTACTCATGGCAAACAGGTCCTGGGAGACAGGTCAGACTGAGAGCGGTTCAGAAACCCCACATGACAAGTAAAAGAACAAAGCCAGTTATGTCGCCCGGACTGGCGTTACCGGGGCCCCACCCTGGAGCCAGGCCTGGGTGCTCGACAGCGAGTGCCTGGTGGCCGGGCCTTTCTCCACGGGGCCCGGCCGGGCCCAGCCCGAAGGAGCATCGTGGGGCTGTCCTCCCATAGACCTACCACCTGCGGGAGGAGCTATGAGGGGCGGGTGTAAAGAGAAGGTGGTTGCCTCAATGACCGGATCTTCGGACATGGAGACTGGCTCTGGGGACATGGAATAACCAAAATTAACTTAAATAAAATCTAAATCGTACCTGAAATATACTCCCATAAGGTTGATGTCAGAGAATCACAAAAAAGTATTTAGTATTCCAAGTTTGTGGCACTGTAAGGCTAAAGCCAGCATAAACACGAAACAAATTCTAGTTCATCGCCAGTTTTTTGCATTTATTTCATTAATCTGCACCTCTATGCTGCATTTGGGGATGGCTATTGCCAGTTGTATTATACACTGCAAATGTAATTTTTTTTTATTTTGACGGGAGTGGCGTGCATCAATAACAGGAAACTAGATAGCTGGATAGGTCTGTTTTTTGCCAAACGGGTCACAGGTAAGTTGCAATCGCTGGAAATACGGCAGTGTATCACAAGATAAAGTCAGTGTCTGGTGAGAAACTATTATTTTATGTTTATACCTGTATAATGCAATCTTAATGATGATCGTTTAGCTGAGGAATGTCACATGCGCTGCTATGAGCATGCTGCTGATCCTCCAATGACTGTGTGGATGTGCATCCAGTCCCAACTCCTGTGAACTCATTGTTGTACCATTGTTGATTTGATGTAGTACAGTTTTGTTTTTTGTTTTTTATAGCTCCTGCGCCCCCACATCTGGCTGTGTCTTGCGACCTGTGTCACACCCAAAAGTGTCCTGAGCTGCTTGTGCCTGATGGAGTGAGCTTTCCTGGGGAATGCAGAGGAGGCGCCCATAAAGGAAAGATGGAGGAAATATGGAGGAGAGGAGGACAGAAGGAGGTCCACAAGGCCATTGAAAAGAGCAGGAGATTGGGAACAGGGGGAAAAAAACAAAATTGAGGAAAGATGGGTCTATGGGTTTCAGAATGTCACCTATAACAGGACACTGATAGGTAGACAGCCCAAAGGAAAGGTGCACTATGTAAAGTTTCTAGGAGAGGGTCCACCCCCAGCTTGTCTCAAATGATCTGACCTATTACTAGTGGCATCATCTCAGTGTGAGTGAGAGTTCACCCATGTCCGTGTTGTGATGTCACCAAATACTGGAAATAGCAGAGGCTATTGAAGGCAGCACGCACTTAGATTTATCCATTTATGACCAGAAAGTTGCAAGTGTACCTATAGTTTACACTAAAATTGCTTTATAAAATGAAAGAAACAGTAGATAATGCTATTAAAACCAAATGCACAGTTTAGTAATGAAAAAAGTGGATTTAGTTTTTAGTTCCACTTTAATATATCAGCGTTGGTTCCACTTGTCACACTCAAACATGTGTCAGAGATATAGAGTAGTGCATTCACAGAGACTGATAGCTTCATAAAGGTTCTGTTCAGAGGCCTATTATCATAAACAGGAAAGAGCGTTTGATGGATGGAGTCCTCTTCTCTTCAAGGGCAAAATAAACAGGAAAAATGAAGCTCACACTCTAGAGTTCTCATCCAAAACAGCAAAAGAATACATTTCTGTCGTGTCGACAGGTACAGGAGCGGACCATGGAATGCAGACTCGGGGCAATTTTACAGTGTTTATGAACAGTTTGTGAAATAATATGAGTCAATAGTTCATTAAACACACGGGAGGCGAACCAGGCGTGCGGAGTGTTGAGCAGAAACGGGGAACACCAGGACCAGACGAAGACAGGATCGGACTCAGGAACAGAGCAAGCCAAGCGGGGGTAGGGGAGCAGACACGGAGACAGCCAGGGCCGGAGTGAGACAGGACCGGAGACGAGACCAGGGGGAACCGGGCAGGAGTAATCCAGAGAGCGAGGACCAGGGCAGGAGACGAGAAGCAGGCCGGAGACCAAGACAGGACAGGAGGTGAAGACGAGGGGTGGACTGTACCGGAGCTGGAGCGCAGGTTCAGGAGCAGGAGCGAGCAAGGGAGCAGGAATCTGGGAAAGAGCAAAATCCAGTAAGACACGAGTAGGCAGGTAACGGGATACAAACTTGAGCTGGAACATTCACGTTTACACGCGGACAGTCTGGCTCCGAGTGTCATCTGCCGAGCCCTCATATACTCGACAGCAGGTGGTGATGATTGTGCTAATGCGCTCCAGGTGCGCACGGGAGGAGTAGGAACTCCGCCCAGCTCCGGATTCAGACAGGTAGGGGAGGGAGAGAGCACACAGGGATACAGAACATACAGGCTTCATGACAATTTCTTATCATGAAATTATTGGTTATAAATTAATTCTTGCCTGGCAAATCCAGACTGATATCTCTGTATTTTTTATACAGAGGGATCAGTCTGGTCACCGCTCCCTTTGTTGCACCTTGAAAAATACAGAATACAATGATTTGCAAATTCACCCTAACTGAATAAACTACAAAGACATGATATTTAATGTTCAAACTGATAAACTTTAATTTTTTTATGCAAATATTCACTCATTTTCAATTTGATGACTGCAACACGTTCCAGTAAAGCTGGAACAGGGGCATGTTTACCACTGTTTTACATCACCTTTCCTTTTAACAACCACCAATAAGTGCTTGGGAACTGAGGACACTAATTGTTGAAGCTTTGCAGGAGAAATCCTTTCCCATTCTTGCTGAATGTATATTTTCAATTGCTCAGCAATCCAGGGTCTCCGGCCCTGCACTCTTTTACTACGAAGCCATGCTGTTGTAACACCTGCAGAATGTGAATTGGCGTTGTCTTGCTGAAATAAGCAGGGACGTCCCTGAAAAAGACGTTACTTGGATGACAGCATATGTTGCCCCAAAACCTGTATGTACCTTTCAGCATTAATGGAGCCTTCACAGATGAGCAAGTTACCCATGGCCACTAACACACCCCTGTACCATCAAAGATTCTGGCTTTTGAATTTTGCACTGATAACAATCAGGATAGTCCTTTTCCTCTTTGGCCCACACGACACAACGTCCATGATTTTTTCGGGCCCAGAAATGCCGGCGGCTGGTACGGTTTTAACTTGCACTTGGAGATGTAGCGACGAACTGTGTTAACTGACAATGGTTTTCTGAAGTGTTCCTGAGCCCATGTGTTAATAGCCTTTACACATTCATGTCTGTTTTTAATACAGTACTGCCTGAGGGATCGAAGGTCATGGGCATTCAATGTTGGTTTTCGGACGTGCCGCGTATGTGCAGAGATTTCGCCAGATTCTCTTTTGGTGATATTATGGACCGTAGATGATGAAATCCCTAAATTCCTTGCAATTGCACATTGAGAAACATTGTTTTTAGACTGTTGGACTATTTGCTCATGCAGTTGTTCACAAAGTGGTGAACCTCACCCCATCCTTGCTTGTGAATGACTGAGCCCTTTGGGGATGCTCCTATTATACCCAATCATGACACTCACCTGTTTCCAATTTACCTGTTCACCTGGAATGTTCCAAACAGGTGTATTTTAAGCATTTCTCAACTTTTCCATTCTTTTACCCCTGTCCCAGCTTTATTGGAACATGTAGCAGACATCAAATTGAAAATGAGTGAATATTTGCATAAAAACAATAAAGTTTATCAGTTTGAACATTAAATATTATGTTTTTGTAGTTTGTTCAGTTCAATATAGGTTGAAAAGGATTTGCATTTTTATTTTATTTTTTTGCATTTTTTTATTTATTTTTATTTTACACTTTGTTATATATCTTTTGAAAGATAAAGTCCTCAAAATGTAACTCACAGAAAGTTGAAGACCAGGTTATATTCACATTCTAGAATTTGTTGGGTGAAGCCTATACACTGTTACTATGGGAGATTCACTGTTTTTGAAATAAATCTCCAAACTGAAATTGAACCCAGGACCTTCTTGCTGCATGATGATTGCTAACCACTCCACCGTCTTGAGTAGCAGATTTTACCTGCCTTGTTCATGTGAAAAGGGACAGTGATGGTCGGCCATGTTGCTTCTTCATGAGCATCAGGGCCTCAGCAACCGTCACCTGGCAACCACACCTGTTGCTTGGAAACAACTACAAACTAAGTCAAACTGGACCGAGGTGAAACATTTTTTTAATTTTTATTTATTTATAGCTGTGTTGATGAGATTTAGGTATGATGCAAAATACAGAAGGCAATTACACCCTAGGAAAAAGAATGTTGTCTGTAAATGTAGCTCATGTGTCTGAATTTTCCATTTTAAATATTTGTGTTAAATGAAAATATCACAAATTGATACTTTGCAGTGACATCAAGCTGGGGTTATTTTATACACTGCCTGACCAAATAAAAGTCACCACCTGGATTTAACTTAGCAAATAGGTACGAGCCTCCTCCAGTTGCTCAGAATAGTATGTGCTCAAAGAATTAGGTCAGCTGACTACCTGAATATACTGAATGACCAGGTTATTCCATCAATGACTTTTTATTGCCTGATGGCATGGGCATATTCCAAAATGATAATGCCGGGATTCATCAGGCTCAAATTGTGAGTGATTCAGGGAGTATGAGACATAATTTTCACACACGGATTGGCCGCCACAGAGTCCAGACCTTAACCCCATTGAGAACCTGTGGGATGTGCTGCAGAAGACTTTGTGCACCGGTCAGACTCTACCATCATCAATGCAAAATCTACGTGAAAAATTAAACTGGATGGAAATAAATCTTGTGACATTGCAGAAGCTTATCGAAACAATGCCATAGTGAATGCATGCCGTAATCAAAGCTAAAGGCAGTCAAATGTTATTGTGTGACCTTTTTTTTTGGTGGCGACTTTATTTTTTTGGCCAGGCAATGTATGTATGTCTGTGGTGGAATGGCAGTAGTTATCATATCGACACAATGCATACTGTTGGCTAATGCTAGCTTGTTTGTGAATGCAATTGTATGTGTGAGAGACTTATTTATCAGCAAAAATCAGCTCACTTTTGTAGTTCCAGCTAAATCAGCTTCCTATTCAGGTTGGGTTAAAATAAAGCTCAGCTTAAAGTCCAACAGAGCCCCCCCCCCCCCCCCCCCCCCCAAGGAATGTTGACGACATCAGCTGCAAAGTACTAATACTAAAATCCCAAGATTTGCTTTGTTAAAATCATAATAGTGCATATGTGTCTTTAGGGCCCCACGAAAAACATCACAAACCCTACCCCTGTAAACATTGGTGTAGCACCCTTAAGGATTTGGCATGAGCACAAGGTAAAGAAAATGTAGTTTCTTCTTCCCTTTGACAACCCATGAGAACTGTCATGAAAGGAAATACAATAAAATAAAAATATTTAAAATGAAATTCATACAATACATTACATGAAACTTAAACACACAAAATAAAAGGTACGCAGTGTGGTTTTCGTCACGGTCGTGGAACACTGGACCAGCTCTATACTCTCCATCGGGTCCTCGAGGGCTCATGGGAGTATGCCCAACCAGTCCACATGTGTTTTGTGGATCTGGAGAAGGCATTCGACCGTGTCCCTCGTGGTGTCCTTTGGGGGGTGCTCTGGGAGTATGGGGTCCGGGGCTCTTTGCTAAGGGCTGTCCGGTCCCTGTATGACCGGAGCAGGAGCTGTGTTCGCATTGCTGGCAGTAAGTCAGACCTGTTCCCGGTGCATGTTGGACTCCGCCAGGGCTGCCCTTTGTCACCGGTTCTGTTCATTATATTTATGGACAGAATTTCTAGGCGCAGCCAGGGGCCGGAGGGGGTCTGGTTTGGGAACCACAGGATTTCATCTCTGCTGTTTGCAGATGATGTTGTCCTGATGGCTTCTTTGAGCCAGGACCTGCAACAGGCACTGGGGCGGTTTGCAGCCGAGTGTGAAGCGGATGGGATGAGAATCAGCTCCTCCAAATCCGAGGCCATGGTTCTCGCCCGGAAAAAGGTGGTTTGCTCTCTCCGGGTGGGTGGTGAGTCTCTGCCCCAAGTGGAGGAGTTCAAGTATCTCGGGGTCTTGTTCATGAGTGAGGGAAGGATGGAGCGGGAGATTGACAGGCGGATCGGTGCAGTGTCTGCAGTGATGCGGTCACTGTATCGGTCGGTTGTGGTGAAGAAGGAGCTGAGCCCAAAGGCGAAGCTCTCGATTTACCGGTCAATCTACGTTCCTACCCTCACCTATGGTCATGAGCTCTGGGTAATGACCGAAAGGACAAGGTCGCGGATACAAGCGGCTGAAATGGGCTTCCTTCGCAGAGTGGCCGGGCACACCGTTAGGGATAGGGTGAGGAGCTCGGTCACACGGGAGGAGCTCGGAGAAGAGCCGCTGCTCCTACACGTTGAGAGGAACCAGTTGAGGTGGCTCGGGCATCTGCTCAGGATGCCTCCTAGACGCCTCCCTAGGGAGGTGTTCTGGGCATGTCCCACCGGGAGGAGGCCCCGGGGAAGACCCAGGACACGCTGGAGGTACTATGTCTCTCGGCTGGCCTGGGAACGCCTTGGGGTCCCACCGGAGGAGCTGGAGGACGTGTCCGGGGTGAGGGAAGTCTGGGAGTCCCTGCTTAGACTGCTGCCCCCGCGGCACGGCCCCAGATAAGCAGAAGAAAATGGATGGATGGATGGATGGATGGATAAAAGGTACGCAAACCTCATGAACCAACATCCACAAGGGGCTAATTGCTCATCTAGGGCTTTTTCTTGTGAGTGTGCCAACATCGCCAATTAAGGTCGGCAGAACTTTATTTAAAATAGTTTGTTCCGTGTGTGTCACCACTAGGTAGCATAAACGTAAAATATAAAAGGACAAACGCTAAATTAAAATATGTGGGACTGTTACCACCAAATCACTTGTGAACTAGTTATGAATAATTATTTTAGTTATTTTCATTTGAATGGGCCTCTCCAGGTAAACAGGTTTAGAGATATGCTTTCCTTTTCCATCTAGAGTTGGATCACTCATTAGTAGTTTAACCTTTCTCACTCTCTCTCTCTCTCTCTTACTAGGATACATGTCAACAATCTTCGCCAACACTGGTGTTGTGGGGCTGTTTCATCTTGAAAAAGCACAATATCATTGATCTTGACGTTTCTGTGTTGTTTAGTCCATTTATATCTGCTTTGAAGATTCAGCAGGTACTCCTTTTTCCATCTTGTCCAACAGGTATTGGCAAGGAGTTGAACACAACACCACCTCTTTTGAAGATAAAGATCTTCCTTGATAAATTTGGAGAGATCGTGGACTTCATGGTCAGTATGTGGTTTGGTGTTAGAGGTTCTGGGCTTGATGGGTCACATAGTTGATCCATGATCAATGGTTGACTGTTTATCACTGCCATGACTTCATATAGGAATGTTCTTATGGAGGAACTGTCGAGTTGTGCAGCTGATTGTTCTAGAATTGTTGTCAGGACACTTCTTATGGTGCGTATTTGTCGTTCCCAGACACCACCCATAGACTTGAAGCTGGGGTGTTCATGAGAAAACCATATTCCAATTTTCCCAGTTTGGTTTGGTCCTTTTCCTTGAGTGCTTCAGCGAACTCATTTCTTGCGCCAAAGAAAGTTTGTATTTTGATCACACCTTATTTGTTGGACTGAACTTCTCATGGCAATGAATGCACACAGTGCGCAGATGAAGGCATCTGTGGTTAAATAATCAAGCATCTCTATGTGTACTGCTCTGGAACACACGAGGTGCTTAGCAAGCTGCAGTACTTCAGCTCCTTCCTGAGTTCCTTGACGTAAACAGGCCCAAAGCAGTCCATACTGCAGTAGGTGAATGGCACGGTGGTCTCCATCTGATCTTGTGGGAGGTCTGCCATCTTCTGCTGTTCTGTGCTTCCTTTCTTTCTTGAAGATAACTGACTTCACAGGATCTTTTCTTGTGTTCCCTTACCTCTTTTGCAAGCCACTTGAGTCTGGCAATGGCTTTGACCAGTCGGAGAACTTCTGGAAGCAGTCCAGGAGTGACCTTTGTTCTCTGGCTTGTGTCTTGAGTACTTGAACCTTCTTGACTTCTGGGTCACTGCTTCATAACTCTTCCACCTTGATTTCACTGCTAAACATGACTTTCTGCCAGAGAAGGTCTAGACTTTTAAACCAGTTTGAGGCTTCAAGTTGTTCAGCTGTAAGACCTCTAGAGGCAAGGTCTGCTGGGTGGTCTTCAGATGCCACATACCTCCACTATATAGACCGTGTGCTTTGTTTGATACATTCAACTCTGTCTGCGACGAACACATGGAACCTCCTAGTTTCATTTACAATGTATCCCACGACAACCTTTGAGTCCATCCAGTAGGTTTCTTGTGAGAGTTCAACTTCTAGTTCCTTTTTCAGCATATCACCGGTGCGAACAGCCACTACAGCAGCTAACAACTCGAGTCATGGAATGGTTGTGACTTTAGATGGTGGAACTCTTGATCTAACCATAACCCGAGAACAGTGGACTTCACCAGGTGTGCTGACTGCTCTGAGGTAGGTATAGATGCCCTATCCAGATGCACTTGCATCGGAGAAGTGGTTCATAATGCTCTGCCTTGAAGTTAGTTGGAGTGTAGCATCTTTGAATCTTTACCTTTGCCAAGTTTCTCAGATCAAGCAGTCAAGATTCCCACTGAGGTCAGAGACTTTCGGGTAAGGTGTCATCCCAGCTGAGTTTATCTCAGCACATCTGTTGCAAGATCTGTTTTCCTAACAGTATGAAAAGTGACATAAATCCAAGTGGATCGAACACAGAGGCAACTGTGGACAAAACTCCTCTTTGAGTCAGTGGATTTACCTTAACAGTCACTCTGAACTGGAACTGATCTAATTCCACACACCATTCCACACCTAGTGCTCTCTCCATGTGCAATTCACTTAATGCCATGTCCAATTTTTTGGCAGCTACAGCACATTCTTCTTTTGACAGTGAACCTAGGATCTTGGTACTGTTTGAGATAAACTTGTGTAACCGAAGATTGCTAGTAGTGCAGAGTTTGCGTGCCTCTTTGATGAGCTGTATTGCTTGACTTTCTGTATCGACAGTTGCTAATCCATTGTCGGCATAGAAGTTTGTTTAGATAAACTTGATGGTTTCCTCACCCCATGGTGTGGGATGTACCATGCTGGGGTCTTGGTGATGTATTGCTCAGGAATCTTCTCAGCCTCACCGTGAGCTATGATTTCCTCCAAGAACTTCTTGTAGTCCATGTAGTACTGTTTGTTTCTTCTCAGCTTTCTTTCCAAGCACCTAAGCCGATGAATGGGGCATGCTTTGTTGTCAGGCAAGTTTGGCTTATCACTTTTAAGTGGAAGTGGCATCTCAAAATGTTCATCCTCTTTGAGCCTAATACCTTCCTTCATCCTTGCAAGAAATCTGAGATCTTCTTGAGAGATGTCAATGTCTTCTGCAGCCCTTTCCACAAAGTCAGATTCCAACATCTTGATTATGTCAACAGATGAGACCATTTTCTTTTATTTCAGTCCTACATACGCAGTACACTTCACTGATGAAGTTTGCTTTTTTTTTTGCTTCGCAATGACTTGGTGGCTCACTCCGAAAGCATCTCCATAATCAAGAACTGGATTGCCAAAGCCCACAATACTCCAGCGCAGATCAGTCCTTTGTGCAAATGGCTGATTTTCATTTTTCAGACACCACCTGATGAGGAACGAGTGCTTGAGGGCAGTTGCAGCCAATCAAAAGGCCAACATCACAACTTTGAAGAGGAGCAAATTCATTAGCAATGTGTTCGAGATGGGGCCAAGCATTTGCAGTTCCTGGTGTTGGAATATGATCTCAAATTGCTGTAATGAAGTCTCTCGCTTATGCTACTGGCAGAGGAAAGATTTTGTTTGGGTAAAATTGTCTTACCTGCAAACCGGATAGCTTGTGACAGGACACAACTGTGTTTGTTGATGACATTGTGGTAAGTTTTAACTGAACTGGTTCACATTCAGTGTGCAGAGATCTTGCTGTTTAGATGAAGGTTGTGTCATGTTGTATCAAGGAGTGAGTTCACTAGAACTTTGCATTCTGGCTCACTTTCAGCTGAAACCCACACTGAAATGATAGAGGATTTGTGAGTATCCTCGACTTTCTGCATTACTTTATTAGAAGTTGATTCACTTGTTTGTGTAACATTGGTGTCTTGCGAAGTTGAATCTGGTTTCCTTTGCCTTGTTTTGTCACTGTTCTTTGCTTGATTGTTTTTTGTTGAGTTCTTTCTTCTTTAGTGTGAGTAACATGTTGGATGTTTTTTCTTGCATGTGTCACAGGTTTCTCTGTTTTCACAATCTTTGTACAAACTTCAGTCTTTCTTCAGTGTTCTCATTCATAAACTTAAAACACTTCTGTAGACTATGGCCTGCCTTCTTGCAGTAGATACAGCTTAGACTAGGGGTTGGCAAACTTTTTGACCACAGGCCACAATGGGTTCTAAAATTTGACAAAGGGGCCGGGCTATATATATAAAACATTAGAGATTTGGCCTGTAACATGTAGCAAAGCATGAATATGCAGGCTCACTGTACAAATTGTTTACCAAATGCATGAATTAAATAATAATAATTCATTTATAAGATTTCAATTAAATAAACACAGCAGAAAAACTTTGAACAAGGTTTACTTACCTTTATATTTTAATATAATTTGGTCACGTTTGGCGGGCCGGATTAATAAATCCAAAGGGCCGTGTGTGGCCCCCGGGCCGTAGTTTTCCCATGTCTGGCTTAGACTGACAGCCTTTTTATTGGAGCTTATTGCCATAACCTTTTGTTCCATGACTCCTGTTTTGTGGCACCTTTGTCTTTGGCTTCGCATGAGATGAATTGAACAAAGTGGCTGAAACTTGGAAATGTGTGGCTCTCTTCTTGCACTTCCATAACTTTTCTGTTCCACCTTGATGTGAGCCAGTCAAGTAGTTTTGCTAACATTTTTTTTGTTTTCATTGTAGTTACTAAGTACTTCGAGACCTTTACCTCTCTATGCCATGTTTCCAGCTCTCTTTGTTTCTGTTCAATTTCTCCTTCTTGTATTTCAGTTTCCTTTAATTGATTTTATTTGCAGCGACTTCAACTGCTGCCTCTTATCTTTTGATAGAATTCCTACTTGAATGCCTGGAAAGTGTCTTTACAAAAGAAGAGCTACTGTGGTGAGACCTAACACTCATCTTTACTGAGGCCACAGACTTAAACAGTGATTCTGTGTCGTTCAAGACTTCTTCATCTCCTTGACCTTCTGAACTTCTTGATTTTTTGGACCTTTCAGGAGCTTCAGTGATAGTCTTTTTACTGCATCACATGTGTCCATCCTGTATCTTGTGTCATTATCGGGAGAGTCAATGCGTCTTAAATCATCATATGCATTGCAGACATTGTTTGCAGCATTTGTTACCTTGGTGACATGTTCATGGAGAAGATCCTTTGAGCATTGCTGAAGTGCTGTGTGGCCTTCTTTACCTGCTCATCGTGCAGCTCTTGCCCTTTTTCCGTTAACGTACGGACTCTTTGGCTCCTTCGTGCATCTTGTGAGGTAGTGGCGATATCATCTCCAGTGCATTTAGCTTCTGGCGGTTGCTCATTTTACTTAAGTGTCACATCACCATCTTCACCAACTTCGGACAAAACATCAAATTCTGCCATTGTTTAGTTTTGTAGTGATTTAGATTAGTAAGTATTTTGTAGTAAAGGAATAGTTAGGCCCGAGCCCATACAGGGCGTAGGGCCTATTGCTTCCGCAACGATGAGTGCAATTTTCAAAAGTCAAAATTTGCTCCCGTTTGCGCATGCAAAGTCCGATTTTGGTCAAATTCAAATCAGTTGTAAAACTTTAGGGGCTAAAGCTAATCATTATGATAGAAACTAAATTGGCGCGATAGCGCCCCCTACAGAATAACAAATAAATTTATATGGAAGGCAGAAAATTTTGTTTTACCAAATGTTACCAAATTTGACACAAAATTCCATTGGGTCATCCCAATCAATAAAGTCAATCAGACCTATGTGTTTTATTGCTCCGTGTTTCCATGGCGATGCCCCAAACTGCCAATGTTATCCTAATGGGAAACCTCCCAATTTTTCCCATTCATGGGAAAAATATTAGTTTCATGGAATAATGTTAAATTTGGCACCATGACTCTTCATGTCATCCTGATCACAAAAGTCAATCAGACCCATGTCATATTTTTCACTGAGTTGTCATGGCGATGCGCGAAAGCGCCCATGTTATCCTAATGGGAAAATTTCCAAATTTTCGTACATTTCAAAGTCTTATAACGACTTATTACCGTCAACGACGAACATAAAATTTGGCACAGTGATTCTTCAGGTCGTCCCCGACAAAAAAGTCCAGGGGGCCAAGTTTGTTTGTTGCACGGTGTTGCCATGCCGATGCCTGGAAAAACCCAAATTTTGCCATTTTGTGCATCAGCACTTCCAATGTGTTTTGACTTGTTTGGTGACAATTGCAGCCCAAAGCCGCGATAAAAAAGGGACAAGTGGCACGTCAGCGCCACCCACAGGGAGTGCCGGGTTGGCCGAGTGCGAAGCACGGCCCGCGAGGGCCGTTCGATGCCACTTGCGGCTTTAATTAAATGTTGGTTTGCTTACTAATATACCTTTAATTTAAAGGCTCAGTAAATGTCTTAATATTATCTTTCTAATGTAACTTAAATTATGAACTCAATTCACTATATGCTATGAGCAACCGTTACGTGTCTTGAATAAACTAGTACTCTTCATATCATTACCATTACTGGGAGTCATTGGCTATGAACAATATGCAGGTTACTTAACAGATATATGTTACTATCCTATAAAAAAAACACTTCAACTTGAACAGAAGGAAAATAAAATCATCTCAGTCCTTTTGATCAAAACAGAAACAAAAATATCTTATTTCTTATTGCTGTCTCTTTTAAATTTGCCTTATTTTCTTATTAAATAATCTTACTGAAAGTCCTTGATGCAACATTCATTTTGGGAGAATCTGGATTTCCCACGGTTGTTGTGTCTTTGTGTGCGTTTGGCCGTGGCTAATGGAGGCGCTGTCGTCCCTCCCAACGCTGGCACTGGCATCGTCTCGTCTACCCATGTGGAGCAGAAGAGTTCTGAATGTAGCACCCTCAAGGATTTAGCATGAGCATGAGGTAGAGAAAACAGAGCAACCTGTGAGAACTATCATGAAAGGAAGTACAATAAAATAAATATTTGAAATGAAATTCATAAAATACATTACATGAAACTATTATGAAAAATCAATGGCTGAGTGCGCAACTAATTAGGGTCGGGTGGAACTTTATTTAAAATTGTTTGTTTCATGTGTCTCACCACTAGATGGTTCAGTGGTTAGAGCACTCATTCACCAACCAGAAGGTTGGAGGATCTGTTCCCGCTCGGACCACGTTCTGTTGCGCTGTCCTTAGGCAAGAATGTGGTCTGAGCGTTGGTTGTGGGACAGATTGGCACCCCAGAGAAGCTGTAGCTACAATAGTAGCTTAACACTACTAAGTGTAGAGTGAATGAATAATGCTCTGTAGGTGTAGGTGATTGTATGAATCCAATGCATTATTATTGCTATTATGTTGGAAGAGTATATATTCCCATAATGTCACAGAATACATCATTGCTGAATCCATGACTAACATCAATATGTCAGAGAAATGGGTCTCATCAACACCACCCACCTGTTGTTGGTGGGTTGCACCAGTGAGAATAGAACTACAGTTAACAGACAGACCCATTGATTAAATGTACTTACTCCACTTTATGATCCTGTAGTAGCCTATAAGGACCGCTGGTTGGGTAGCTATGTCGTCTGTGCCTGGTCTAGGCCAGATCCTGGTTTAGGTTAGATTAAGTACTAGTTTAGTTCTGGTTTTGTCTTGGTTTGTCTTGGTACAGTCCTAATTTAGTGCTTGTTTTGTCATGGGTTGTTGTGGTTTAGTCCTGGTTATTTTGTTACTTTGTAACCTCTGTAATAGCAGCAGAACACTGTACCTTTCATTCATCCAGAGAGAATCAGCATTTTGTGTGGAGTGTTTTTGATCAGATGCACATCCATAGTCAGGAATCAGAATCATTTCAGGGCGACTCTTTTCATGTGACAGACGTGACAAAAGAAGACCATCGGCTCAGTGAGACAAAGCTTCATTAGATCTGCTCCCTGCTGCGCTACAGTCACCACGGCCCTTCTTTCACAACAGTAGGGAATCAAACTTGCACATTTGTCAGATAAATAGAGACCTGTTTTAGTCCTGGTTTAGTCCTGTTTAAGTGCTAGTTTAGATCTGATTTTGTACTGGTTTAGCCCTTAATCAGTTGTATTGGTTTGACACACATCTGCAGACTACTGTCAACACACAGAGGGAATATGTAACTCACATTTGTCAGATAAATATAGAGATCTGGCTTAATCCTGCTTTAGTCCTGGTTAGATGCTGGTTTAGATCTGATTTAGTCATGATTTGGTACTGGTTTTGGTCCTGGTTTAGTACTGGTGTAGTCCTGATTTATACCTGGCTTTGTCTTGATTTATTCCTGGTTTAGGTCTGGTATAGTCCTGGTTTGGACCTAGTTTATACCTGGTTTCTTTTGATTCACATCTGCTGTTATCACACAGAGGGAATATGTGACTCATAATTGTCAGATAAATACAAAAACCTGGTTTAGAATTGGCTTAGACCTTGTGTAGTCCCAGGGTGATCCTAGACTAGACCTGCTTTAGTTCTGGTGTGGTACTGGTTCAGAACTGGTTCTTTTTGCTTTGACTCACATCTGCAGACTACTGTCAACACACAGAGGGAATATACAGTTGAAACCAGAAGTTTCCAATAGGATTGAGATGCTTCCAGCCATTCTCCATTTGGAAGGCCCATTTACACCTAAGCTTAACTTTCCTGGCTGATGTCGGTACAGTACTCGCTTCACTGTGAATAATGACAAACTCTTACCAAATTCAGCCAGTGTCTTCACAAGATATTTTGCTTTTGTTCTTGGGTTAATATGCACATTTCGGACAAAAGCACATTCATCACTGGGACATAGAACTTGTCTTCTTTCTGAGAAGTATGATGGCTGG
The DNA here is from genome assembly GCF_009829125.3 of Periophthalmus magnuspinnatus. Lineage (NCBI taxonomy): Eukaryota > Metazoa > Chordata > Actinopteri > Gobiiformes > Gobiidae > Periophthalmus > Periophthalmus magnuspinnatus. The sequence goes on from NC_047137.1 coordinate 1,775,529, forward strand.
ACATTCCCATGGTCTTTATACGTGGCCATTTTGTGCTGGCTTGCAAGCCAGCACAAAATGGTGATAAGACACTTTTTATTAAAACACAGTTGTTAGTGTTTTTTCCCACTTTGGGTTTAGAATTTTACTTCCTGGTTGGAAATTATGATTTCCATAACTGCAGGCAACCATGTTGTAGAGTAGGCCAAAATAAATTATTATTTCACAAATGAAAACATAACAGAATACCTTAATATTATTAATGTTTAAAGTATTAGAAAAAATGTTACTTGTGTAAACTGTGACAAAATTTTTGACCAAATCCTCTCAGTGTGATGTCATCAATATATGTTTTAGAACTCTCTCGTTCCTAATCATAATTCTGAACAAAAGGGCAAACCAGATCACACACTATCTACATCGACATTTGCATGGCCAAAATGTCAATGGGAAGTAAAAAAAAAAAATGTGTTTGTTATTCTTTATGTGATCATGGGCAAAAAATTCTTTGGGGACCACACCCTACCACCAACATGAAGGTGGCCATTTTGAATCAAAATATGCAGATTTCCAAAAACTAGCTCTCAGACCTTAATATATTTGTCCTAGAGTTTTGATCCAATAGACTCCAAACACAGGCAGCATCATCTGGACTTATCTGGGATCAAACGTTTGTTAAAATTACATAAGTTTCAGATTGTGGTCTTAACAAACTCTTAACAAATAAAAATTCCTGTAACTTGTGCAAATATTGTTGGATTCAGACGCAGTGCAGTATGTATTTTGATGACCTGAGATGTGATTAACTTCTATTTTTAAACATGGCTCTCCAGCACCCCCTACAAATTTAACATGGGATGGAAACATGTATCTACAATATCACACCAGAATATTGAATCATGTCAGAATAGGGCTGACAGCCCTCCCACTGTAGCGTGCTTTTTGTAGTCACAAAGGTTGCGAGGGCCCTTTGTCAAGGTTTGCAGTTTTATTTCTTACCTTGATTTTGACTGCATGCATACGTTTATTATCTGTGCTTCATGGTGTATTCAAAAGAGTTCCTGTCTATATGACATCTGGGTAATGTGTCTCTGTTTTCATACAGAGAAACCAAAACATTGTGGTCTCCACAAGCAGAAATGTGGCAGCAGTCAGTCTGTTGAGAGCCAGGACTGAGAATGGAGAGCTATCATGATGTGGTTGGCCAACTAATCAAATATTTTCAACAGTGGATAAATCTGTACGCAGTGGTCATCCTGGCTTTCAGCTACCACTTTCTCTTTGAGAAAGATCTATTCTGCACCTGCACATTGTACATGGTTCTGCCATTGGGTATAATCCTGATGACTCAGCTGTGGATGGATAGAGCCTGTCAGAGGGGCTGTTGAGCCACAAGAGAGGCCCCTGTGGCTGCCCCTATGACTGCTTCTGTTTTTTATGTTCACGTTTCTGCAGTGCGATTTTTGCGAGTTGTATTTGGATCATTTCAGTTCTCATAGACAGAGACTGGAGTGTCTGCTGTTTTGACCACTCACACCACAACATCTCCTGTAAGAACAACACCCAGCACCCTGAGGAAGAGTGCGCTATTGTCAGAGGGATCAAAGATGAGTCCAGGGTAAGTCACTCTGTAGCTTAGGTTTATATGTTAAGAACTGCTGTTACTGTCTATATAATCCTTTTCAGTTGTATGACCTGTCTATTCTCCTGGGTTTATTGACTTTGGCATTTGGCTCCTGCTCGCTCACTCAGGTCTGCAGATCTTTTACTGTTAGTGGTCCCAAAAATGAGGAGGAAACTTTGAGGGGACCGGGCCTTCTCTGTGGCTGGTCCCAAACTGTGGAACGCGTTGCCCCTGCACCTCAGACAGGCTGAGTCACTCTCTACTTTTAAATCAGTTCTTAAAACGCACTTTTTCTTTTTAGCTTTTCATTGATATGTTGACTTTTATAGTGTACAGTTTGTAGTTATTTATTTGTATGTCTGTCATTTATCTGTGTTTTGCACTCTGGTCAACTCTGTTGCTTTTAAAGTGCATTAGAAATAAAGTTGGATTGGATTGGAAGTTGGATTTGGCATCATGTTGTCGTAACATCTTTAAGTGCTCACGAGGAGGGGACTGGCAGGAGATAGTTTTGGGGGAGAAGTAGGAGGAAAAGGTTGCTTCTAATGAACTGAGGAAGAAGGCCAAAGAGAAGCTAGAGATCAAACTGGATGAACTCATGAACAGACGAGAATGGGCAAAGTCTGAACGAGGTGATTAGAGAATTGGAATCTGCACCTCCTGAGGCGCTGTCTGGAAGTAATACTCCCACAATGCCCCCCTCTTGAACAGCTTCTAAAACAGCCCTAGTGACCCCCTCTGATACTGGGACACCTGGTGGGACCCCCCTCTTCTCTATCTGATGACAAGGACCTTTGTTAGTCTGATACTGAGTTTTTACCTGAGCACATGGAAGAAGATGATGTCTAATACAAACATGAAACTTTGGTAAGCTTCACCTGTATTTTTGATAGTTATAGATAAAGTTGTCTGATGAAAAGAAAAACAATGTAACTAATGCAACAAGAAAGACAGCATAGAAATAGTAGAGAAATCTGTCTCACTTAAAAAGCACTGATCACCAAGCTCTCATCCCAAGTGTTAATCCAGTGACGCACATGGCTCTTTCTTACAAGTTTGTAATAGATAAAATGTTTTATGATTAGATGAGGACAGTTTGCAATGGTCTGATTTTTGTCGCAAAATTTTACTTTTACAATACACTTGATGGGAAAATTGTGGTAATTCTGCAGAAAAATGTGCGAAAACTGTGTTTTAATACACATTTTAATTGTAAATTGTTAATTGTTTTTTGTTTCCAATCTATGCAACATGTATTTAAAAAAGTTTTTTTTAAGATATTTAGGAAGCTTAAAAATAGATAAATAAATAAATAAATAAATAGTAAAAGTAATAATATTTTTTAAGAAAAACAATGTATCCGTTACCATTTTTTTCACTAATACAGGTCAATGGTGGCTGCCCACTGACCTCCCACTGACTTCCATTTATTTTAGCAGCAATAAATATGGCCCATGCCATTGGCAGGGGTGCTTGATCACTGCTTTTAATGCTGGATAATAGTGAGTATTTTGTTTCAGTTGCATAAAAAATAAGCCCATGATATACATGCACATAGGCTATCTTTACTGCCTGCATTAAAAGTCCTGTAGTCCTATATTTGACAAAATTGACCCTTGTGAGCCTTAAGTCATGTTATAATGTTGTTACCTCCTCAAAAACATACCTGGAATTGTGTTGTGTTTTTCATTCATACATATTTAAGTAACCCTTTATTATTAGTCTGTCTACATCTCTAAGGCTTAAAATGCTCTGTTCCACCTTATAGTTTTCAAGTTACCTTTAATTCAGTAAAGACTGGAATGCTAGGGCTCAAATTATCCAAATGATTCTAGTGAAGGTGTTTGGAGTTTAAAAACACTATCAAGCACATCCTTTATTATTATATGACTTCATAAGATGACACAGAGTCTTTTCTGTTTGAGAGAAGAACGCAGCCTAAATATGCAGGGTTTGTGTGTTAAACATGTTTGAATGAAACAAAACACAACTCCAGGTATGTTTTTGATGACGAAACATTATAACATAGATCAGAAAATAGTGCAATATGGGACTTTTAAAACAAATTAGCAAAACAAAGCTAGAGGATGTTGGATATTTATTATTATCAATCTCAAACCGGGGGTCTCCCTGTTTTGTTTTTTGAAAATCTGGTCACTCTATGTAGACCTCAAAATCAGTGTTCCGAATTGGGGGCCCATTACCACTACCTGCTTATACCACTGGTAAACCTACTGCTATAGTCAAAAATACAACTATAACTTATTTGTGGCTAACTGTCACAAGACATGTATCAAACATAATTTTCATTGTCACCTGTTTTGACCCTGTTATTGTGGCGTGAGCATATTTAAACTTCCTCTTAGAAAACCTGTGCAGTTCTATTTTTGACGATCATTGGTTTAAAGACGAGGTATTGTACTTCTATAAGGTATTGTTAACACATAACATATTTAGCTTACTACATTTTGAAACGTTTGTTTTTATATTAAAAATGTTATATTTGCCGAAAAACATCTACACTGTAGACTTCAGAAAGAACAGAGACAGCTGTGTCCTGGACAAGTTCTCTGACAACTCTGCCATTGTCAGTCTCATCAGTACGATGACGTGGAGTACAGAGAACTAATGTGGGACTTTGTGGACTGGTGTCGGCAGAACCACCTCCTCATCAATGCCCTTTACATGTGTCATCCTCCTGTAGAAATCATGTGCAATACTGTAACAGTGTGAATCATCTCCTGTATAAAACACTGAAGTATCTTCAGTGTTTTATACAGGAGATGATATATAAAACACTGAAGTATCTTTAGCTGCTGTTTGTCATGTTTATAGGCTGCACTTCATAATCATAGACAAAGTCACTTATTGTTTATAATAGTGCTGTAGCCCTTTATCTTATTTTATCATACCTGCACAGGTGTATTTCTATTTATATTGATTTTAATACCTATTTCTATTTTCGTTCTTAAACTGTGTTGCAACACTGGAATTTCCCCATTGTGGGGCAAATAAAGATTCTCTAATCTTATATGTCCCCTTTAATATAAACACAAAAAACATAATTCTGATTTGGTTCATTATGTCTTCAGGTATAATTATAATCTAATAAACAGACCTCTGTTATGCCCTGACAGTTTCAGCTAAACTCAGAGAGTTTCACTCTTCCTCAGAGATGTCATGTGATGTTTAGTGGTCATCTGATGGTGTGACTTTCTCACACCTATGGTCACCCCGCTGTCGGGCTCCTGTGCCATACTGTTGCGCCACCTACAGATGACGATATTCTCTCTTAAAACTGAGACCTGCTGAAAGACAATAGCCAGTCTGCCATCTAGTGGCCACTGCATTGCCCTCCAATACTGTCATTTATTATTTTTTTTAACCAGACCTACTTTGCAAACTGGACTTTTCAGAGCTTTTAAGCATGTTATAGAAGTTTCCCTTCTCATTGACCCACTGAAGTTGTGTTTGGCGTGATTCATGGATGTTTGAGTAATCTCTGTTTTCCTGTCTTCAAGACCACATTGTTCCAATCTACGCCCATTTTCACCACCACTGCTGTACGCTAACTGTGACATACTTTATTTTCCAGTTTTGTCAATCGTTGGTGTGTATCCATTTTTGCTACTCGCTCGTGCGATGTGCATCTCCATAGGAGGGGCCGACAGCATGCAACGCTTTGTTGTGATGACGTTTACAGCAACGTCAGCTCCTATTGGGCATGGCACTTTTCTTAAGCCAGGGGTGCCCAAACTCTTTTCACCAGGGGCAATATCTTGAAAAATATTCGACACGGAGGACCACAGACCAGTGGTCAATACAGTGGATAATTCAGATGGGTGCATTTAACATCTAAAATGCTCACATTTTTCGAATCATTTAGTTCAAAATTTAAATGCTACTGGATATGGTCACAGATGGTGTGCCAGTTTTCCCTGTTTATTCATTGTTATTTTAATAAGAAATATCAACATTTCAGACATATTAAACCATATCATTTATATTCTATGCCATTTAAGTGGCCTCATAAGAATATTAAGAAAACCGCTGTGAGCCTTTAGACGTTTAGTCGATTAATGTGAAGCTGAAGATATGATATTTTTTGGCATTTATAAAAGTCAGATTAAACTCATTGCATTCGTAAAATATAGCAATAATGTCGCTGTTCTTCACAGCCATGCCGTTTATCACAAACATTTCTAATATCATACAGCTCCAGGTGTGAGTTCATCTCAACCATAGCACAGGAAATGGATTTAGATAAACACAAAAGGTAAAAACTATAACATAATATCCCAGCACATTTTATTTAGATTAGTAAGGCAGGATATTTCAGTGCATGTTGTTGTAAAGGGTAAAGACTAAGCTGTAGGGATGTCAAGATTGTTAAATTTCACCATTAATAAACAGCAACAGTAGAATAGTAATATGAACTTAAGAAACAAGAATAGGTAATTTACATATTTTATTTAGAAATGAACACACCTTGATGTAAAGCACGTTTAACATATTAGTGTGAATTAGGACTGTCAAAAGTATCAAAAATCAGATCAATATTGAAACTACACATTTCAGCAGGTATCGATACTGCAATAAATAATCTAGCAGGACAAAATTTGAGCTTTCCTGAACAGTTTTTGCATAATTATGAATTGTATCCGAACAAATACAAGACCTTACGCCAAGATAAAGAACTGATACTGTTATTTTGAAAATGAAAATAACATACTATTACTAAAAAGAAGCAATTGTGGTGTCGTAATCAGAGTGAATTCCTTAGTATTGAAAGAAGAAACTGAAATTTTAATATCGTGACAACACTAGTATGAATGTTTTTAACCAGTTTTTTATTATGTCAATATTATAATCACGAAAATTATTAAGTAATGTTTCTATGTGACCATAATCTAAACACAGTTGGTGACAACCCTAGTTCAGATTATGATTTAAATGAAAACATCAAAACACTTCCAGATCGGCCGCGCTGTACACTACTGGGTTCTCCTCCGTCCCTGCTGGTTTGGGCTCCGGGCTTCCTCCCTCTCCCTCCTCCTCTTCTGGGCCTTCTTCCAAAGCTTCCAGCGCTTCGTTCGTATCACTGGCAAATGTCTCCCGGGACACATCATCATGCTCTTGCAAATTCAACGTCCCTATGGCTTGCTTCATCTTCTTCGCCACTAGATGTCGCCTCCTCTTTTGCGCCGCTTTCTTGCTTTTCATCTCCTGCCTGTTCTCTTCCAAAAATATTTTCTTAAGTTGTGATTTGGTGATACTTGGGGTGTTTTTAAGTAGATTTAGGTACACTCCACCTGGCGTGCGTCGTCTGCTCCCATCCAAAGTATACACGCCACCCGTCTCTTCAAGTGTTGCAGTCTCTCCCAGTAGTTCAATAGCCTTTGCAGGTCCAATTACAGCGACAACTCTATCAATCAGATCTACTTTTGGCTCTCTTAATCTGTGCGCAATTTCGTCTGCAACTTTTTCCGGAGGGTCGTCTTCAGTTATCTCATACCTCCCCTTTATATCCATCTCCGCTTTAGAGCTCAAGCGCTCCTTAATTGGCCGCTTCCTCTTCGCATCACCGTCCCCTCTCTCCTCTGAGCCTCTCCCCTTCATGTAGTCGTCTAATTGTGCATCCAACATGTTAACCTCCCCATCACCTTTGATCTGTCTCTCCAACTCTCTCTCCTTTTCCATCATTTTGCGTGCCAGTACATAATTATACGTCTCCACGTTTCTACTAGACGTGTCCAGTTCGCCATCCATGCCAAATATTCCCAACTCTGCAGCCACTGCATCCTGGCACTGTTCTTGAACCACGGAACCCCAAATATTGTTTACTTTGCGTCCTGTTGATGGCATAGGGTTAAAGGCAGGGGCAGTCATACGAGTCGGTGGAGCGTTGTTGGTTACTTTCTGTCTTTTCCTGCGCCACATCGCTGCTTCATCATCGGAGGAGTCTTGGTCGCTGTCGCTGGAATCGGCGGGGACCGGGCAGCTGCGGTAGCCGGTTGGAGGCGCGTGCGAGGCGGCTGGTCTGCTCTGAAACACCTGCCCGCTGCACGCTGCTGCTGGAGGAGCCGCCTGGGCCGATCCAGGGGCCACAGCCCCGGGTGTCATCTCCGAATCAGACACGGAGAGCTCCCCGTCCTCCAAATCTGCATCCATGATTCGTTATTTTACTGCGGAAGCACAAATGTTGGTTTGTCACGATGCTAACCCCAGTGCATTGCTCAACGCAGCAGAAATGACATTAGCAGCTCCAGAATCAGAAATAAACCGGTTCTAGCGTTTGCAAGGCACAATGTCCTGTCTTGGCTTAAAATATAGCCTGTTTTATGCTTTTAAATTAGCTTTTACTTAGCTTTCTTGCAGAATTATTAGAAAAACTTCCACCGCTTCCTCACAATTTAATTCGCGCGAGAGTATGTCTTACTTCCTTCCAGTGTCAAATGGTCAAAATCTTACTAAGTAACTTTACGTACGGCTCAAAATACTCTTTACGCACCCCTAAAAGCTCATATAAAACTGCAGTTTCCTATTTCTACGTTTATATCGATTCACAGGGTGTCAAAGTGCAGATATATTGTTTTAAAAGGGTTAAATTAGCATGCATGATCTTATTTTGAAGTAATTGTTGTCCGTTGTCGGTGAAAACAGCGCATGCGCAGTTTGGGACTGACCCAACATGGCGGCGTGCTGGAGGAGTGTGGCGTCTGCGGGGAGGACGGTCCTAAAAAGACAGTTACTGGACAAGAACAATTTGAACAGGGTAAGCAGCGGGTTTCAAATCATCTCACTGTATATTTGGACAAAAAAGTAAATAATATGGAGGTGAAACACGTAACTGGTGATGGTTTCAAGGCTACAATGACTTTCATAATAATTCTTCTAATATATTTACTAAAATGCTATGGTAAAACTAGATCGTTACCAACCAGTGATAAAAATTGGGTTCGAGTATTTATATTTTTAGTACTGTTGTACTTATGATCCTATGCCAATTAACAATTTTATTAAGAAAGGAGACATTTTTGCCATTTCATCATGACTAGCAGTTTATCAGCTGATGGCTTTCTAAACAAATCTAATCTTCGACGAATATTGGAAATAATGATAGAATAATTAATTATTGCGAGAGCCATATAATGTAATCATCCCTAGTTCAAGCGTAGTAGTACCGGTAGTAGTAGTAGTGGTGGTGGTGGTGGTGGTAGATTAAATAACACAATTATTTGGATGAGCCAGATAATTTCTATTATTCCTGAATTTGAATATTAATAATGTAGTTTTTATCTTTTTTGCCAGATGTAGAAAACAAACAAAACAAAAAACAACTATAATACAAATTAAATAGTAAAAACATGTTGCATATAATTTGTAAGATAATTATATATAGTTATAATTTGAAAAAGCAATATTTACATAATGAACACCTTCTGCTCTTACTTGAGTAAATACTCTATTAGTGATTAGTAGAGATCAGCACTTATCAGTACAAACTTCCGTATGTGGCTCAGAATCTAATGCATCAGAATGTTGGTTATGTTTGCATGCTGTTGTGGAGTTTCCAATAGTAAAAACCTTAAAAATATAAAATAACAGAAAAGTTGTCTTGAATTGAAAAGTCTGGTTTATTGAATCAATGACAACTCAGGTAACCAATGAAAATACATACAGTTTATTTATACTATCAAAACAATCATACCTGTTTAGTGTATTTAAAGTGGCTGGAGGCCGCTAGATGCACAAAAACAAGAGATACACCTGTAGATAACAACAGATGGTATTACAAAGGTTAGGTAGAAAAGATCCATAACAATATAAATAAAGATTTAGGGTAAAGAAAGCCATAACAATTCCCCCCTTTTGATTATAATAAATCACATTTATTTTTAATCAACTCAATTTAAATATTTATTTTAAAAAAGATTTACATGAAAAACATGAACCCAAAATCATACTTGAAACAAACATTTATTTTGATTCATTATTTTGGTTCATTTTAAAAGTACAGGAATAACATAATTGATTAGTCATACCGATTATGTAACACATGAAAGAAAATTAAACTTGATTGGTAGTATCGATTGAATTACAAACGTCATTATAATTTTCTTTGAGTGTAAGAGTTTAACATTAGATGTATTTTTCTCATAGCTCCCAGCAGGTCTACACAGACAGTTGGCGCTGCAGGCAGCACAGCATGTGGCTTTAAACGTCCCTGAAACTAAAGTCACCACTTTAGAGAACGGACTCCGAGTGGCGTCTGAGGACTCGGGACTCTCCACCTGCACCGTGAGTCAACAGGGCATCATAATGCAATAGTTCTTCCAAATTGCAGTGGTCAAATTCATTACAAAACTATATTTGTTGCTATGGGACAGATAGCAGTTTGCACATTGATATAGCAGGTCTTAGGTTATAATAAAACAACTAATCTTTAAAGGTGCACTTTGTAACTTTTCTGGGGTCCTCCACCATCCTGTCTACATGGAGATGTTATTGCTTTGCCTGGAATGTTCCACTGTTTTCGCCGTTAAACTGATCTATCTTGCATTCATTCATCTCTAGATATTTTTTTTGCTCAAAACCATGCATTCTCATTGTGAGCATTGTCGCTTGTTCAGATATGATCTGTAACTTGGCGTAGTAGTGTCACCTGATTGTCTCTTTGGAGATGGACATGTTCAATGTCATACTGTGGAACATTTCCCAACCAGAAAAGTAATGATTCTGAAATATTAAATCGCACCTCAAAGTGTTTGGATTTCACGCAAGCAAACCATAAAATAAACTGGGGTTGAACGTGGACTAAACTAAACTGTAAATTGTACCTCTACCAATACCAGTTGTTAGCTAGAACAAAATCATGCCATGAGTAAGCCAGGACTAAGCCGGGACTATGGATTTGAGAACCTTACGGTTAAAATGTTATAAATAAGCTGACTGTATTCTTATTACAGGTTGGCCTCTGGATTGATGCTGGAAGTCGATATGAAAATCAGAGAAATAATGGAACAGCACATTTTCTGGAGCATATGGCATTCAAGGTGAGAAGAGAGACTTTTCATTCAAATACAGTGGTCTATCATTTATCGTGGGGGTTATGTTCTAAAAACAACCCCCAATCCACTAAGTAGTCAGCTTTATTTATTATATATGTTTTAAGGCTGTAAAACCCCTCACCACACCCTTTATACACTTTTCCTCACACAGGCATTAACATTTTCTCACATTTCTCTCTTGTTTAAACACTCTCAAAGTTCATATCTTCATAGGCGCCTTTGTCGGTGCAGAACGTTTCATCAACATTGTGGGTTTTGTTGGGGAGAAAACTTGCAAACATATAGCACTTCAGAGTCACACTGCTAGCGATCGAACATTTATGTAAATTTGGCAAGCTGAACACATTCTGTACTGTACAGGAGACACGGCAAGAGGAGATTGGTTGACAGGACACAAAACACAATGCGCGTTCATAAAAAAAAAAAAAAAGCAAGTTATAGTGAGGGACAACAGTACTTAATAACAAAAGTTGTCTGCTTTTCTCTGATATTTTTGTATTAGGGCACAAGGAAGCGCTCTCAGTTGGATCTGGAGCTAGAGATTGAAAACATGGGGGCTCATTTAAACGCCTACACATCCAGAGAGCAGACTGTGTACTATGCTAAGGCCTTCTCCAAAGACCTGCCCCGAGGTACAGGGGGGAAGGGGAGAGTTGGGCTTTGGGTTAGGATGGTATCTTGTGCCATGAGAGTTTGCAATAAAAATATAGCAAGGTGTTGTCATGGCAAGTTGGCGAATGTCACTTTTTTGAGAAGCTTTTGGTAAAATACAACTTTAAAGCTAGCAATGGTAATTAGATCGGCTGACCCACACACATATTCTCACATATCACCACTAGTTGCTATCTATGTTGCTGCAGATGGTGTGCCAGACTGTGACCACAGAGCACAGGTTAGCCTGAACAAAGACCAGGAGAGGGCAGGGGTAAGGGGTCAGGTCAAGTCAGGTGAGGTGAGGTGAGGAGGGAACAGTTTTCGCATCTGCCATCTATTGGTGAAAAAAATCCTACAAACTTTTAAAGTCTTACATTCATAACAGTACATTATTTTTTAAAGATAAGACCATGATTAGCAAGAATAATCATTGCAAAATTTTGTTTAAAAATAAATACACAAAATGTATGTGGGTCTAATTTAGGAATTCAATAGTTTATCAAAATAATTGTGTCTAATCAGCTATCAAAAATAATCATGTACTATAGATTTAGCGTACAAAAGGACCTTTTATCACAAAGACAATGGTATTATTATTATTCCTCCACTCTGCAGGCTACAGCAGCTGTTTGTAACAATTTCATCCTTTATTCCAGCAATAGCACATAAGTGCATAGCTGTTTTTGACCAATTTACACCTGTGTCTCTTTCATTTCTCACTACTATAGTGAAGAATTTAAAACCTTCATCTTGTCCCTCTGACAGTGTCCCCTCACGGCTCTTTAAAGAGGTCTGGCAATCAATTGGTCCTGATGTAACTATGATTGTGAATAGTAGTCTGCAAAACATAGGAACCATTCCTGAGACCAAACAGGCTGTAGTTGAGCCTCTTATTAAAAAGGCAAATCTTGATAGTTCTGTTCTCTCGAATTATAGGCCTATATCTAAGCTTCCTTTTATGTCAAAAATCTTAGAGAAAACGGTCTTGTCTCAGCTACAAACATTTCTGGATATAAACAGCATTTTAGACAGCTTGCAGTCCGGATATAAATCTTTTCATAGCACAGTGTCTGCACTTTTAAAGGTTTTTAATGACATGTTTTTAATGAATGATTCTGGTGATTCAGCCATTTTAGTGCTTTTAGACTTGACTGCTGCTTTTGACACAGTTGACCATGCAACTCTTTTAGATCGATTGGAAAATTGTGTGGGTGTCAGGGGGATGGAACTAGACTGGTTTAAATCCTATTTGTCTGGGCGTTCCTTCTGTGTCAGGCTGGGGTACTCCACCTCTTCTTTTGCTCCGCTGCACTGTGGAGTTCCCCAGGGTTCAATTCTTGGGCCAGTTCTATTCACGCTGTACCTTTTACCTCTGGGGCAGCTACTTAAAAAACATGGCATGTCTTACCACCTGTACGCAGATGACACCCAAGTTTACATGCCAATAAAAAGGAACAGCAGCAGCCCCCTGACACCTCTACTAGAGTGCCTTAATGACATCAAGGTTTGGTTGGCTCAAAATTTCTTAAATCTCAATGAAAATAAAACTTAGGTGATAGTGTTTGGGCCCAGTGTCGGTGCGAGCTCCTCTTTAGACCTGGGACCCCTGGGTCAGTGCACTAAGCCCACAGCCACCAACCTTGGCGTCATTATGGACTCTGATTTTAAACTTGATAAACAGGTCAACGCCGTTGTGAAATCCAGTTTTTATCATCTTCGTCTTTTAGCTAAAATTAAGTCTATTTTTTCTTTTTCGGATTTTGAGCGCGTGATGCATGCTTTTATTTCCTCTCGTTTGGACTACTGCAATGCACTTTATGTAGGAATTAACCAAAATGCACTTTATGGCTTGCAGTTAGTCCAAAACGCTGCTGCCCGACTTTTAACAGGAAATAAAAAACATGAACACATCACTCCAATTCTTGCATCTTTGCACTGGCTCCCTGTTCATTTTAGAATTGATTTTAAGATTTTATTGTTTGTTTTTAAAGCTTTGAATGGACTGGCCCCAGATTACATCTCGGACCTCATCCAAATTTATACTCTGGCGTGCGCACTGAGGTCCGAGGGCCAGCTCCAGCTCGTGGTGCCTAAGACGAGACTTAAAACCAGAGGAGACAGAGCCTTTTCTGTGGCTGGTCCAAAGCTCTGGAATGTTCTGCCTCCTCACGTCAAAACAGCTCCCACTGTGGAGTGTTTTAAGTCTCGTCTTAAGACCCACTTTTACTCTCTGGCTTTTAACTCTGCGTGAGTTGTATGGTCCCCTGTTGTCTTTTATGGATTTGTTCCTTTTGATTTTATTTGCTTGTTTTATTTGATTTTATTGTTTTATTGGTAATTGTTTTATTGCTTTTATATACATATTTATTATTTTAATTTTGCTATTTTATTCTAGTCTAAATGTTGATTTACTTAATTAGGTGTTTTTATTTATATGTGCTGAAATGTGCTATATAAATAAAGTGGATTGGATTGGATTATTAAATCAAAATGTCAAAAAAAAAGAATAAACATTTTCTGACCTTCCTCAGTAATACATTTTAATTGTAAATATCCTTGGTTTAGAAGCCTTCACTTGTCATATTTCAACTTTTATTTGGTTGATAATGTATATAAAAAGTCTTAATGTGCAATAGAAATAATTTTTTCAATCAAAAAAAATAATTGCTCACTGATTCAATAACAGACACGTGACATCTGGTGTTTTCAGATTCAAACATTGCTGAGAAGAATCTGTGCAGAGAGAGATAATTTCCATGTGCTCATGTGCTTTTTTAGCTGTGGAGATCCTGGCGGACATCATTCAGAACAGCACTCTGGGGGAGGCAGAGATTGAGAGAGAGAGAGGCGTTATTCTCCGAGAGATGCAGGAAGTAGAAACAAACCTACAGGAAGTGGTGTTTGATTACCTCCATGCCACGGCCTACCAGTCCACAGCCCTGGGACGCACCATCCTGGGGCCCACTGAGAACATCAAGTGAGGACGGGGTTAAATTAGGCTGTGAAATTACTGAAATGCATTTTCTGCAAAATGTATTTTTTTGAGCAAAAACATACTTTACATAAAATACATACATACTAGTTGTATTTTGCTTCATTCACGCTTGCTTCATTAATCCATTAATCCAAAGTAGTCTTCTCTGAGCCTCAAAAATGCTCTGCTTGCCTTTTGCTCATTTAGTTGTGTCATAGATAAAACTGCAGACTTCTGCCTAGTTTTTAAGCCCATAAACCATCACCGGACTCATTCTGCACTCGGATTGTGTTTACATAGCATTCACAGGCTTCATTTGTTCATTGCATGGTTATTCATTACAGTTGCTAACAGCAGAGGGAGCTTCAGTGCCTAATACCTCATTGGAAACAGAGGTGTTGTTTATAAAGTATATTTTAAATTAGAAAATGTGAAGTACTTACCGTAAGGTGATCAAAAGCATGTTTAAAAAAAGAATTAAAGCCACAAGAATGCATCTTATGTGCTCTTTAATCAAGCTGATCATTGACCACAGAAATGACTAAATCTTGAGTCTTTTTCACGGAGAGATCGACAGCCAATCCTGTTAGTAGAAACATGTGGTTTGGAGTTGAGTTCAAACTTTGTGAGGAGGAAATCAGACAATGTTTTTTTTTTGTTTTTTTTTTGCCATTATTAAGAGTCTCTCTTGTTTTATGTTCAGGAAATTAAGACCCTCTAAGAGCCACTTGTGTTTTATGAACTTGGTTTAGATCGAATCATTATTGCAATTTAAAATGTTCAAAACATAATATAATGAACCACAGGTTTTAACTATAAAGCAGACACAAGCACAATATGTCTTCCTTAATATTGAAAAACATTTTTTTATTAAATAAAATTTAATCGAAATTTGTGATTTTTCCTTTTTTTGTTTGTTTATAATTTATGCAGAGTTCAAATGTCCATGGCACATGTTTCAACTTTAAAGAAAGAAAAAAATCGAATACAGGTATAATATAGTATAGCTCATTACTCATATTATATTATACCTCTGTTCTTTTGTCTTGTATAGGACCATAAACAGAGGAGACCTGGTGGAGTACATCACCACTCACTACAAAGGACCCAGGATTGTGCTGGCTGCAGCTGGAGGTCTGGACTACACTGTTATTGGGCCGAAGCATTCAAATGAATGGCAAGGGGCATTGATCTTCGTGGGTTTCTTATTTTTTCCTGCTGGTTCTGCCACATTTTTTTAATGAAATTCCCCCTGTAATACACATAAAAGACACAATATTGTCCAATTGGCATGAAACTTGGGGAAATAATCGTAGGCCTCAAAACATGCAAAAAAGTCAATAACACCATATCTGCATTATGCTTGACGGTGCTGTTTCAGAACCACAGAAACCCTCAGTATAACGCGGTGGCCACACTACACTATAGAAATGGTGTGTAGGGGGGCAGAGAGTGGCCTGGGCAGTGGCCGAGTGGGGAGAATGTGAGGCGGGGGTGGTTGCAAGTCCCTGGTACTCACTTGGGGGTGGGGGGGTCGCTTGCTTTGTGCCAGGGCATGGACCATCATCGTCGCTTGAGGCTTTAATATTATTTTAATTTGCAATTTATTCAGTGTTTTCTTTTTGGTTTTTTTAAACATACAAGTTAGTTCATGTCACAAATATTAAAACAATACATGAATTTAAATAATTGTTTTATCGTGTCTTGCAGGAGTGTCTCACAGGGATCTGATTGATTTAGCCAAATATCACTTTGGGAAACTCCCAGGTCGATACGTGGGTGAGGCTCCAGCTCTGCCACCCTGTCACTTCACCGGCAGCGAGGTACACACTGTCTATGGACTTCTGTAGACTTAAGAGGGCAAAAACAAAGGACTTAGTTTCATTTAATTTAAACCACCATGTTATAATGTTGTTCTCTCATCAAAAGCATGCCTGAAGAGGTTTAGATGTCATCCGTGCATGCTTGAGGAATCTAGCTATCTCTCCCGGGCCCTATTCAAACCCTCCTTACTGTTAGCTGTAAGATTCTGTGCAAGGCTCCACCCACAAGCTCCCACATGGCAATTCTCCTTAAATATACAAAAAACAGATAGAAAACTACACAGCATTGTGACAAACCTGATGTAATGTGCCATGCTTTTGCTAGCGGGATGCACACTAATTGTGTTGCGATAGCATTCTGAAGGGGGAGTGACTTAACACAGAGAGCAAAGAGAGAATGTAAGTGAAAGTTATAAAACATGTTAACATGTTGTTTTGGGCAAATATAGCATTTTCAAAACAATAAAAGGTAACATGATGATCTAAATGTGTTATGTGCTAGCAGTTAATACCCCATAGAAGTAAAATACCTCTTTAAAGCTACCATCTGCAAATTTGTTTTTTGTTTTTTTCTCCACTATTAGATGGCAGATGTGTAAACTTGCTTCTGCTCCCCTCACCTGACTCCCCAATGATCTTCTGATATGTGAAAATACAACAGCGGCAGGTCGGCCAATCTAATTACAGATGGCAGCTTTTAAATGTAAAAGTAAAATTTTATATTAATTTAAATAGAAAATACACAAATATGTATTGCACCAATTTCCGTCTTCGATTTAAATTTACTCTGGTCAACTAAAACGTATGATGATAAACATGAACGTGCTGTCTACCTGTGCTGGTATGTATCACATATGACTAACTAGTCCCTCTGCTCCTCAGATTTAGGTCAAAGTACAATGTTATAACATGTAAATGATTTGCTTTTAATGTTTGATTTTATGTTGTAAATTTTGTGATATTTTATTCTTGTATGTATTGTGAAGCGACTTTGAGTGTCTTGAAAAGCGCTATATAAATAAAATGTATTATTATTATTATTGTAAAATATGATGAGTATAGAAGGCAAAAACAAACAGAATGTCTGGTAAATGCTGGTAAATATCATAACTAGGGTTGTCAAAAGTATTGAAAATCAGATATTAATTGATACTAAAACTATTATTGAAACTAGATACTCATTTGAGCAGGTGTCGATGTGAAGTCCAATTCACAGGACAGAAATGAACCTTTCCTGAATAGCTTTAGAATGATCTTGAGCTGTATCAGAACAAGTATAAGACCACATAGACTAGTATACGCCCATGGACCACTAAAACCTACCTGGACCACTGAGGGATTACACAGGTATAAAGCCACATGGTAATATAAAAGAAAGTTCTAGCATTTAATATTGAAAGTCACATTTTATTGTCTAAAAAAGTGTTTTTTATTATCATTATGGTATCAGAATCAGTAGTATGGAGTCTGTTCCTTAGTATTAAATTTTAATATTGTGACACTAAATGCTGGTAAATATCATACATGAATACCCTGGCCCTTTGCTCCTCAGATCCGGGTGCGGGACGATAAGATGCCGTTGGCTCACATCGCTCTGGCTATGGAGGCTGTGGGCTGGTCTCATCCCGACACCATTCCTCTGATGGTCGCCAACACGCTCATTGGGAACTGGGACCGCTCGTTCGGAGGAGGGGTGGTCAGTGATTAAGTGTTTACATAGACATTATAATAGGGCAAAGAGAGGAGCCTTTTTGTGTGAAGCTTGCATGTTCTCCCTGTGTATGTTTAGACTTCTGGATGCTATGGTTTCCTCTGTCACTTAAAACATGTACAATAGGCTCTGCTCTGGGGTCAGGACTCATCTGGAAGAGAGACTGAGACTCTCCTGGTTGAATTTAAAAATATAAAATCTTAATCAGTACGGCTAATATTTCAGTCAAATCAATCCCATTGAACCTGTTTAAAATTTTTACTTAAGGTAAAATGTGCTGTTTAGATCATATGTGTTTTATACCAAAATGGTGTCAAATGTTTGTGCAGGTTCAGACAGTTCAATGATGAATATCTCAAAAACAATTGAGGGCAGAGATTAACATGTTAGTCATGTAACAAGTTAGTCTACTTGGATTTTAACTTAATTGTTGACTTTACAATTTTTATGTTTAGGTCTAACCTGGTTTTGACGAAACTTTCAAATGTTGTCTTTTAAACTATTTTTGGACGCTAGCATTGGTATTTCATGTAATAAGGAAAGCTATGGCTCAATCTGGTGGCATACTGAAGAATTTAGCAATCCCAAGGCAAATTTCTCCCATGGGAGACAAAAAAAATCTTATTTAATCAGGCTAAAACAATAGCTGCTTGAGTCCTATGTGGTTAAAAGTAAAAACTGAAAGAAGCACGTTTTGCCATAATGCATTTGCATAATATTGTAACTAAAGAACATTAAATTAATTTACCGGTAATTTGCTGTCTTGTGCATTGTGTACATGTGGGTATGTGATTTGACATACCCTCCTCTCTGGTCAGAACCTGTCGAGTAAGCTGGCACAGATGGCCTGCCAGGGAAACCTCTGCCACAGTTTCCAGTCTTTTAACACGTGCTATACTGACACTGGACTATGGGGGCTGTACATGGTATGTGAGCCCGGCACCATCGGGGACATGATGCACTACACACAGATGGAGTGGTGAGTTTAACACAAACTTCAGGGTATGTCCCATTTCTCTTCATGTTCCTTCTGTAACTCCTCTCGACTAAAACATTTTCTGATAATTATTATTTGTTGTATTGTTTTATAACTGATTGAAAAAAATAATAACAAAAATTTTCAACTGAACCTGGGTTGCCAGAGAGTTAACCTGTAGATAGGACACGCAGGAATTTTTCTTATTGTCAATATATGGATAGGCAACCTGTTGTGGAATTTCTAATAGTCAAAAGCCTTAAAGATATAAAAATCAACAGAGAAGTTGTCTTGAATCAAAAGTCTGGTTTATTGAATCAATTGTGCACAATTGTCAAAGAGCTGTGTCCCTAGCAGTGTCGTCTCGCCCCCAGCTGACAAATGTAAACAATACAGAGTATTTATACCACCAAAACAATCTTGCCAGTTTAGTCTAATCCGAGTGGCCGGAGGACGCCAGACACACGAACAAGAGATACACCTTATACATAACAACAGATGGTATTACGAAGGTTAGGTCAAAATGATCCATAATAATACAAATAAAGATTTATGCTAAAGAAAGCCATAACAAACCCAAATGAGAGTCATGAGATGCTCATTTTGCTTTCTGATTGGATAATCATCTTGAAGTTGTTTTATTATAATTTTGGGTTTTGGTTCATCATGTCCAGTGTTTTTGTAATTAAGAATACCGTAAATTTCGGATTATAAGCCGCTACTTTTTTTCCACGCTTTGAACCCTGCGGCTTTTACAGCAGTGCGGCTTATATATGGAATTTTACTGGATAACGGACCCTGGGGGGCGCTCTCTAGCTGTAAACGTAAAAGTGAGACAGACGTGGGGAAAGATTCTGCTCTGAAGAATTCACTAGTTTTGATTTTGAACGATCATTTTGCGCATCATGAAATGGATATGATGCAGTTTTTAAGATAAAGAAACAGAAAGGAAACAGAGCAGGGGTCGGCCTTTAACACGCAAAGAGCCATTTGGACCCACTTTCCACATAAAATAAAACACTGGGAGCCGCAAATACTTTTTGACATCTAAAATGAAGATAACACTGTATAATAACAATAATGTAACGGAATAATGTAGGTTTTACTTTCACGGACAAGCCTTCTACACGTGGCAGATAAATATGGCAAAAACAACTTAAGTGCATTAAAAAAATACAACTCACCAAACCGCTGCATCATGCATCGCGCTGATTATGTGATTATGTCTACTCTACTCCGCAGTTTCTTTAAAAAAACAACAACAAAAAAACTCGTAGCGTATCGTTTAATCCCAGGTGCTTATTCTCCATGTGCCAAAGCAGTTTTGAAGGTTTCATTGCCTTATTTGCTTTTCCCGTATGTTACGCAGAGCGGACTCTGTGCGTGAGAGTCACCTGTAGCGACAAACCCAGATTTTAAGTAGGCATTGTCTGTTAAATTTATCTTTCTTTTTCTTGGAGGTCGTAGTCTCTTCTTCTGGCTCCTCAGTTGTCCTTTTCCCCTTTGTTAAAAAGATCTCCAAAGACTTTTGTTTTGGCTCATTTTCACTCGCTTGTGGCTCTACTTTTGTGCGTCGTGTCTGATGTGTTATACGTGATACGTCACCGCGGAGACAAGAGCAGATAATAAACTTGCTACTACATCAAATAGATTTCTGTGGCGATTTCCAGCAGGATTTTCATGATACATCTACGGACGAGCTTATTAGTGTGTCATTAGGGACGGGCCAAAGTTGCTCCTGACCCCTGTGCGCACAACGTCTGAAAATCAGGGCTCTTTACGCAGGACTGTGAGCTGTGTCTGTCAGTTCCCAAGCCACGCAGAGCCGCAGTATGAGGCGGAAAGAGGCGCATGCGGCTCCGGAGCCGCGAGTTGCCGACCCCTGAAATAGAGCCACTGCACGTAAGCTCGACATCAATGAATCCAACTTGGTCAATGTAAAAAGACAACAAAAGTTTTCAGAGGAAATAAAAGCAGATTTTCCGTGTTGGTGCAGCTTTATTTTCTAAACCTGCAGATGTGTTCATCCCGTGTTGTTGTCGTGTTGGTGCCAATTTTCAGGCACAGTTTAAAAAAAAGTGTGTCGGTGCACCGTCTTTCTGTGTAAATATCTCATGTTACAATATGAAAACCTGCGGCTTTTATTCAGGTGCGGCTTATATATGTACAAAATTGATTTTCTCTTCAAATTTAGCTGGTGCGGCTTATATCAAGGTGCGCTCTGTAGTCCGAAATTTACGGTAAATCAGCTTGTTATCAAAAAAGCTACATTTG
Organism: Periophthalmus magnuspinnatus; assembly: GCF_009829125.3. NCBI lineage: Eukaryota > Metazoa > Chordata > Actinopteri > Gobiiformes > Gobiidae > Periophthalmus > Periophthalmus magnuspinnatus. Next base: position 1,796,615 of record NC_047137.1, read on the forward strand.
ATCTGAGCATGTTTACCTCATATGTGGAGACATACAGAGGTCAAGTTTATGGCATTTCTTTTTACATGAAAATGTCAAAGAATAACCAATTTTTTATTTTCATCAATAATTCACTTAATTTGAAAATATTCTTTATCTCGGGTGTCTAAACTATGGCCTGGGGGCCAAATGCAGCCCTCAGACCAGTTTTTATTGGCCCTCAGGCTTCCTGCTGAATCGGCCCAGTTGATCATAGGCGGTACTTTTAACAGCAAATTAAACTATTTCTACCACTATAATCTCAAACATCACATTGCATTGTGATACAAACCTAAAATTAATGTGTTTCAAGCCTTATTAATATACAGTGGCTCTGTCAAAGCTGTGTTTGAAGCACTGCACTGTATTGATCATCCGTCTGTAGCCCTCCACTTCAAATATGTTTTGAGATGTGGCCCTCGATTAAAAAAAACAAAAACTTTGGGCACCTCTGCTTTATTTAGAAGCCTTCAGTTTCCAATTAAACGTTTACTCCTATAAAAGTATTAAGTGTAGACTTTTTTCTGAATGTTATTTCCATCATCAGGATGTCTCTGTGCACCAGTGTAACTGAGGCTGAAGTGGCCAGAGCCAAGAATCTGCTTAAGACCAACATGCTCCTCCACCTCGACGGTAAGAAAACATTAATGTTTATCAAAAGTTAAAGTCTCTGTACCTGATTTTTACTTAAAAACATAAAAAGCAACTGGTTAATTTTAAACAGTTTACATTGGTCCTTTCCTAACAACATTGTAGCATTCTAGTTATTCACAGCGATGAGTTTATAAGCGCTTTCCACAACTTTCAGAGGCCAGAGTGGAGTTTTGTTGTCACGGTAACAATTCAATTTATTTTATTTTTGTAACGCCCAAAATCACAACAACAGTTGTCTCGAAGGGCGTTCATGTTTTGGTTGATGGGGGAAACCGGAGTACCCGGAAGAAACCCATCCAGACACGGGGAGAAACATGCAAAACTCCACACAGAAAGGCCTGGGCGACCCGGGGATCAAACTAAACCTTCTTGGTGTGAGGCATGAGTGTTGCCACTCAGCCACCGGGCTGCCTACACACACAAACAGGAAAATCAAACAACAGGAAAAATCAGACGAAACAAGAAAAATCGTCCAGGTGAGGAGGAGGGAGGGGGGCAGAGGAGGGCCAGGTGAGGAGGAGGAGAGCCAGGCGAGGAGGAGGGAGGCGGGTGGAGGAGGGCCAGGCGGGGAGGAGGAGAGGGTCCAGCTGTCATCGGGGCATCTGAAAGAGTTACACTCCACAGGGGGACAGGGGACAACATGTGAATAGCATTGCTGATGAGAAAAAGGAGGAAGCAGAGGATAGTGCTCAGGTTGCCATACTTCCCCCAGCTAGTTATCTCCTACTGCAGCCTATCTTATCCCAGGTTTTAATTTCACTCCCTAACTCCCTCACTAAGTAACCTGGTCATAAGCTATACCAAAGAGGAAGGTTTTAAGCCTGGTCTTAAATACAGAGACTGTGGGGGCCTGTTTAACATCAGCAGGGAGTTGATTCCATAGCACAGGAGCTTGGTAACTGAATGCGCTCCTTCCCACTGTACTTTTGGACACTCTAGGAACCACTGAGAGCGGAGTGCTCTGTTTGGCTGGTACGGGACAATAGCATCTTGCAGATAGGATGGGGCCATACCGTTTAGGGTTTTGTATGTCAGGAGGAGGACTTTGAATTTGATTCTAAGCTCGACAGGAAGCCAGTGCAGATATTTTAGTATAGGACTGATGTGGTCTCTTCTTGTAGTTCCTGTTAGGACTCTGGCCGCTGCATTTTGGACCAACTGGAGGCTCCTTATAGTACTTTTGGGGCAGGCGGCGAGCAGAGAATTACAGTAATCAAGTCTGAAAGTAACAAATGCATGGATGAGTTTTTCAGCATCGTTTTTAGGTAAAATTTCTAGTTTTAGTTATATTTCGCAGGTGAAAGTATGCGGTTTTACAAGCTAGGTTTATATGGGCTGTGAATGAGATTTTGATCAAAAAGGACTCCAAGATTTTTTACAACTAGCTTATTACCTGGTTTACAGACACTAAAAAAAAGTTATTATCAGATGCAAATGGTCAGATGCAGTGGTCTTAATTTGACCAAAAATTCGTAATAGTTGCTTTTACAATGTATCTACTGGGACAGAAAAAAATTACTATTACATGAAATAAATGTCAACCCATAATGTCTCACTCAACCTGAAACTCACCTTCTCTGTTTAGGCTCCACTCCAATCTGTGAGGACATTGGCCGACAGATGCTCTGCTACAGCCGCAGAATCCCACTGCATGAGCTCGAAGCCAGAATTGATGTGAGTCCAATGTTATGAATCAGAAGTGGGACACTCTCCTTTCCATCTACTTCGACATCTGACCCTCTCCTCGGCATCCTGTTCCGTCTGACCCTCTTCTCTGCTTCCTCTGGTCCACCTCACCTTCTGTCCTACAGTAATGAATACATTTGCTCTTTTGTTTTCTCTCCTTTTAGGCCATTGATGCCACAACCATCAAAGACGTTTGTACAAAATACATTTACAACAAGGCTCCAGCCATCGCTGCAGTCGGTGAGTTTAGCTAACTAGAACAGAGATACCCTTTTTTTCCCCCCAGCAGGCCAAAGACTAATGACTTTTAGTGGACAGAGGGCCAAACAGTGGTTTTGCATGTGTAAATTGTGTTTACGGAAATGGACTATTCTATTCTTGCAAATATATGCACATTTTAATCAAACTTGATGAGAAAAACTCCAGTGTTTGCAGGAATAATTATCAACTAGAGCAGTGGTTCTTAACCTTGTTGGAGGTACTGAACCCCACCAGTTTCATATGCACATTCACCGAACCCTTATTTATTGAAAAATAAAATATTTTTTTCAAATTCATGACACGTGTTTTACTGGTGCAAAAAATGAACCGTGCATTAACATCACTGTGTTCAAAGAATAAAACCAATACAATGCATGAACTCACAACAAATTACATACCTTTTTACAGACATGACTTTTTAATACTACCACACTGAAATGGTTTTAATTTTTAATCTTATGTATTCCAATAATGAACTTATTGTATTTATGCTATTTATTATTTTTAACATTTTTAACACACACCGTAACTCCACAACCAATTGTGCTCTCATGTAAATTCAAATGGTGTCTCAAAGCAGAGACAAGGGGCTCTTTAAATATGTTACTGTCATTACGGTAATGTGCTTTCATGGTGCCTCGAAGACGACCAATTAGAGCGCAGTTGTCACCGGGATCCTCCCGGTCAATGCCGGGGCATCACTCTGGCCGTGTCTCATGCTGTGTCTCAATTCACCAATGTACCTTGACCTCCGCCGAACCCCTGAGACTGACTCACCAAACCCCTAGGGTTCGATCGAACCCAGGTTAAGAACCACTGAACTAGAGGCAATGAGGGATTGGTCTATTAGTCTTTTACATTTGGGAAAAAATATTAAAACATTTGTGATAAAATTAATCCCAAGAATTGCAGGTATTTCAGAACATGTTTGAAATGGTTTAAACTACAGTGACTTTTAGGTCTCTGCAGAGGGTATTACACAACATAAAACCATTCATATATGGGCTGGTATTATTAAATTAAAATAACACACTTATATTTTCCTAGGTCCCATTGAGCAGCTGCCAGACTACAACCAGCTCCGCAGTGGACTGTTTTGGATGAGAAGTTAAACACGTTTATGTAATATTCAAATAGAGAAATCTGACTTAAGACACAGCTGTAGTTTTGTTATCCTTTTAATGTTTTCTTATAAAATAAAGACAATAACAATAATGATAAAATAACATACTATTTCCACTGCGTCGTGTCATTTTTTACTCTTCCCCGAAACCTGTTCTTGAGCTGCTTTCTTGGCTTTAACCATCTCCACCAGCTCCTGCTCAAGAGAACAAAGATTTTTAGCAGATTATAAATACCAAAATTAAATGCTTGTGACCATTTTTAAAATTATTCAATAAATGTCCTATCATTAAGCATTCCAGTTAAAATACAGGTTAAAGGTGCACAATGTAAGTTTTCTGTAAGTTAATGTAAGAGGATCAGTTACCCAATTGTCTCCATGGAGATGCTACTGCTTTTCATTGAATAGTATGACATTAAAACTTGTCTATCTCTAAAAATAATCCTTCTGCATCGTCTGCTCCATTTGACCCTCTCCTCTGCCCATCTCTCTGTAACTGCAAGCTTTTTCAATAGAATTGGAGTGGACGGAACTGAATCACTTCCTACTTGGAATGCAGCAGCTATCGTCTATGTATACACAGTCTATGATTCTGATTCAAAAAGGGCTTGGAAGGCATCTTACCTTGTACCTCTTCATACAGTCCTTCTTGCTGCGCCCGGGGACCGCTGCAGCAATCTTCTCCCAGCGCTCGGGGGTGCTCACTGGGTACGTCTTTAGCGCCTGCTCCAGGAGTTTCTGCTCCTCCGTAGTCCAAGGAACCGGGTTATTCTCTGTGGCTGAAGGAGGAGGAACAGTCAGATATTTTAATGCACTGGTTGTAGGTTAGGGAGAGAAGTATGTAAGGATTGAAGCTGAATTCTAATATTTTATTAGATAGATTTTATTTATATCTAATTGCAAATTTTCTGACAAGCTTTGAGATTGAACAGAATCTCATCATTAAAACATTAAAAAATCCAAAGTTCACATTTTAAACACGTCCAGAAGAATTGACAAAAAGACTGAAATATGAGCTGACAAACTAATAGAAGAATCACAATTCAGAAGATGTTTGTATAAAAACTGCTAACTATCGGGTCTTACTGTCTCTGTAGTTAAGACCTACAGCAAAGGCATCTGACATACTGCAACATTTCATAACATGTTTTTACAGATCTAAACTACAGGATTAACAGTTTTTGTGCAGAGTAAGACCCCATGGAAACACAGGGAGGGCATCTGACACACAGACATTTCAAAACATTTGTACAGATCTAAGGGTTAGTAGTTTTTATGTACAAGATTTGTTGTGGAGGAAATTATCTTCAAAAATTGCAGCCTTTGTTATTTGCCAATTGCGTCCATTTAAATTGTGATTTAAATTCAGTTGCAATTAACCTTGCAGCCCTAGTGAGAATCCAAGAGTCAAAAAGATTGAAACTGTACTGCTAAAAATCGTACTTTCAAATCTCTCAGAGGGAGTGGCGTTGTCGATGGAGGGAGGGACACAGGTGTGCTCCTTCTTAAACTTCTCAAAGGCTTTTTTGTTAATCTCATCTTTCTGGTTTGGATCTGGAGAGAAACAAAATAATAACATTGGTCTTTGAAACTTTAGTCAAATTTGTTAAAGGTGCACTATGTAACATTTCTGCTAATTCTCATTTTCATGCAGGTTAATTCTCTGTCTGAAATGTTTCACAGTATGACATTAAACTTATCTACTTTGCATTTGTTCAACTACACATTTTTGCCATGGAAATATTGAGGTTAAATGCCATACTGTCAAACATTCTAGGTTAAAGTACATCTCCATGGGAATAAGCAGGTGCGGCATCACTAGAAAAGGTACATAGTCCACCTTTAATTAAACTTTTTTTTTAACTTTGTCAAAAAAAAAAGTATATTGAAGTACATATTGCAGTTCTCTCACACAGAAAACATTGTTCCACCTTGTGTTATGTGGTCATACAGGAAGTGCTCCATTGTGGGGTTTTTTAACTCCATAGGCCTTCACCATATTTGGCAATTCCAGGACTGAAATCTGAACTGACTGAATCAAGCAAAACACAATTCTAGGTATGTTTTTGTGGAGGCAACAACATTATAACATGGCTTAAAGCTCACGTGAGTCAATTCTGCATAATATGGTATCTTTAAATAAAATGTCCCATAAGTTGCCATTTTAAAACCTTGTTATCAAAATCAAGTCCAACCTACAATAGTAACATTAAATACTAGTGACATTAAAATGCGAGTAGTTTTCCATATCTTTCTGATCTGACCGAGTTTCTGGAGGTTCTTGGCCTTGTTGATAACATCTTTGGCAGTCCTTTTGGTGCCGCTGGTCGAATGAATGTTCATGTAGTTGGCGATCACCTCCCACCTGAAAAACAATGATATTTGAGCTCAAACTCCTCCCAGTCCTGGTGCTATAAAATTATATGGAAAAGAAATTATGATTTATGCGTTTTGGAAAAGAGCAATTATTTAAATTATTAATGTTTTTTACTTTCCTTTTTGTGGACTTCATAAGAGAATACTTTATTTTGAACAGTTAAAACTACAGTATGTAATATTTTAGCAAAAGGCAGACTAAAAAACATGCATCTCCACAAACCTAACCTCCTACTCCTTTCCATGAAAATGTTGTTCCTTTGGTTCATAGACTGTATATATAAATGGACAGAGCTAGCCTTTTTGCCAAATAGAAAGTGAGCAGGGCGTACTTCGGGCTCCATCAACACTGGCTGCAATTCATTTTACATTGGAAAACGGTCACCCCACTCTCCGTAACTGCTGCTGTCAGGCTTCATATTAACCTGCTCTACATGATCCTGGTGTTTTTATTTCACTATTGCGCCAAGATATGAACATTAATATCAGGCGACTTCTTTCCTCGACTTCTCTCACACTAGCATTAGCAACAGGTTTGATTGACAGCGTTGCTAACCGCCTACTCCCTGCTAAACCAGCTGTCTGAGCGGGAAGGGGCATTACCGTCAACAGCCTCGCTCCAGATTGGTTCACAGTCCAAATTCCTAAAATGCAACTTGGTCAGACTACCTTATTCCATTTCTATATACAGTCTATGCTTTGGTTACGATCTTTCACAGTATGGCATAAAATATATCTTTATCCGTGAAGAATGTTCCGAAGTATGGCTTTAACGTCCTATTTCCATTGAAGGACGTGACTAAACTTTTCAGGAAGCAGAAAACCCGTAAGGCCACGGGACCAGATGGTGTCTCTCCTTCCACCCTTAGACACTGTGCTGAGGAACTGGCTCCTGTCTTCACGGACATTTTTAACACCTCCCTGGAGTCATGTCGCATCCCAGCCTGCTTCAAGCTGTCCACCATCATCCCCGTCCCCAAGAAGCTCAGGATCACTGGACTTAATGACTACAGACCTGTGGCGCTGAGGTCCGTAGTCATGAAGTCATTGGAGCGCCTGGTCCGGCACCACCTCAAGTCCCTCACCTCCCCCTCCTGGACCCTCTGCAGTTTGCCTACAGAGCCAATTGTTCTGTAGACGACACCATTAACCTGGCCCTTCACTTCATCCTCCAGCATCTGGACTCCCCGGGAACCTACGCCAGGATCCTGTTTGGGGACTTCAGCTCTGCGTTCAACACCATCCTCCCTGCTCTGCTCCAGGACAAGCTCGCTCAGCTCAATGTGCCTGACTCCACCTGCAGGTGGATCACTGAGCATACGGCTGGGGAAGAATGTCTCGGACACTCGGACTATCAGCACAGGATATCCACAGGGCTGTGTACATTCTCCCCTGCTCTTCTCCCTGTACACCAACTGCTGCACCTCCAGCCACGACTCCGTCAAACTGGTTAAGTTTGCGGATGACACCACCCTCATTGGACTCATCTCGGACGGCGATGAGTCTGCCTACAGGAGGGAGGTGGACCGGCTGGTGTCCTGGTGCAGCAGCAACAACCTGGAGCTTAACGCATATAAGACAGTGGAGATGATCGTGGACTTCAGGAAAGTCACAGCCCCCCTGCTTCCCATCACCCTGACGGACTCCCCCATCACCACTGTGGACTCTTTCCGCTTCCTGGGCACCTGCATCACCCAGGATCTCAAGTGGGAGCCAACCATCAGCTCCCTCATCAAGAAAGCCCTTCACAGGATGTTCCACCTGCGGCAGCTGAGGAAAGGCAAGCTGCCGGTCCAGATGATGGTGCAGTTTTACACGGCCATCATTGAGTCCATCCTCACCTCCTCCATCACTGTGTGGTTCACTGGGGCCAGGGACAGAGACTGCAGCGCATTGTGCGCTCTGCTGAGAAGGTGATTGGCTGCAGCCTTCCATCTCTACAGGACCTGTATGTCTCCAGGACTCAGGGGGTGAGCAGGCCGTATAGCAGCTGACACCTCTCACCCTGGACATGGATATTTGAGCCACTTTCCTCTGGCAGGAGGCTACGGTCAATTGGGACCAGAACCTCTCGTCATAAGAACAGTTTCTTCCCCTCTGCCGTTTGTCTCATAAAGTGTCCAGTTTTGTGCAAATATTACAAAGTGTTCATAACACCGGTCACTTTAATAAGTCATGTTTGCACTGTTGTTCTGATGCTGCTGTTGTATATATTTTCTACCTTTAAGTATTTTATTTCATTTTCAAGCATATCTTTTTAACTTTGTGCATGCCCTTATTTGTATTTGTATTTATTCAGTGTGTTTTATGTTGCACTTTATCACCGAAGTAAGTTCCAGTTTGTGAACTGTGTTGGCAATAAAAGGATTCTGATTCTGATTCTGAATAAGGCAGCTTCACTGTTAAACCCCCTCGTAGATGTCTGATGTAGCTGCTCTGATTTGAGGTGTGTCTGATCCCTCACCGTGCATTGGTCCCAGCTGGAAACAGGTTGACGGCCTTGATGAGCAGCTGTAGGTCATCCTGGCTCCACCCCTTTGCCCCAGAGCCCCCTCCGCCTGAGGCCTGCTCTGACACCCGCGACGCCTGCTGGGCTTGCACCTCTGCCTCGCGCTCCCTTTGCAGAGCCACATTCACCTCCTCCACCTACAAGACAGAGCAAAAGGTAAACTACAGACTCAAACTCCTTGGCTCGGTCTGATCCTCTCCTCTGCATCTTCTGCTCCACTGAACCCTTAACAAAATAAACTACAATAAATGTATTCGAGAATAGCAAAGAATTTTAATTTGAGCCACATAACACTCACATCATTCAGTTTCCCCAAAGTTTAGTAAAATAATGTTACATATGATGAAGTTGCCTGTACCTGCTTCTCCACAGCTGCTTTGCTCTCCTCTTTGGAGCCAGACATCAGGACTTCATTCAGGGACTGTAAACTGGTCAGTGATAAAACATTATTTATATATATGTATATGTGTGTGTATATATATGTGTGTGTATATATGTGTATAGTTACCTGGTTAGCTCGAGCCGATCGCAGAGTTTCTCTACCTCCTCCATCATTTTAACACTGTCCACCTCGTTATCAGCAAAGTAATTCCAGTTCTATCAAATTAAACAGAAAACATCACTAGATGATTATTTTGGTTGGAACTAAATTTCTAAGGTTTCAGCGCCAAAGGCAAAGATGCTCTGAAATACATTATTATAATATATTATCTTGTTTTATTTAGCAGTTCAGATTTCAGTCTCATCTCAAATGTTACTGCTCCTAGACTCCTAGTTCAAAATGTTCACGTTATATTAAAAAAAAACATTTTTGTTTTATTCACACATGTTTGAGTAACCCTTTATCAATAGTCTGTCTACACGTCCAAAGCTCAAAATGCTCTGTTCCACCTTGTGATGTCATGACAGTACATTTTACTTCTAGGTCAATAGACATTGGCCATTCCAGGGCTGAAATCATCCATATGGTTCTAGTGAAGGTGCATGGCATTTAAAAACACAGTGGAGCACTTCCTGTATTACCGCATAACATCACAAAGTGGAATAAATGTTTTCTGTTTGAGAGAACAATTCAGCCTAAATATGCAGGGTTTGTGTGTTATACTTGGCGTTGTGTTTTGTTTCATTCACACATGTTTGTTTGTGATGAGGCCACACCCCTCTCACAGCACCCCTAACCATTGATGGGAAGAATACTTTAAGAATGTATTTAGTTATAGAATACTGAATGCCTGTAGTAAAATTTCAACATAGAATTAAAAACAGCTTTTTCACTGTTTGTTTTGTTTTTATTTATTACTTATCAGAGAAGGAAACCTCTCACATGCCTCACTACAAGAGCTGGGTTTTATACATTTCTCACTGATTTTGTGCAGTTTGAGCCTAAATTGTGTGATCAAATACAACCATGTATTCCTTTGATTTTAGTAAAGTACCTGTATTCTGAATACCATAAAATGGAAAAGTAACTGTACTAGAATAGTTACTTCAAAAGAGTAGTCAGAATATGTATTTTTGCTACATGTATTCAGTTACTTTTTCCAACATTGTCCCTAACCCTGCCCGATGACCCAGTGCAGCAGAACCTTGCAGCTTGTGCGGAGCTTCTGCCTCTCCTTCTTGATAGCCTTCTTCTGAATATCCTTCTCCTTTTTGGCCTGGAGCGCAGCCTGTCTTGCCTCCTCCTCCTCCTTCTCTTTGGCCAAACGAGCAGCCTGCAACTCTGCCTGACGAGCCTAGAAAACACAACATAACTAAACATTTAAGCATAACATCAACAACTATTCAAAACACTGCTTCAAAGCTCAAGAAAAAGAATATGACCTATGGCTGCATTTCAGATGACTCCACAATACTCTATAGGTCAATATGATTTAAAAGAGGGGGTATTTTACTTGTTCTGAAAATGTTATATTTGCCCAAAACAATGTATTAACATGTTTTATAAGTTTCATGTTTTTACATTTTTGTCACTCTGAGTCTCCCTTTGCTCTCTGCGTTGTCACTCCTTCAGGGCACTATCACAACATAATCACGTGTGTGTCCAATGAAACTATTGCACATCAAATCAAGTTTGTCAAGTTGCTGTGTACAGTTTTGTATCATGTTTTTGTATATTTATGGACAATGGTTGTGTGGGAGCATGGGTAACGTAAGGTTGTGGGTGGAGCCTTGGACAGAATCTTACTGATAACCATAAGGAGGTTTTAAATGGGTCCCGTGAGAGATCACTAAAATACTGAAACATGCATGGATGACATCTAAAACCTCTTCAGGCATGTTTTTCATGAAGGAACAATGTAGATGTGTAACATGGTAGAAAAATATTATTTTGCATCATACCGCCCCTTTAAAACAGAGATAGCTAAAATGAATATTTCTGTGTAGACCCTCAGTCGTCCAGGTCTGATCCATGCTAAAAGACGAAGTTCAAATCTGTCAGCTGGACAAATTGTTGTAAGAGTGAAGACGTTTCGCTGCTCATCCAAGCCACTTCTTCAGTTCTGGTCAGATTGCTGGAGGCCACTGCCTTATATCTATCTGAGGGGAGTGGCTAACTACACTGAAACTGTAAACAGCTATTGTTTCCAGTTTCAGCTGAGACTACCCTATTCAGCCTTTAATGACCCTGCTATTGTTCTCATTGTTCTGGTTCTGAGGATGGAGTTGTAGATGGGGGAGACATTATGTCTCAGGCCGCCATTTCTGTTTAAGGAAGGAGTGTCTTTCCTAACAAAAATAGCTTCTTTAACTCCTCTCTCAAACTATTTCTTTTCTCTGGCTAAGATCTGAACTTCACTATCTTCAAAGGAGTGGTTAGTGGCTTTGAGATTGAGATGTACAGCAAACTGGGGTCCAGAGGAACTCTCACACTGGTTTTGGTACATCCTCTTATGGAGCTGTTTAGTTTCTCCAATATAATGCTCACTGCACTCTTCACTACACTGAATGGAGTAGACTATATTACTTTGTCTTCACTCCTACAACGATTTGTCCAGTTGACAGATTTGAACTTCATCTTTTATTATAAAAAATGAACATTGTTCAAATGCAGATTTGTGTAATAGTGAGATTTTAGTCACAAATAGAAATGATCAGGTTTGTGAATTTACCTTTTGGATATTTGCTCATTTATCTGATGTACCTGATGTCCTGATGTATGTGAGCTAAACATGTCTCCACCCAGTACCGATATATTGTATAAGCAACTCCTGAGGTCAAAATAAATCAGTTCTGTCTGCATCTACTGTAATTGTAAAGCATTTTATTGTCCAATAAAATTAGGAAGTACATGGTTATTAGCTTTACAGCTTTGTGAAAGACGTATAAAACTTATAAACTCGTCATGGTGAATGGTTAGGATGCTCTGAATTCCTGAGGTAAGGTGAGGAATATCTTTGGGCCACGGCAAAAACTGAAACTAGAAATATAGAAATATTTAAACTAGTTCTCTCTTCACTATTTGTATAGTGGTCTCCTATTTTTATGTATTCATTTATTGGATCCACATTCAGCTGTGCAATAAAATCTTATATTTTAATACTCATGTCCAGTTGACAGATTTCATATTTTTCTTTTACCATTATATTTTACATTTAAAAGCAGGCATTTAAAATCACTAAAATAAGCAGATAAGCAGTGAAACCCACCTTCTCCCTCTCCTCCTGCTCTCTCTTCTTGGCATCAGCTTTGGCTTTTTTCTCAGACTCTTTTCGAGCCTTTTCTTCTTCTTTGAATTTCTTTATTCTAGGGTCACAGCTGTAGGCAGTATCTGCAACACAAACACACAAACAGATGAATACAAAATCTCATTGTCTACCTCAGAGCAGGTGTGGCTACCACAGAGAGGCATCCAATCTGCACCACTGGCCTCTCAAACCACCACCAACCAATCACTCACACCACATTCACACTAGGCAAGCAGAGAAGTGTCTTGCCCAAATACTAAGCACCGGTCAGAGCAGGGTTCGAACCATGGACATTCAGGTTAGTGGCTGAACACGAACTACTGAGCCAGATGCTAGTACAGTTGTCACATTTACAGAGCATTAGTGTCTTACCGACTAAGGTGCGAATGCGGTTCATCTCCTCCTTCTTCCTCTGAGCTCTGGAAGCTCGGTTCTGCTTCTCAATCCACCTCCTCTCGTCTCGACTGTAAACACACAAATTTTAAGTACAAGAAGGTTATGACAGGGTTTCATGTTTTTCTAATTCTTACTCTCGTGGATAGTACTGGTGTTAAATATTTATCATGGCTACACATCGGTTAAGTGGCAGTTCATGAAAAAAGGTTTTGAAAAAAATACAAAAGTACAGGAAACAGCGGTGAGCTGTAAAACAGAATCCCTCTGCATTTTGGATGAAGTCTTCTGTGTAGATGAAAGGCAGAAAATGTATACACAAGGAAGGTTTTATTTTGATTTGTGCAATTGTAACTATTGTGTAATTTAGACAAGTTCTGGCTTTTGTTCACATTATGGGTGATATAACAGTTATGACATACATAGAGGTAATTCCATATCTGATTCCAACCAGGAAGTAACTCTATACATTTCACCAGAATAAAAAAAAGTAGAAAAACTAGGTCAAATGTTGAATATAATCATGCCAACTACATACTCTAATCTGTCATATACACTTTAACCATAGACTGGATCTATAAAATGGACTTGGTGGCTAACAGGTTAGCTACCATGTTCCAAAAAGGAAGTGAGCATGGGCGCACTTCCAGCTCCTATGCCCTTTACATTATAAAACTGTCGCCCCTCTCTCTGTACTGCTGTTGTCAGGTTTGTCATTTTGGTTGGATGGTATTTTTTTTTTATTTCAATATTGTGTCCATGAATCAAGATATGACCATTAATAACAGAAAAATCAGGCACCCTCTTGCCCTGAGGTCGCTCCTGCAGGTGTTGATTGACATCGTTGCAAAGCACCCGCTCCCTGCTAAACCAATGGTGCAGGAAAGGGGCATTACTTTCAACAGCTTGTTCCAGATTGGCTCTTTGGTTGATATGATACTTGTAGTCGGAATTCCAAATATGGAACTTGGCTCCAAAATAGCCTCAATGAGCTTCATTTGACTGGAGAAAAACTCTAAGGGTGACGTCACACTCACTTCGTCCACTTTATTATACAGTCTATGACTTTACATGACACGTTTATTAAAGTGTATTTAGTTTTGAAAGTGCTTTAAACTCACCATTCTGCCTTTTCCTTTTCCTCTTCGTCCAAATATGAGAACTCCCTCCATGAGTCAAAGTTATACCTTCACAAAAAAACAGACTGAGTTAGTGCTGTAAAAGATAATACCAATTGTTTTACCAATCACAATATTCAAACATAGCATCCGGAATGTGCTAAAATGTGCTTGTAAACATCTTAGTTGAGGTTTGAATGTACCACACAATGTGAAGGAATTTTGAAATTTACTACAGATTGCAGATATATCACTTTATACCCTATCATTATTTTTATTATACACAATACATTTTCTAACCGTGGCTCAGTTGGTAGTGTGTTTTGTCCTATGATCTGAAGGTTGGTGGTTTGAATCCTGCTTTCAACATAAACATAATTGGTTGAGCAGTTACATCCACCCCAATGTCTGTGCACAGACACGGGGGGCAAGGTGGGTAAAGTGTCTGTATGGGCGAGTGGTTCCCTGATGTAAAGTGCTTTCAGCCTTGAAGGTGGAAAAACCCTACAAAAATGTGACCATTGACCATTACATTTTGTAAAAATGGAAAATGTATCTCAGATAAAATGTCCGTGACCTGTGGGGTGCCCAAGGGTTCAATCCCGGGACCCCTGTTGTTCAATCTCTACATGCTGCCGTTAGGCCAGTTAATACGGAGCAATAATGTGTCTTACCACAACTGTGCAGATGACACTCAGATCTATGTCTCACTTTCAGCTGGTGAATATGGACCAGTGGATTCACTCTGCCACTGCATCCAACAGATCAATGTGTGGAAGCAAAACAACTTTCTTCAGCTAAACTCAGACAAGACTGAAGTCATCATCTTTGGCCCACAGAAACAGAAAGTGTCAGCAGTCACCTCCAGTCTCTCTCTCTAAAACCTTCAACTCAGGCTAGAAATCTAGGAGTAATAATGGACTCAGACTTGAACGTTAACAGCCACATTAAATCAATAACATCTGCAGCTTTTTACCACCTAAAAAACATTGCAAAAATCAAATGTATACTGTCAAAGCCAGACTTAGAGAGACTTATCCATGCATTTGTCTCCAGTAGGTTAGACTACTGTAACGGCCTGCTCACTGGACTCTCCAAATGAGCCTTAACACAGCTGCAGTACATCCAGAACGCTGCTGCTCGGGTCCTGACTAGAACCAGGAAGTACGAGCACATAAGTCCTGTGCTCAGGTCTCTGCACTGGCTTCCTGTAGCTCAAAGAATAGACTTTAAAGCAGCTCTGCTTGTGTATAAGTCTCTCCATGGCCTAGGTCCAAAGTACATCTCCGACATGTTAGTGCCATATGAACCATCTCACACTCTTGAGGACTTCAGGGACCGGCCTCCTGCTGGTGCCCAGAGTCAGGACTAAACATGGGGAATCAGCATTTAAGTTTTATGCAGCTGAAACCTGGAACAGTCTTCCTGAAGATGTGAGACAGGCCTCTACTTTGACAATGTTTAAATCCAGGCTCAAAACAGTTCTGTTCAGCTGTGCATACGACTGAAAGGTTTTTATTCTGCACTCTTCTGTTTTAATGGTAAATTTATGATGATTATTTGTGATTATTTATGTTTTGATTTGTGTGATTTTAATGTCTTTCTTATTCTGTAAAGCACTTTGTATAGCACCTTCGTACACAAGGTAATTCAAATAAACTTGCCTTGCCTAAATCTTAAAAACAGGTGAGCTATTACTGTTTTGCATTTTCCATACATCTAATATTTCAATTTACAATACTGTACCATGTCACTATTTGTTTATTGTGCATGGAGTTATGTTTTGTTTCATTCACACATGTTTGAGTAACCATTTATTATTAGCTTGTCTTTCCAGCTCAAAATGCTCTGTTCTACCTTGTGATGTTATACAGAAGTGGTTTTCTTGTTAACAGCTCCTTTTACCTATAGTTCAGTTGAGATTGCCAATTCTAGTGAAGGTGTATAGAGTTTACAGAGGTGGAACCGACTGCTTTCGGTTTGAGAGAAGAACTCAATAAATATGCAAGGTTTGTGTGTTAAACATGTGTGAATGAAACAAAACAACTCCAGGTATGTTTGTGATGAGGAAACTACATTATAACAGATCAGAAAATAAGGTAATATGTGTCCTTAAATGAATATTTGTAATAATATGGTAAATATGCAGATTATTGTAAAGACGCAAACTAATGCAACTTTAACCATTCCACAATTGTTTAAGTAGTTTAGTATGTTCAGATATATTGTTCTCACTGCACTTAAGTGTATGTAAACTAGGGGTGGAAGATATATAGAAAAGTTGATGATATCACAATTGTTGTTATAATTAGAACTATAAAAAAGAGCCAAAGAGCTAGTGTAATCTTCCAAACACAGGTATAATGTGAGATTTCTGCACATTTGTGTATGTGTTTTATCGTCCATTCACATTTTGTGTGATACTTGAACCTAAACAAGACATTTACAGGGACATGTAAACACATTCTTCACATATTGTGGAATACTGTTCGAGATTATGCAAAAAATTATACAAATTAATGTTAATATCGCCCACCCTTAGTGTAGAGATTTTTTTTTTTTTTTTTTCACTGTGAGATCAAAGTCTAGTACTGGCTTCTAAGGTTCAGTGACTGCTCAGCGTTTTACCAAAAAGAGTAGAAATTATCCACTTCTTCGAACGTGGACTCCAGCATTCCAAGTTTGGGGACGTGTTTTTTGGAAGACCATCGGGCGTTTCTCTCAAAAACAGGTCCGAAAACCTCAAAGAAGTTCTCTTTTCCTTCACTCTTTGAAGGCACCATGTTGTCAAAGGTCGGGTCCACACTGTCAAACGCTCTCCGCTTCACAGGGTCAGACAGGATCTCGATAGCTGTGGAATCAATGTGTTACAATTAGGAATGGGCAATATATTAGTGCAATATATTAGTGTAGTAGTATCAGTAGCTTTGTTTGCATGCACAGTATAGATCTGTGGGTCAGTTTTTTTCAGATCCGCCTCGCCCAGCCCAAATTAAAATCCAACTCGACCCACCCAACCTGAAGAAATGGACCTAAATGGACCCGACCCTAAACCCACACGCACCAACATTTCAACATTTTCAAATGCATTATAATCATGCTTCAATAGGGTTTTCAAAAGTACTGAAAACCTGATACTAATCGATATTAAAACTAGTATCAAAATTAGATACTCATATGAGCAGGTATCGATACTACTAAAAAGTCCCTTTCACAGGACAAAAATAAACCTTTCCTGAATAGTTTTAGAATGATCTTGAGCTGTATCAGAACAAGTATAAGACCACATAGACTAGTATATATCCACAGACCACTATGGGACCTACCTGTATGGCTGAGAGATTACACAGATTTAATGTTGAAAATCACATTCTATTGTCTAAAGCAGGCATGCCTAAACTGTGCCCGAGGGCCAAATGCGGCCCTCAGACCAATTTTTCTTGGCCCTCAAGCTTCCAGGTGAATTGGCCTATATTACTTTAAACAGTACTTTTTACTGTATATTTCTGAAAATCTTCTTTAACAAGCCCTTATCAAATATTTAATGTGGCCCATTGAGTTTGTAAGCATGAATAAAGGTCTAGTGGTTCAGTCTAACTTGTAATAATAACACAGATTTGAAGTATTCACTGTATTGGTGACCAGTCTATGGCCGTCAGTCGGCCCTCGGCTTTGTCTGTGATTTTATATGTGGCCCTTCATGAGAAAAGTTTGGACACCCCTGGTCTAAAGAAAGGGTGTTTTTATTATGATTGTGGTATCAGAATTATCAAGTCAGTATCAAAATTTTTACATTTTTGTATTGTGACAACAATAGTAGGTTGTTACAGCCCTTGGTCTTAGGCCAAAAGAATCATGTTGTTTTGTCCAATATTCATTTTAATGAGATTTAGTAGTAGTAGTTTTTATTTTTACCTTTAGTGATACAGGTGAAGTAGTCATTGTCTCCTTCTACGATCTGTTCTCCTGCTGCTTTCCTTTTGTCTGGATGATGTTTCAGAACTATGGCCTTATCTGTGCAAAACACAAGATACAATAATATAAAACTGACACATATAAGCACCATCTAAAACATTAGGATATTAGGAAACTATATCTGAATATAAAAGGTAAGTATATACACAAACACCTATTTTAAGGTAGGGTTGTCAAAAGAATTTATACAAAGTTACTAATCAATACTGAAACTAGTATGAAAAACTAGATACTCATTTGAACAAGTATTGGTACTGAAAAAAAAAGTAAAAATCACATTAACTGGACAAAATTGGGTCTTTCTTGAATTGTTTTTAAAATCACCTGGATCTATATCAGAACACATGGCGATATTAAATAATTATATATTATTCTGTATATAAAATCACATGTATTTTTAAAAAAGGAGTGCATTTACTTGTCATTGAAGAATCAAAATCAGTATTAAGTAGGTGAGACAGGACACAATTTCCACAAGACAAGACAAGTTACAAGATGAGAGGGCCCATGAGAACACGACAAGCTAAGCCAAGAGTTTAACATAAATCCTAATATGTCTGTAATCCTTGAGTCATCCAGGTCTGATCCATAGTAAAAGCAAAAAGTAAGCAAGTAAAACTTCTAATATATAAATTATGTGATTGTCAATTTTGGCCTCACATTTTTTATATATTTAATTTTATATTTTAAATACCATTCTAGTACTGCTTTTTTGAAATATAACAGTAACTCGGTAACGCATAATCCTTTTTTGTCCAATTCAAATGTATGAATACGTCTGTACTGTCTTGTGGCAATCTTGTCTCACGAGATCTTGTGCCATGTGAGCTTGTCCCATCCCTAGTATTAAGTATAAAGCCTCTTTTCCTTAGTCTTAATGTCGAGTTTAAAATGTCAGTATAGTGACAATAGTATGAGGAAACCCACAGCAGCAGAAGAGACTCACGTGCAGCTTTGATTTGTTTCTGAGTGGCATTGTATCTGAGGTGAGGGAGGCCCAAGACAGCATAGTGATCCTGATTCTGCAGAAAAAAACAGAACATAATAACTTTAAACTCAAATTAATCAGCAACATGAGTGCTGTTAATTAATTAATTAATTAATCTGAAAGGTTGAAAGAGTAACTCTCCTACACCAAAGTTTAGAATTTTATGTTCAAAAGATCTGTTAAAGTTTAAGAGATAAATCCATTTTCAAAACTGAGGACTGCAGGTTCGTAAGTTAGCTTGGGATGTTTACTCTAAAACAAAACCAAGCCCCTGAGCAATTGGCAGAGCTGCAATTCAATATTATTTTAGTAGTGAACTAGTCAGCAATCTTTTTTTTTCTATTTATTTTTTTTATAATAGTCAAGTTATTTTAAAAAAGAAGTTGACAATTACTGAAAGTATCGTTAGCAACAGGTTTGATTGACAGCGTTGCTAAGTGCCCGCTAAACCAGAGGGGCAGGTTACTTTCAACTGGACTGGAGCTGAACGCTATGGGTGACGTCACACTCACTTAGTCCACTTCTTTATACAGTCTATGTAATGAAGAATCACTTCTGTTCATACGTCGATGGGTCTAGTTTGTACCTTCCACTCTTTGGGGTCTAGTGTTCTGAGGCTGGAGCACTCCTGCAGCGTAAACTCTTCATCATCTGATTCTTCAGAAGACTCTTCCTCTTCCTCTAACTCCTGAAACGATGCTGAAACGTTTCTATTTCTGCGTTTGATGAATGCTTCAAACCAGCGACCGACTGGCTCTACCTGCACCTGCACAGAAGCTGGACACAAAAAACAGGGTAAAGCATGCTGATATCAATACTAAAAAAGCAGAAATAAACCTTTCATGAATAGTTCTAATGATCTTGAGCTGTATCAGAACAAGTATAAGACCACATAGAGTAGAATGGACCACTATGGAACCTAACTGGACAACTGAGGGATTACTCAGATATAAGACCACATGGTAATATTAAAAAAAATACTACCATTTAATGTTGAAAATCACATTATATTGTTTAAAGAAAATGTATTTTTTTATTGTCATCGTGGTGTTGTAATTGGTATGGAGTATTGAGTCTATTCCTTAAAAAAATTTAGTGTCATGATAACCCACATATTAGACTAGTCTCTGAGTAATATTTGAAAGAAGAGTGCAATCTTAACTGCTAAAGCAATACAAAACTTCCCTGCATTTCAGAACATGTTTCAGAACAGGGTTAGCAGCTTTTTGGAATGACTCCACAAATACATAATTAAAGTTTAATTCCCCATGGTGGAACATTCTATGTAAAACAATAGCATCCTGGAGACAAGCAGCTAACAGACACTAAACCAGAAAAGTTACGCAGTGCACCTCTACAATCAAAAACTGGATAAAAAAAAAAAACAGCAATTATTCATTTTTATCATCAAGATTGTTCCATATACTATTAAAATGATCGATTAGACAATTAACTTGTCTTATTATTTGATAAACCATGACGACATAGTTACTATATTTAGGTATAAATATTATAGAATTTTTTTTTTTACAGATATTGTGAAACTTTAGCCTTTCCTACTTAAACAATTGAAGCTAGAATGGTTTGACGATGACATACAAAGTGCTGTTTTACATAGTCCAATAATCATCATAATCATAACCATTCATGTTTTGCTCCAAAAGAAGTACAGTGTGAAATGCAGTGAAGTAATTTTGGACACAGTCATTTGAACATGGGGTCAAATGCCCCCAGCTGCCACCTGCTCCACAACATTATGTAGAGCAGACACGATCAAGCACAATTAACCCCTAAATCATAATTCAATTACCCCGTACGACCCCCAAATAATTATTCATAACTCCCGTGTCATTTTCACACGAATGCCGGGTGCTGTCCCATTACAAATAGCCTAACTAGCTCTGTGACTTTAGCCCAATTAAATGCTCACCTGCTACTGATGCGAACACCTCCGTTTGCTCCCCGTCCTGCGCTTCTAACAACATTTTAATCCGCTCTTTCTCACGAACATTCAGGCGTAGAAACAATCCAGAGAAGACTTTGTAAAGTGCTAAAGTGTACGGTCTGCTTCTTCTTTGCAAACCACATGGGCCTGGTACAGCGGAGAGGGAAAGTGCCTGTTAGGCGCCTAACAAAGGTTCCGCTTTCCGCCATATATTCTTTTATTTTTATTCATATGCGTGTTTATTAAATACTATCATTATTACTAAATATATGAAGAAATATTATTTATACTAACAAATACTATTTTAGCTATAACTTAAGCATTTCCCAAAATAACTTCTAATGTATTAGGCCTACATCTCTAATACTACTATGATGTTTACATGTATTATTTATTTTTATGATGAATAATGATCAGCAAATATTTTAATACTAACAAATATGAGCTGACTCATTCTTTTTAATGTTATTATTATATAGTGTCAAACATAACTTCACTACTAGGCCTTTATTATTTTGACAATACAAATTCCAAACTTTTCTTATTACTTTTACAGTGATTAAAATTATATTTATGCATACATTTTGCCAAACTGTGCTCTGTGATAAAATTTCCGACGTGCATTTCCGGTTGTTGGTGCCCGTGGGCGGAAGTACAAAGCTGCTGTGTAATGCTCCAGTGGAATTAGCATCCGCAGCCTCTGTTTTCTTTTTGTATTTTTGGATACATTTTAAAGATGCCAGATTATTTAGGAGACGATCAGAGGAAGATTAAAGAAGAAGAGAAAGATGACGGCCCCATCAGAGGTAATTAAACTACTTAAACTTAAAACTTCTATATTACTGGTTTTAGCAGCCGCAGCAGCTAAGTCAGGTCAAGGCTAGTCAACGCAAGATTATGCTTTTAAATTGCTCCGAATTGTACGTCTTGCCTTCTCGCGAAACATGAAATTGATAAATGCTGTTTAAAGGTATTTTCATATTTTTAACGGGTTTTTTTTTTAGTGAACGTTTGAATCTAAGGCCCACTCAGACTGCAGACTCATTCTCTAATGCTGTGTTTTGTTTCCGTTTCAGCTTTGGATGAAGGAGATATTGCCCTGCTGAAAACATATGTAAGTACCAAACAGGTCCTTTTATCTCTTGAGTTTTGTTAATTACTATAAATGCAAATTAAAGTTAAACGTTATTCAATGTGTTTTCTCATTTGGATGGGCTGTCAATGGTCCTTTAAACATTCTTCAAATCTGTTCAGATTTCAGGCCAAAAAGCCAAGTTACTGTTTGGACCTTACATCTGACAAGGAGCTAATTTAATCTGACAGACAAAACACAAAATGGTTCCCACAGCCTGTTTTTTCCAAATTAGAAAAACTAAACTATAACCTCTTCTGCTGTTTCTGCTGGATTTATAAATGTGTGGCCATCTGGATGTATCTGTATATACTGTTTGTATTTTTTTTAATCTAGTGAGATGAGCCAATTGTTTACCATCTCTAAACTTGCGTCTTTTCCTTGTACAGGGTCAGAGCACATACTCAAGGCAAATCAAACAAGTAGAAGATGATATTCAACAGCTGCTCAAGAAAATCAATGAACTCACAGGTGAGAAAGCATAAACAAACAGGCTCACGTTCAGGCTTGGGTGAGGTTATTTGTACTTGTAGGTAGATTTATGTTATAGCAGTTTTTAAGTTTTGCATCAATACACATTAAGACAATACAGGCACACAATCAAACATTCAAACGTTTACACTGGCTCAGGATCTAATAAATATATTCTAAATTATTATGTTTTTAGATTTTTTCAAGTGCTATGATTTGTTCATAAGGATAGCTGCTCACACACTATCGCTGGGTTTCAGGTGACATCACAATATTTTATAGACCAATAATATTTAACACAAATGAGGGCAGCTAAATGAATATTGTTCAAATAAAGTTTTTTGTTGTAATACAGTGAGTTCTTGAGCCTAGTCACTGATAGAAATAATCAGGTTTAATATGGGTGAATTAAAATATTTTGATATTTTATGGCAAAGTACAGTGTAATCAATAGGGAACTCTGTCACTTGGGAGTATCGTCACATTCTACAATATAAAAACTACCAATTGGGACCAGGAGCAAATGGCAAAACCCTCTAACTGGTAGATGTGCTAAACATCCATAGAGATGAGCAAAAACAATATCACAAAGTAAACAAAGCTGCTGGGTTACTGCTGGTGTATTTACTGCTGGTGCTGGAAGGTACGTCAAAAAACGTACCTTGGAAATCTGTCATGTTTGTGGCAGTAGCGCAAAACTCTTACAGAGATATATTAAGCCAAAACAACATTATAAAGTAAACAAAAGCGCAGTGGAACAACCTGATAAACTGTTCGGTCACTGCTGGTAACTAGATATGTCAGAAAACATTTTAATGGACGCTGAGGCTAGTGTATAGCATCTTAAAATCTCCATTGGTTTAACATTAGACTCAATGAAAATTATGAGGCATGACTAACTCTATTGCTGTATTTTCATTAATCCTCTACTCCACTCTACTCGGTTCAACTCGGCCCTAATCAGGCTGTCCATGGCTTTCAAACTGAAGAAACATTAGGACTATTGCCATAGTAATTATCAATTCAAAACAAAATTAAGTTAAAAATCCTCAAAATGACACTGGTAAACAAGAAACTGAAGACCATGAATAGTTATGGGAATATATATAAAAAATAATAATAACCCTTTTGTGCAAATTTAAATTCAGACTTTTGTTTGTTTTTTTTTCTCAGGCATTAAGGAGTCAGACACAGGCCTGGCTCCTCCGGCTTTGTGGGACCTGGCGGCAGACAAACAGACTCTACAAAGTGAACAGCCACTGCAGGTGGCAAGGTACATTAAGTATTACTCAGGTTACTACAGAGATGACAAGGGAGAGAATTATACTATGGACATAAATATATTCATATTTTCATATTCGATGTAGTTTGTTCATGAATGTGTTGCCATAGGTAGGTCCTGTGTCTGGTCAAGGTTAGGAAAATGCTTTGGGCTTGTCTTGAATATAAAACAATTCACTTTTGTGACGTTACATTGAAAACGGTGGTCTTTTGGCATGGCGGCCGGTTGTTTACTTTAAGAAATGTGTGGATGGAGGTCTGCAGACGGCTCCCACTCAAAAAGTCTGTTTTTCCCCAGATGCACAAAAATCATCAATGCCGACTCTGAAGACCCCAAATACATCATCAACGTGAAACAGTTTGCAAAGTTTGTGGTGGACCTGAGCGACCAGGTGGCTCCCACAGACATTGAGGAGGGCATGAGGGTCGGGTGAGTGACTACGCAGTTTTAACATTTATTTGAAGAATTGAGATTTATAATTCTCTATTGGTTTCCACTCATCTTGGTGGTTCAGTTTAAATGTAAATTAAAGCATTAACTAATTACTAGTGTTCTGTGAATACATAATACAGTGCAATAATAATACAACAGTCCCTTTCTGCAGCAATGACAGCAGTGACATTATTGAACTTGAACTACAACGAATTTGACAAATATATAGATATGTCTAGTCCCACAACTCTTTGTCTAAACTTTGGAAGACCAATCTAAACTACTTTTAAAAAACATTACAAGCAAGAGAATTAAACTTTGTTGAATATTTACTCTTAAAATACTAAAAAAATATATAATGATTATTATTATTAATAATTTTAATAATGATGATGATGCAGTTAATCTGCTAATAACATCTAAAATCTGTTTGATTTTTGTCTTTTTCAGAGTCGACAGAAACAAGTACCAGATCCACATCCCTCTGCCTCCAAAAATTGACCCCACAGTCACCATGATGCAGGTACAGTCTGAGGAGCATGGTCACACAGTTATTTCAGTTTTAGTTAGTTTTTTTTTTTTAGTTATTTTACTTTGAAAGTTAAAACATTTTAATTGAGGTGATTTGGAAGTGTAAATCTAAGTGTGATCTGATTCCTGTGAAATGCCATTTGTGAACTTGTGTGAACTTTCAGAAAATTACTTTATTTATTTAAAGGTGATATTAAGAGTTGACATGAATTGTGCTGAAATTGTAATAAAGTCGTGGTCATGATTGGCTGTTGAGTGCAGGTGGAGGAGAAACCTGACGTGACCTACAGCGACGTCGGAGGATGTAAAGAACAGATTGAGAAGCTCCGAGAAGTGGTAGAGACTCCGCTTCTCCATGTGAGTTTGTTATTCAGTTCTTAAAGGTCATGTGTCAGGGTTTTTTAAATTGACTTGGTTCGGTGGGATAATACCATAGACCAGGGGTCGGGAATGGCTATGGCTCACGAGCCAGACGTGGCTCTTTTGATGACTGCATCTCACTCAGATAAATCTTAGCTGACATTTGTTAACACAATAAGTAATGAATAAATTATATATAAATACAGAAGTAATAAAATCAAGTAATTCTCAAAAATAAACAATACTAAGGTAAGAAAACCATTTGGCTCCGTCTTTATGCGCTGCTTCAACTAACACATTATCACGCGTGCTGTTTTTCCTCATGCGTGCTATCGCTCTTAAAGTGACGGTAACATACAGTATTTACGTAAAACTCAAATAATGACAATCCTAAGATATTTTACAAAATCAACATTAATGCAATAAAACAAGTGTAGCTTATACATATAAATCAAATATTAACATAAAACATAATTTATTAACATTAACATATTAACACTCTGAATTTGCATGCATTACAATTTCAATTCATTTATTTTTGTAACACCCAAAATCACAACAACAGTTGTCTCGAAGGGCGTTCATGTTTTGGTTGATGGGGGAAACCGGAGTACCCGGAGGAAACCCATCCAGACACGGGGAGAAACATGAAAAACTCCACACAGAAAGGCCTGGGCGACCCGGGGATCAAACCAAACCTTCTTGCTGTGAGGCATGAGTGTTGCCACTCAGCCACCGTGCTGCCTACACACAAAAACAAAACAGGAAAAATCAGGCAAAACAAGAAAAATCGGCCAGGCATTACCAAACATTAACCAAAACTTGGCTCCCACAGATGTTATAAAAAAAATATTAACAATACATTCAGAGACTTCTTATACGCTAAAATTGTTGGTCTTGTTTAAAAATCCACACATTTAGTTGTATTCAGAGTTTAAAAATATTGTATGGCTCTCACGGAAATACATTTTAAAATATGTGACATTTTTTGGCTCTCTCGGCTAAAAAGGTTCCCGACCCCTGCCATAGCCTGTATATTTAAATGGATATACTTAACGTGCTAGCCACCACGTTCCAAATGGAAAGTGATCATGAGTGCGCTTCTGACTCCAATTAACTTTACATTTTCTAATCTCTCTGTAACTGTTGCTGTCAAGCTTGTCATTTTGGTCCTAAGATGTTCGTATTAACTCACTCTACATGATCCCGGTGTAATTTATTTTGCTATCTTGTCCGTAAATTAATAACAGACAAATTAGCTTTCTTCTTTTCCCGAGGTATCTCCTGCTAGCGTTACCAACAGGTTTGTTGGACAGTGTTTCTAAGCATCCACTTCCTGCTAAACCAGCGGGGTGGGTGGGAACTCTGGATTGTCTCCCAAATAATTTCCAAAGCAATGACAAATATGGAATTTTGCTCCAAATTGGCCCCTATAACTGCTAGCCTCGATGAGCTTCATTTGACTGGAGCCGAAAGCTATTGGTGACGATGAGTCTCTGTTTAAAGTTCAAGCTGAAGCTAAAATGTGATCCTCATATTAAACTTGACCTCTCTTGTGTTTGTAGCCCGAGCGCTTTGTGAACCTGGGCATTGAGCCTCCCAAAGGTGTGCTGCTGTTTGGACCTCCAGGAACCGGTAAAACTCTGTGTGCTCGAGCTGTGGCCAACCGCACAGACGCCTGCTTCATCAGAGTCATCGGGTCTGAGCTGGTTCAGAAATATGTGGGAGAGGTGAGGACTGGGACTTTTGTGTTTGCCTCTGTGTGACTTTAGCTCTAAATGGAAAAGCCAATCAACAAGCAATTTGGAAAGAGCACTGGGGTCTCATTTATAAATGGTATATAGTATGTGACTCTCCTCGTTATGCTTGTGATCTATAAAAGGAACTGGTGTGTGTTTGGGCTTTCAGAGAGCTTGGAAATTTGTGTTTTGTCCGTAAGTTAGTACACTTTTGGAGAGAAATACATTTTTTAAACAAGACAACTGACCATGTTCTGTCTGCAGGGGGCGAGGATGGTACGAGAGCTGTTTGAAATGGCACGTACAAAGAAAGCCTGCCTCATCTTCTTTGATGAAATCGATGCCATCGGAGGTAGGGCCGGGGACAGGGCCGGGGACAGGGCCGGGGACAGGGCCGGGGACAGGGCCGGGGACAGGGCCGGGGACAGGGCCGGGGACTGGGCCGGGGACAGGGCCGGGGACTGGGCCGGGGACTGGGCCGGGGACTGTTGATCCACATTCTGCAGGTTAGAACTCACAGATTGTATAATAGAATGAACTAAGTGAGTGTGACGTCACCCACAGTTATAGCAGCTAATCAGCAACCAGGGCCCATATTGAGCCCTTTGGTTCCTATGATACTTGTGCTTGGATTTCCAAGCCAGGCTGTTGAAGGTCACACCCCTTCTTGCCCGTACTGCTGATTGGTCTGTTTTATAATGTTAATATTTTGATTTACGGACAAAATAGCAAAATTAAAACCAGGATCATGTAGAAATGAAATGGATTAAATTGAGACCAGGACCGGACTATGTCTCATGTGTTGCCTCTTGTTGTGCAGGTGCTCGTTTTGATGATGGTGCAGGCGGAGATAATGAGGTCCAGAGGACGATGTTGGAGCTCATTAATCAGCTGGACGGCTTTGACCCGAGAGGAAACATAAAGGTCCTGATGGCCACAAACCGCCCGGACACACTGGACCCGGCTCTGATGAGGCCTGGCCGTCTGGACCGAAAGATTGAGTTCAGCCTCCCCGACCTGGAGGTGAGGGCACTCTAAGAGACACGAACGGCATAACAAATATACAAGGCTAAATAAAAAGAATATCACATTAATTTTTTTATTTAGACGCGCTGTCGTTTTATAATTGGGACAGACGAAGGTCTGGCCATTTACTCTGTACCTCCCAAGTTGGTTACATAGTGACATGGAAACCTCATAATGTAAAAATATGTAAATATCTAAATATCACTGTAAATTGTTATTCTGAATTAAAACTTAATTATAATATACCTGGTTAAATTAGGTGTGTTTTTAGTATGTAAATATATCACATTTTGAGATACATTTTGTCACACAAGTAGCTCTTTCAGTTCTGAATTTGTTGACAGTTAAATTCGGGAGTTGGGTATGTCAGCCATAGCACTATGCCTGATTTGTTTTTTCTCAGGGGCGCACTCACATCTTTAAGATCCACGCTCGCTCCATGAGTGTGGAGAGGGACATCCGCTTTGAGTTGCTCGCCCGACTCTGCCCCAACAGCACAGGTTTGTTTGCTCTGCTCCTCCTCTGACTTGGCTCTGCTCTGTTCTGCTCTTCCTCTTAACTTTTTCATAAATGTCCTCACAGGTGCTGAGATCCGTAGCGTGTGCACAGAAGCTGGCATGTTCGCGATTCGAGCCAGAAGAAAAATCGCCACTGAAAAGGATTTCTTGGAGGCTGTGAACAAAGTCATCAAATCTTATGCCAAGTTCAGCGCAACCCCAAGATATATGACTTATAATTAAACCCATCTAAAACGTTGTACTGTCTCTAAAGCAGAAAACACAGTCTGGATTTTGTTGTTGTTTAAAAATAAAGTTTATTCAACATTTCTGAGTATTTTGTTAGTGTTGAAGGCATTTTAGTAACAGTTTTTTTTCTCCACAGTAACTATTTTTGCTAGTTTGAGAGCTGAGGATTAAAGAAGCATAGATGACGCTTCACTCAAAGGTCCTATATTACACAAAATTGACTTGTGAGCTTTAAGCCATGTTAGTGTTTTCACCCCCTAAAAAACTATTTATTATTAGACTGTTTACATCTCCAAAGCTCAAATCTCTGTTCCACCTTGGGATGTCATGAAGGGGTATTTTTGAAGTTAATAGCTGCCTTTTTTCAGTAGAGCTTGGCAGTTCCAGGGCTGAAATCATCCAAATTATTTTTGTGAAGGTGTATGGAGTTTAAAACACTGGAGCACTTACTGTATTACCACGTAACATCACAAGGTAGTGTTTTCCGTCTGAGATGAGAACTCAGCCTAAATATGCAGGGTTTGTGTGTTAGGTCGTTTTCACACTGCCACTAGTGAGGTTTGGTGTCTGGTTCAGATATACTACCTCAGAATCACATGATGGTTTTACAAAAGTATGTGATAGTTTCATGTTAAAACGGGATAGAAAATTATCATGAAATTATGTGATAAACGAGGAACTACAGTAGAGGATCTATCCACTTTTGCGCGTTTGTATGGTGAGATATAGGCTATGCTACTGATGTTGGCATGTAGTAGTAGTAGTAGTAGTAGCAGTAGTAGCAGTAGTAGCGCCTCTAGGAGTAGGACTACTGCTTGTGCGTAAATGACAAAGCCGCATCAGCAGTGGTAAGATAAGCTCATGAAGGAGCACTGACAGGACTGAGACATGTCCGTGTCAGTGCTGTGAGCTCCTGTTGCTCCTCCATCAAAGTCTGTGGCTGAGTGAACTCCGCTCGGAGCTGAGAGACTCGAGTCTCTTTACACAGACTGTGCCCACAGTCTACAGCTGTGCAAGAACTCGCTATTTTCCGTTGACCAAACACCTTCAGTAAAATGAATCATACATGTAATAGCACCTTCTTAAGCCTCTGTGTCCTCATTCAAAATAAGGACGATTTCGAGTCCTTTATCCCGTGAAGCTCATCCTCCTGGGCCAGCGCACCGGGTACTGCACAGAGGCACAGCCACACACAGGTGAAGGGCTAGAAACTACTACTACTACTACTACTACTACTACTACTACTACTACTACTACTACTACTACTACTACTACTACTACTACTACTACTACTACTACTACTACTACTACTACTACTACTACTACTACTACTACTACTACTACTACTACTACTACTACTACGTCACATACTAAGTCATGCCAACATCAGTAGCATAGCCTATATCTCACCATACAAGTGTGAAATTATAATTTCATGATCTTTTTGTCCATCCATCCATTTTCTTCCACTTATCCGGGACAGCGAGTCTAAGCAGGGACTCCCAGACTTCCCTCACCCCAGACACGTCCTTCAGCTCCTCCGACGGGACTCCGACTCCAAGGCATTCCCAGGCCAGCAGAGAGACATAGTCCCTCCAGCGTGTCCTGGGTCTTCCCCGGGGCCTCCTCCCAGTTGGACATACCTGAAACACCTCCCTAGGGAGGCGTCCAGGAGGCATCCTGAGCAGATGCCCGAGCCACCTCAACTGGTTCCTCTCAACGTGTAGGAGCAGCGGCTCTACTCCGAGCTCCTCCCGTGTGACTGAGCTCCTCACCCTATCCCTAAGGGTGCACCCGGCCACTCTGCGGAGGAAGCCCATTTCAGCCGCTTGTATCCGCGATCTTGTCCTTTCGGTCATTACCCAGAGCTCATGACCATAGGTGAGGGTAGGAATGTAGATTGAGGTAAATCCAGACCTTTGCCTTTGGACTCAGCTACTTCTTTACCACAACGGACCGATACAGCGACCGCATCACTGCAGACGCTGCACCGATCCGCCTGTCAATCTCCCGCTCCATCCTTCCCTCACTCGATTAAATTTGGCAGTTGTACGCTGATATTAAATTGTACAGATTGTAAAATTACAAATTTTGCGATAAAGAATAAACTTATGTGAGGGTTGTTCGTGACTGTCCAAATCGACTCAATTTATTTTTATAAAGCCCAAAATCACAACAGCAGTTGTCTCTTAGGTTGAACATGAGAATTGATTTAATCAACATGTTAGAATGTTTGTTTCTGGTGTAAGCGTCATAAAGAGGACCAAGAGACTGAAACATGAAGTCAGAAAGTTTAATGAGTTCCACACAGGTAAAGTGAACAATGAAGTAACACTCTCCGGAAAGGATCAGAAGAGAGCCCTGAGATGTGCATGTGACAGCTTTTATAGGGTCCCCCAGTGTGAGGGTGTGGGTATGAGGAGGGATCCTTCTCACTGCACAGCGTCTTCATAAGGCCCACGCTGCTCTGCACATCTCCATGAGTTCACACGCAGTCCATAGGTCTGCGCCCCCTGGTGGTCGCGTGTTATTGACCTTAGCGTTAGTAAATCAAGATACCAGTTTGATGTAGTGGTACACTGCTAAAAGATACAAAGTTAGAAAATCAACAAAATCAGAGAGGGCGCAGGCAGAAAGAGCGCGAGCGCTGGAAGGTAAACAGCGCGCGGAGACGCGAGCCCCGGGCACTGTCAGGCACATGTGCGCTCGCATTCACATTTTCACCGCTCACTTTTAGTTACCGCGCCCTCAACTTAAAGAGAGTCAAATGACGCTATAGTTAGGTGGTCGTAAAAGAGCGTGCGCTCCGAGAGCGGTGCGCTTGGGCCGGTGTGACCCCAGCAGGCGCACTCTGGAGCGGGGCGAGTGTGATGTGAACATGGCCGACCTCCTCAGTCCGTTGCCACAGTAAAAATGCTTGGAATTGGGAAAATAAGGGCTTGGATCAGTATAAGCTATTTGGTTAAATGGGCGCAGCAGAGCCGCTGTTTGGCACTTTTGCCTGACAAAGACATTTGGATGAACCAGTCTCCTGCCTCTGTGTGCGCAGGTGAGTAGGTCTGTCTGTGTGTGTTCAAAAAGCTTTTTCTCCTTCGTTACCAGCGTTTACAGCCTCAGTGCATTTAGCCACAGGGTAAAGAAAAGATCAGCGCCTATAGGGGAAGTGAACTGGCTCTGTCTGCTCCAAACGAAGGCACAAACATAAGTTCTTTGATCAGCTGATGGCCTGTCACGTGGCTCATGGTGCGCGTTTGAGGCGAATAGCGCGCGGTGTATGTGAACAAGACCTACCCAAAAGTAAAGTAAATACAACTGAATCGCACTGGGGTCGGTCCACAGAACGTGCCTAAATCTGTCACCCTCTTGTCTAATAGCATTAAACGTACCAAACTTGCATTTTGTTTTTCAGTTTCTTGAAATACATTGAAAAACATTCAGTATGAGCAGGTTCACCTCTCACAGATCTGACCTGTAACTACCTGTAACTGCATATTTAATGTGATACTGTGGGACATTCCAGGATGACCAATAACGTCTCCACATAAACAAGTAGATAGCTGACGTGAATTCTCAGCATTTAGACATGACACTAAAACTGCTGGTTTTACATAAATTCATACAAAAATAGAACAGGACTAAAACATTATAACATTTATAACATACAGATCAGCATCACTCTAGACATAGGTTCACATTCAAAATAAAAAGTAAGCTTAGGGCTGTATTTAAAAGTTAATGATTCTTGACCCTCTGAGGCTGCATAGTTTAACCAAAAGTAATGAATATGAGTACGAGTTGAAGAAGGGATTTTAAATGTAAAACAGTGTATTAGGAAAGAACTCCAATTCTTTGACATGGTTCAAGTCTTCTTTGAACCTGGTTTAGACTTGGTTTGGACCTGGTTTAGATTGGGTTTCCTCCAGGTTGAGTCTGGGTTAATCTTGGTTCAGTTGTGTATTAGACCTGGGATGATCCTGGTTTAATTAGAGTAGACCTTAAACCTTGTTTAGTGTAGTCCAATAGCAAAACTAGAACTAGAACAGGGCCAAATCAAGTCTATATCTGGACTAAACTGGGCTCAAATCAGGACCAAAGCAGGTCAAGTTAATGCAACCTTAGTTGTGTTTCAAATCAGGTATAATTTTGGTTTAGTTCTGTTAGGAATCTACTTTAATTCAAAAGATTCAATTATAGACCTGGTTTAGTCCTTGTTCTGGTTTATACCTGGTTTAGTCCTGCACCTGGTTTAGTTCTAATCCTCATTTAGTCCTAGTTTAGTCCTAGTACTGGCAGAGTCTTGGTATAGAACTGGTTTAGTCCTGGTCCGACAGTAGTGAATGAAACAGGTATGTCAGCTATAGCACTAAATTAAAAAGCTTTTTTGTGTGTGTGTTTTTTTGGGGTTTTTTTATTAAAAAACATTAAAGCATGTGAAATCTAGTAGCTTTGGTCCCGTTTTGTTTTCACTGAATAAAAAAAAATCCACTTTCAAATACAGCCAAAGTTCACAAAAAACACACGTGTTATATTTAGCAACAGTTCTAGTTAAATACAAATAGTTGCTCTTTCTCTAATAATAATAAAGTGCAGTTCTAAAAAATTACACATTTGGATGCACAGCCTGGCTGGTCTTTCTCATAGTATTCTATGGAAGAAAAACACTCAAACTTTATTCTTCTATAGCTACATTTACTCAAGTAACTTTTTCATTTTTAGGACCCCATACTTTTATTCCTATTTCAGTAATGCACTGTACAGCGTAACAGTACTCTCACTTGAAAAATTTACCGTACAGTGTAACAGTACTCGTACATGAAAAATATATTGTACAGTGTAGTAGTACGCTTACTTGAATAATGTTGTGATGCCATCTGAAACCCAGCAATAGAATACACCTGCACTCAACACAAGAGCAGTGTTTTATATTTTTCTCACTAGCTACCTGCCATATTCAGAATGGAATACAATAAGAAAGACATACACAGCAGTAACAAGTTTAAGGCTTCAGGAATGTCCCGTTTGGATTGTACAAAATATAACTTCAGTGTGAGTTTGGAGTGTCAGAAACTGCAAAGAACTCCACGTCTCTCTAAGAGATAACATCAACATTAAGATGCCCGTTTAAAGCCGCATTGTGTAACTTTTTGAAGGGTGTAACATCAGCCTGTCTCCATGGAGATGTCATTGCCTTGCCTTGAATGTTCCACAGTATAGCATTAAGCTAACTTTTCTTTACTCAAATGCAGTTTTTTTTATTGTCCAAAAAAAAAACAGCTATTCTTATTGGGAGTGGGGTCGCCTCTCCACACAACTGTAACCTGTAAGTTGGCCTTTATAGAAATTGGTAAGTTGGATCATTCCAGGTAAAGCATCTCCATGGAGACAAGCCGGTGACAAAAGTTACACAGTGCGGAAATCTCCAGTGTTGACAGTGTGAATATTAGACACAGGTTTCTGGACCTGTACTTGGACTTGAGTTGAGATCCTGACAGTGTAAAATGGCGTCATGGATCGTTGGGAAAAATATACTTTTTTTCATTTCTGTGAAGAACTGTAACCTCTCCAACTCATCCAGAACACCTCCTGTAGGGGGCAGAAGACAGGAGATTGCACTTAAAAGAACTGTAAGTAAGATTTTGATTTTAAATTCCATAAACATGACCCATCTGTGCCCGCTATGAGATAATGTTTAAATCAAATAAAGCTTTTATAATGTAGATTTATTTTTAATTACAAACACATTGGACATGTTGGACAAGTTGTTTGCTACAATTTGTATTTTTCTCTTGCAGTTTCCCTCTGCATTCATAAGATGAGCATTAAAGCTGAAAACTTCAACAACTGTCATCATTGAATCAGAGCTTAGCTCACTGTCAGGCTGGAACTGCTAACATCTCAGCGAGGGCAGTACAGATATTATTACCGGTAGATTCACTCTATAATTCTGATGGTACAGGTGTTCTAGCTGGACCATTTCCTTTTCCTTAAACAAATTACTTACCGTTGCATCTGGCTATAACCACACTGATATCCACTGCTGCATATTCCTTTATGACCTACAGAGACAGATAATTTGATTATTGCTGTAGTTTAGGTAGCGAAAACAACACTAATCAAATACAAGACCAGAACATCCTATAGATGTTTAGAATGGCTCATGCAAAAAACAATTATCCTTTCAAGCTTTTAAGGCACTGTACCAAATTTTTTCCCCATGTATTTGATAAAAATGTGTATTGCTCACTAGAGATATACTGTCTACGCAGCTCTTGAGGTAAAAATAAGTCTGATGTGTATTATCTGCATCTAACTGTAAAGCACTTTATTGTTAGTAGTATTATTAGGAAGTGCGTGTTAGCATGCTGGTTGTTGTTAGGCTTATCATGGCAGCAAATCTCCACTCTGGTCTCTGAGACTGGTGAAAAGTGCTTATGATCTGAGTGCTGCCTTTGACACTGTGGATCATGGGATCCTCTTACAGAGACTAGAGGACTGGGTGGGCATCTCTGGTATGGCACTAAACTGGTTCAAGTCCTATCTAGAAATCAGGGAGTACTTTGTTGAAATTGGAAAATGTGTCTCAGATAAAAATGTCCCTGACCTGTGGAGAGCCCCAGGGTTCAATCCTGGGACCCCTGCTGTGCAATCTCTACATGCTGCCATTAGGCCAGTTAATACACAGCAATAATGTGTCCTACGACAACTATGCAGATGACATTCAGATCTATATCTCACTGCAGCAGGTGAATATGGACCAGTGGATTCACTCACTGCATCAACAGATCAGTGTGTGGAGGAAAAACAACTTTCTTCTGCTAAACTCAGACAAGACTGAAGTCATCATCTTTGGCCCACAGAAACATAGAGAAAGTGTCAGCAGTCACCTCCAGTCTCTCTCTCTAAAACCTTCAAATCAGGCTAGAAATCTAGGGGTAATAATGGACTCAGACTTCAACTTTAACAGCCACATCAAATCAATAACATCTGCAGCTTTTTACCACCTAAAATCATTGCAAAAATCAAAGGTATACTGTCAAAGCCAGACTTAGAGAGACTTATCCATGCATTTGTCTCCAGTAGGTTAGACTACTGTAATGGCCTGCTCACTGGCCTCTCCAAACGAGCCTTAACACAGCTGCAGTACATCCAGAACGCTTCTGCTTGGGTCCTGACTAGAACCAGGAAGTACGAGCACATAAGTCCTGTGCTCAGGTCTCTGCACTGGCTTCCTGTAGCTCAAAGAATAGACTTTAAAGCAGCTCTGCTTGTGTATAAG
The DNA here is from genome assembly GCF_009829125.3 of Periophthalmus magnuspinnatus. Taxonomy (NCBI): domain Eukaryota; kingdom Metazoa; phylum Chordata; class Actinopteri; order Gobiiformes; family Gobiidae; genus Periophthalmus; species Periophthalmus magnuspinnatus. The sequence continues at coordinate 1,832,345 of NC_047137.1, forward strand.
TCTCTCCATGGCCTAGGTCCAAAGTACATCTCCGACATGTTAGTGCCATATGAACCATCTCGCACACTGAGGACTTCAGGGACCGGCCTCCTGCTGGTGCCCAGAGTCAGGACTAAACATGGGGAATCAGCGTTTAAGTTTTATGCAGCTAAAACCTGGAACAGTCTTCCTGAAGATGTGAGACAGGCCTCCACTTTGACAATGTTTAAATCCAGGCTCAAAACAGTTCTGTTTAGCTGTGCATATGACTGAAAGGTTTTTATTCTGCACTCTTCTGTTTTAATGGTAAATTTATGATGATTATTTGTGATTATTTATGTTTTGATTTGTGTGATTTTAATGTCTTTCTTATTCTGTAAAGGACTTTGAATTACCTTGTGTACAAATTGTGCGATACAAATAAACTTGCCTTGCCATGAACTCATCGCAGTGATTATGCAAAAGAATTTGAGGGATTCTTGATAATCATTGCTAAAGCCACGTTATGTAACTTTGTATCCAAAAAAATAAGACTAAAATAAGTGGACCCCCATCAGAAAAGTTACACAGTGTAGCTTTAATATTTTTACCTGTTTGATGGCTTTTGCTCCCACAGAGTCGATGAAGCCCACACAGTTCCAATCCAGGACAATGGAGTGGATCGAAGAGGAGTAAGTCTGAATAAAAACCGCCTTCTCTGAGTCTGTGTCTGCACCTGTCAACTCTCCCTTCACCTGTCCGTTCACCTGTTCTAACTCCGGCCTCTCCTCCTCTTTGTTAGGGCTGTGGGGATTTGGCAACAACTTGTGGCTCACTCCTCTCTGCAAAAATGATTACACGATTAAAAATAGATCGAAAACAAGACAGTACTGACAAAAAAAAAAAAAAAAATAGCTGAAAATAATTTTAGCTGTGAGGGCTTGGCAATAACCCTCCTGGAGATTTCAGATTTGGGGCGCTTAAAGGAACTGCTTATCAAGCCAAAAACATGTCCCTAGATACAAGTTAAACATGTACAAATCAAATAACTTTTTAATCTGCTCTTGGGTTATTGTGTCAGAGGCAAACATTTGTTTCAGTATTATCATTTATTGTCTACATTTACTTAAGAAATATATCGCATTTCAAAATTTGTTATCGTGACAGGCCTACACTGTATGAACAAGCGACAGAGAGTAATTCAATATTCTGGGAAATAAGGAAAACTGATGAAATCTGACCAAAATCTCAAGAAAGCCCAAAAAGTCCGTAGTTTTACATTTCACATTGTGTGCAAGAGGTGTGCTAAAAGGGCTCACTCTGAATGGCCAATTACACAAAAGAGACTATTACTATATAATCTTGCAGCTCTTTTTAATAATTATATTTATACTAAAATCAGCAGAGACATTCATATCCTGGCAATATAAACTAAAACTGAAAAACTGGTCAACAACATATCACATTTTACAACCTCTCATTAACCAAACATTAACACAGTGGTCCCTCGCTATATCACGGTTCACTTTTCACGGCCTCGCAGATTTTTTTTTGTTAATTTTGCATGCTTTTTTGTGTATGAAGGCGCATTGTGTTCTAAGTCCTGATTGGCTAATGGACGTGCCATGTCTCCTGTACAGTACAGAAAGCCAAATTTACATAAATGTTCAATGTTAGCAGTGTAACTCTGGGGTGTTAAGAACGCGTTGAACACCTTTGCATTTGAGGACAAACGCCTCAGATGCGCATCATGGACGCTCGAGAGCCTAGAGATGAGCCCTCATTGATGTCTATGGGTTGAAGCATTCAAAAGTTATGGATTTTTTTTCCAAATGTTCTCCAAGTGTCTCCATTTGGATAGGTTTGGAGAGGTTTGAATAAATTTGGATACATCAGAAGTCCCTCCACAAAAACACCTGGATTTACTACTAATAAAAGAAGATCTCATTTTTATAAATATTATCCTCAAATTTGAAATGTGAGTGGTCAACAATATTTTCAGTTAAGATTTCAGATAAGTATTTTTGTCCCCAGCTCCCTACTGCAGCTTTCTACACCAACATCTTAACAAAAAAATTTAGGCGAGGATGAGAAAAAAAATTTTTTTGATGTGTGTTCCAAAGTGTATAAATACAGACAAACTTACAGTGATTTTGACACCTGTGGGTAAAACTATAGGTGTGTTACCTTTACAAAGACCCAAACTTGTGTATATACTACTGAGGGTTCAATAATGATTATCATTTTAACTTGGAGAGGTCAGAACAAAGGCAATTTCACCAAAATTACCAGGAATTCTAAGGGGGTTTAACAAAGATGCATAAAGGGCTGCAACCATCATGCGGATGGAGTCTGCTTTAGCTTTGTGGATCAGTGACTGCAGGAAAAAGAACATTATGAGACATTACAGGGGAGAAGCACAAGGACGAAGAGGTTCAGTCAGAGGAACTGTGAAATACGCACTGTCACTGTTAATTATTTCTTGTGATGGTATCCAACCTTGTAAGTTGATCATTAAAATTTAATTTGTTACAGTATTTCTAAAAGCTGTCATTTTTATTTACAGCACAGTACAGAATTTGGTTTTGTTCTATAATACCGTGCTTATTTTTTTTAAATCTACAAAGGTTTGAACTTTGAGACTGTTTAAACAAGAGAGAAATGTGAGAAAATGTTAATGCCTGTGTGAGAAAAGTGTATGAAGTGTGTGGAGACGGGTTTGCAACCTTAAAATATGTATAATAATAGTAAAAAATTTAGTTTTCTACTTCACGGATTTCATTTATTTATGGAATGTAACCCCCGTGATAAACGAGGGAACACTGTATTATAGTCATATATTATCTGTGATAAGACCTGTGCAGATGTATCCGGATCACTTACCACTGCATTTGCACAAACCACCAGAGTGTGGTTCTCTTGGGACTTCCTGGTTTTCTTCTTCTGCGCTTTCCTTAATGACTGGATATGCTCTGGCCTCACACCAGTCTGAAGAGAGGTAAAATAATGGAAAAATATGAGGATTTTATAAACGAGAACCAGGCATTTGTCCATATTAGAAATTCCTCAACCATTTTTAAGTGAACCAAATAGTAAAATCATAATATTCAAATTTGGGACTCAACTAAAGGTAAAATTTTGTCAAATTTGGTGATGTGTTTCTAAAACTACTTTCAATTTTTTGGGGAGATTCTTGTTATTTATTGTTAAACCTGCAATACTGTTGTGCCTTCATCAAAAACATATCTGGAGTTGTATTTTGCTTTCACAAAGTGGGGGTATTTACACACAGTACATAAAGAATTGTATATTTTATGTAGACTTTTAGTTTTAGTTGAATTAATACAAATTAATCTAACAAAATACAAAATACGAAATAGTGATTAGATTTGAGATGCTTTTAAATTACTCAGTACACAGTGATTATTTCAACACATCCAGGGGATTAACATTTGAGACAAGACTGAAGTCTGAATTGCTAAAGCAATCCAAGAATACCATGCATTTCAAAACATGTTTGTAGCGGTCTAAATGACAGGGTTAGCAGCTTTTATACAGAATAAGACCCCATGGAGACACAGAGAGAGCATCTGACATGCAGGGACATTTCAGAACATGTTTGTAGAGGTCTAAACTACAGGGTTAGCAGCAAATGTGATCAAACCAGAACCAGATTATCCCAAAGTCAAACATCACCTGCTCCTTGAGACTGGACACATAGCGGTCACTGTTGGCAAAGTAGATGGAGGAGTTGAACTGGAAAATCTTTACTCCCTGCTCCTCGGATGCCTGAGAATAAAGCAAGAGCCAGAGGATTAAACTAAGGTTTAACAGATCAAAAGAGTTATTATCAGATTAGGAAATAAATTCTTGGGAAAGATATTCTCAAACTTGCACATAAACTGAGACACGTCTGGGGTGCTTTCACATTTGTCCTAATTTGGTCTTGATTTGAACGCGTTCTGACATAGACTTGGTTTGGTCCAGTTTTAGTTTAGATTGTGTAGTACTATGAATTGAGTTCTAAACATATTGATCTGGGATGACTCTTGCTGAAAGTGATTGAGACCTATCAGGACAGCTGATTGGTTGAAACGTTAGCGGAAAAAAGCTGAAAAATCAACATTTTGTTAAATCCAGTTGGGCTTCAGCCCAAACGTCAATGCTGCTCTGTGATTGGTCCACAATTTGTTTAAATTAGGCCTGTCATAATAACTATATTTGAAGCACAATATATACAATTTGCAACAGAAAATATCACCTAGATAAAAGTTAATATTGAAGCAACTTTATGCAGCTGACACGATAACAATACAGCAGGATAATCCAATTATTGGTGGTTTTCAGATTCTAGAATGTAATGATGTCATACTCCCAGATTAGGGTAACGGACAGTTTTTGGTATTGACATTGTACCACAGGAGGAAATATTCAAAACGTAAATTCACAAATGTTGAACCTGATCATTTCTATTAGTGACTAGACCCAAAAGCTCACATCACAACATAAATCCGCATTTGAACAAGATAAATTTTACTTGTCCCCCCATCTGTATGGCCATATTCAGAATGGAATACAATAAGAAAGACATACACAGCAGCACTGTTCCCTCTAAGCTGCGCGCATGCGCAACTGCGCACAAAAAAATCGAACCGGAGTTGAAAATAAAATAAACACACAATTCATTCTGCGCTATTTTTCAATGTGAGTCAGTGAGTGTGACCGGGGACGAGCTGCTCCAGACAATTATGTGATTCACATACGTATTTGCGCAGCTTATCCACGACATTGACAGGCATCCTCATGTCCCGCTCCCAGTGTCTGATGTGACCGATGTGGGCCGTGTCTCAATTCGCCAAACGCACCCTTTGAAGTGTCCCTTCGAAGTACTCTTCAAAGTGTAGTTTGAAGGTTCCAGTCGAGAATCTGCCCTCCTCAGTGTAGCCGCCATCTTGCTGAAGTGGGACAGGTCTATACCACGGACCGCACTTCCACCGCTGTCTTTGAGCGTACGATACGTACATTACGTACGTTATTTTTAATGAGTTATTATTTAATAGAAGAAAAGTCAAGATGTCGTCGTCACAGCCGTTTCTTTCTGTTTAGATTAAATATCAATAGGCAAATATAACGTTTCTTATTGCAGTAATATTTTTTTATGATAATAATGTCTTCTTATTGTCTAGCAATATCTGCACATTCCTTTATTCCATGTAACTCCCCTCCTTTTTAATCATCAAACACACTGTACAGATCTTTATTCAGATTTAACAGTTTCATGTCACTCTGTTGTAGATGAGGTAAACCAGTACGAACATTTGAACGTGTATTGCGCAGCGGACTCCATTTTCTTCTCTTTTTTGCGCAGCCGCGGTGCATGATGGGATATAGAAGTGCGTGAAGTGTGCACGGATGCACGCTTCGGTTACATCCGATCTCCATGGAAACGGTGCAAAGGAAAGGGCAGGTTTTCGGCCGCATTCAGTAGGGTGGGTTGAAATGGGACAGCCCTTGTCGCACCGGAAATTACGTAACTGCCCTTCGAACCGCCCTTCCAATGGTGATTCTAAAGCCAGGTGGGCGAATTGGGACACGGCCTTAGGATCACCATTGGAAGTGTGCGTCGAAGGTCAGTTACGTAATTTCCGGCGCAACAAGGGCTGTCCCATTTTAATGCACCCTACTGAATGCGCCCGACAAACCTGCCCTGCCCTTTCCACCGTTTCCATGGAGATCGGACGTAACTGAAGCGTGCATCCGTGCACACTTCACGCACTTCTATATCCCATCATGCACCGCGACTACGCAAAAAAGAGAAGAAAATGGAGTCCGCTGTGCAATATACGTTCAAATGTTCGTACTGGTTTACCTCATCTACAACAGAGCGACATGAAACTGTTAAATCTGAATAAAGATCTGTACAGTGTGTTTGATGATTAAAAAGGAGGGGAGTTATATGGAATAAAGGAATGTGCAGTTATTGCTAGACAATAAGAGACATTATTATCATAAAAAAATATTACTGCAATAAGAATAATGTAAGAATGTTCGTTTCTATTGTAAGCGTCAAAGACCAAGAGAAACATAAAGTCAGAAGAGTTTAATGATCCACACAGACAGAAGAGAGTCCTGAGACATGCACAAAATCTTCATGAGTTCCAGTACATTCCATAGGTCTGCGCCCCCTGGTGGGCACGTGTCAATTACCTTCGCGTTAGTAAATCAAGATACTAGTTTGATGTAGCGCTGCACTGCTAGAAAATTCCTCACAATAATAATATGGAAAGAACTGGCACGGCATAGAAGGGAAACAGCGCCCTCTACTGTTATTAAAGTGGTGTAGACACTGGCCAAAATACCGAATCGTTAAACTGCAATATCCCACTATATGTACAACTAATCAGTGTTCTCTGGTTTATAGACTATGAATGTGAAAATTATATTTTTACCTCTGTCTCTGTTATTACGTTTTCACAAGGTATATTTTGTTAACCCTTTAAAGTTATGAAGTAGCTACAAATGAGAAAAAAAATCACCTTGAACGTTATAATTGCCAATTGATATTCAATCTAAAAAAAAAAAGAAATGGCTGTGATGACGACATCTTGACTTTTCTTCTATTAAGTAATACATCATTAAAAAATAACGTACGTAATGTACGTATCGTACGCTCAAAGACAGCGGTGGAAGTGCGGTCCGTGGTGTAGACCTGTCCCACTTCAGCAAGATGGCGGCTACACTGAGGAGGGCAGATTCTTGACCGGAACCTTCAAACTACACTTTGAAGAGTACTTCGAAGGGACCCTTCAAAAGGTGCATTTGGCGAATTGAGACACGGCCGTGGAGTGAAGACTCGCTGATGATTCTAAGTGCTGTTTAACCCCTTAACGTTTCGACGGCCCACCCTCGGGCACAGATCCGAGCGTTCCACTGTTTTGCGGCAGTTTTGCATTTTAAACATGACGAAACGGACAAAAGAAAGGAAGTACGCGACCGAGGACACTGTGGATGTTTGTACAAGTTAAACTAGAGGCATCTCGGACCCGGAGCCGTTCGTGGAACTGAGGGAAGATCTTATGATGGACTTAGGAGCAGAGGACCTTATGTGCTGATGGACTGGATGCTGTTCCTGATCAGTAATCGTGGTTTATTCTGCTCTTGACTTAATTGTGGGTCAAATGTGTATTATGTGTAATCATTAGCATTGGCTGTTGCCAATCTGCGCCCGACCACCACCAATCATCACACACCACTTGGGCGAATTGTCTTGCCTAAGGACACAATGACAGAACTAAGGACACAATGACAGAAATTGGTCCGAGCGGGACTCGATCCTCCAACCTCTGTCACAGAATGACTGTCACACTGTCACATGTACAGTGTATTTTTAGTTTGTGTGTGTTTGTTTACATTTTGAAGTGTGTGTGTTTGTTCACTGTTTGTAGTGTGTGGTTTGTAAATATATATTTATTTTGACCCATACCACTTGTTTTGAATATATTTTATATACAAATATACATTTTATATTGTGTTTTGATATGATATATAAACGTACAGTAATAGAGCAGCTGGGTGTGCAGATACAGAATCCTCTCAGTGTGTTTTGGTCATTAAATACTGTCACTAGTTTATGAGTTGTAAAGATCAAATGATCGTGTCATATACTGAAAAAGAGTAAACGGACTGTCTCCCAGACACAGTAGGACAATCTCACTCAGTGCACAGCAAAAGCTTCACACAATGGAGCATTATACTCATAATACAAGTCAGAGCTTTATCATAAAAATGTTAATTGTGTTTTCAACATTGGAGTTTACAGTTGTCTTGGTTTGGTTGGAAGCTCATGTTTTGCCATAGTTAAAATTAAATATTTATACTTCCAATAGCATTAACATACTACACAGGTCATGAGCAAGATTTTTGTCATTTTCATTGTATAAGTGGCTAAAGCACTTAATTAAAAGTCTTATAACAGAAATGTAAATGCGGTAATCTGATTCTTTTAATAAACCATTTAACTTGGATGGATGCGATGCAGCATGACCACAGTGCACACGTCTGATGTCACTCACAGTGGTCCATGGGACCGCTCAAGGAGTTTGTGTGTTTGCTCAGACTCGTGAAAAATTAAAGGGAACATTGCACAGCAGTAACAAGTTTAAGGCTTCAGGAATGTCTCGTTTGGATTGTACAAAATATAAACTTAACTGTGAGTTTAGAGTGTCGAAAACTGCGAAGAACACCATGCCCACAGCGCCCATTTAAAGCTGCACTGTGTAACATTTTCTGCTGAAGGGTCTGCCTTCTTGTTTCCATGGCGATATCACTGCTTCGCTCACTTACTGTTCCACAGTATAGCATTAAACTTACTTTTCTTTATTTTTTAATCAAATGCTGTTTTTATGGCCTTTTGAATGTTGTGATGTCATCTGAAACCCAATAGCCCTTTTTACATACAAAATGTGTTAAAAACTTGAGCTGCAACAAATAAATAGCAATGAAACCAGTAGTCATTTTGTGTCAGTTATGATACAGAGAAGTTACCTTTGCAACCTTCCACAGCTCAAATCTTGTACTGTTGTGATGGAAATGTGTGTGTATTATGTTGTGAACAAAATATTCTTATTTGTCTTTGTGTAAATGCATTTGATCTGTGTCATTCTGTCAGACCCAGACCAGACATTAACATGTGTGAAAGGTCTGTCTCATCTTCCTGGAAAGCCTTATGCTGTTCTACGTGTCTAAGTGTAAAAGTTGACTTAACACATGACTGAACAGATGTGACTCTCCTTTGGTAATGTTTGATGTTTTGTCATTCTGGTATAAATACTAAGAGCTCAGATACTCTGGGGGGAGATGGAGAAGAGACAGGCTTGGGATGCTAGAAGGTTACCAGTCTGTGGCCAGGGCAAGCCTGGACCCTGTCCTGCCATATCTGTTGTAACAAAGAATAAACATTTTTGCATTTCATAACTCTCCAGGCTTCACAAATGGATTATTATTCATCAAGAGACATACATTTTGGTTTAGACCTGATTGAGACTTGGTTCATACCCAGTACAGACCTGAGTGAGTCCTGGTTCAGTTGGGTTGAGTCATATTAACATAGTTAAGTCATAGTTAGTGGTTTAACCCGATTTAGCCCCGGTTCAGTCCTGGTTCAGACCTGGTTTAGTCCTTGTTTCATCTTGGTTTAATCTTGGTTCAGTCCTTGTTTAGTCCTAGTTAAGTCTTGATTTAGTCCTGATTGAGTCCTGGGTTAGTCTGTGTTCAGTCCTAGGTTCAGCCCTGTTTCAGACCTAGGTTCCACCTTGTTTACGCCTTCATAATAGTATTCAATAAAGGTGTGTGATAGACTCACTTCCTCATATTGGTCCACAGAGACGTAGAGGGCTGTGTCAGGAACATGACCCAGAAGTGAAGTGTGAGGACTGAAGAGAAGACACAGGGTTTAATACAGGAGCAAAGACAGAGCACAAATTCAAATAAACTGCTGTCCATATTTTGGGCCAATGTGTAGGGTTGATATTTCTTTTTTTTCCCCCCCAGATTATCTCATTTGAATTCAGTACAAACCCACCCATGATGTTGTTTTAGTACAAACTGGATAATACAGTAGTGTACATTTCTGCATACCCTTTTGGACTCAAATGTTGAAATAAAATTTTGTGCATACTCATTCAGTTGGTTGGACCAAATTAAATATTGGCCACTACATAAAATGTAGAAAGTAGTAAAAAATAAAGGCACTGGTAGTGTATCTCAAATTTCAATGCTTGATGTGTAGAGCACACAGTGACTGTAATGATGGTACAAGAGGTTGGAGATAAACAGAAAAAAATATCGTAGGTTTTGTTTTGTAAAAAATAAAGGCACTGGTAGTGTATCTCAAATTTCAATGCTTGATGTGTAGAGCACACAGTGACTGTAATGATGGTACAAGAGGTTGGAGATAAACAGAAAAAAATATCGTAGGTTTTGTTTTTTTGGAAATTTGCAGTAAATTTGAATATTAAGTATATAGTTCATAATTAAACACTTAAACTAAAAAACAAAAACATGCACTGTTTTCTCAAAATAATAAGGTTTTGTATGTTTCTGATTGATTATGATTATTATTTGAATATTGTTAATAAAATAAATGTAAACAATAAAGATAGGTGGTATACCTTTAACCACCTGTCAACATAAAAAAGATTAAAAATGAAAATGTTCTGAATGGACTCTTACTTCTGCGTTCTGTAAATGACAGTGAAGATCCCGAATGTGATGGACACCAGGAGACCCAAGTCCAACCCAAGCAGCACTGAGGAGACGAAGGCTATCACCCAAATGGTCTGAAAAGAGACAGGATCATTTAGACCTAAATAAAACTCCAGGTAAGTGTTTGGTTAAAAGGCTTTCTTTAGTATTTAGTCATAAGCTTTCACATATGTAGAAAATTATTATAATATTTAAAAATATTGATCTAAAACGGCTTACTCATAAACTTCCTGTTTATAACTGCAGAATGGGATCATTTTTAAAAGATTAAAAAAAACTTTATACTATATCTAAATTGTGAGTCTAAATTGTTGGTAGACTCATAAGTAAATAATAGGCTATGGGTAGGGACAGGGGGTAGATGAACACAGTGTTTGGTTTTTTTTCAAATGCAGTTGAAAAAAATGCATAATTCTTTTGTTTCTAAATATTTTTATTTTATTTTTTCAGAGCATTCAGAACTACCCTTCTGAAATTAATATGAGCAAATATAGCACCCAGGAACGAACCCTCATTGTACAGTGGTACTTTGAGTCACATGGGTAAAATTTAGAAACCCAGCGGTGTTACCGTCGACATTTTAATACCAGAGATCCCCCAAATGTAAATGCCATTGAAGGAATAATAAGTCGTTTTCAAAGACAGGATGCAGTATGTGATCTCCCGAGACCTGACTAGTCCCAATTTCTTCCTGTGGGGGTATCTTAAAGAAAAGGTGTTTGTGAATAAACCTCAGACAATAAACGACTTAAAACATAATATCGAGGATCAAATAAGAGACATAAGCCCGGAAATGCTTTGCAAAGTTATGCAAAGTGTGTTGGATCGGGCTGTTCAGTGCGAAACCGAAAATGGTAGACACTTAAAAAACATCATTTTTAAAAATGAGGTCATTTGTACTTCCCCTTCTTTAAGTAGTGATAAGTTCAAGTGTAAGTGAACACTTATAATCGTATATATTGCCAAAAATCTCGGAAGATTCAGTTTACCTACTGCTAAAATTTGGTGAGTATAACTTAAGAATTATAGGAGCTATTGAAGATTTAAAAGTGTCAGTGACTTTTGGGCCACCCTGTATAACTCTGAGTAAGTTTAGTTAATAAGGATAAATGGTAAATAGTAAGTTCTATATAGCTCTTTTCCACTTGCAAGGCACTCATAGAGTGCACCAGTGTACAGACAGTGGGGGCAAAGTGGGTTAAGTGTTTTGCTTAAGGACAAAACAACAATATTAATTTGTTGGAGCTGGAATTGCGCCGCCAAACTGTGGGTCAGTGGATCTGAACACTAACTGAGCCACTGTCGCCCCAATGATGATGATGATGATGATGATGATGATGATAATGCTGAAGGGAAACCATTATGACATAGCCAAAAACTTTAACAGAACTGTTAAAGAGTTAAAATGAAAGTATAAAGTGACAGACCAGTTCGATCTTGGACGTCCTCCACAGATGATGAATGTCTCTGAACTGTTTGAACATCCCCAGCAAGTTCACTATGATGATGGCCGCCAGTGCAGTCTGACAGGAGACAGAGGGTTAGACCGGTGTTAGACTGGGGTTAGACCGGTGTTAGACCTGGGTTAGAGCTGGGTTAGACCCGCTGTTAGACCCGCTGTTAGACCCGCTGTTAGATCCTCTGATAGACCTAGGTTAGACCTGGGTTAGACCTGGGTCAGACAGAGTTAATACTGGGTTTAGACCGGGTTTAGACCATGTTTAGACTAGGTTTAGACCGGGTTTAGACATCAATCAGACCTGAGGCCTTTGTTTTTTCAAATATAAAACAGATGGACACAATGAAAATAGGTTGTTGTGAATTAGGCACTAGTGCTTTAGTAGTTCATATCCAGGTGAAAGGCTGAGGTTACGTGTGCAGAGATCAGTGTTATCAGTGCGTTGGACTGCATTTAAATTATATTTACTCCACAAACAGCTCTCACAGGACACACAAGGACCCTGCTGCTGTTTGCGTCACTCCTGAGCTCGTCTGGGTCAACGAGAACAGGAATAAAATAGACTATGTTTACTTTTGACAAGTACTTATTATTGAAGTAACTCCTTCCACCATAGCTCATTCCTTTGCTTACCTGAGGCAGAGGCTCAAACACAAACCCAATGGCCACCACCACAAGAAGCACGACCATAGAAGCCAGCAGCCCTGCAATCTGAACATAGGAAATAATTACTTCAACTTAACTCTACTTTATAGCCTTGGAATATGCGCATTTTTTATTTTAAAATCAAGTTTAAACAAAGATTCTATCTGCAATAGCAAATGTAAACTGTAGATTGATAAATGAATGATTGATGAAAAACTGAAATTATTCTGCATAAAAACTTAGTTTAGATCTGTACAAACATGTTCTGAAGTGTTATTCTTTTATATTTCAGTCTTGTAAATTCTTCTGGACGAGTTTAAAATTAACCTTTTAATAGAATCCTACTATTAAAACTTATTAGTACCATATGAACAATCTCGAACTCGGAGGACTGGCCTCTTGATGGTCCCCAGACTCAGGACTAAACATGGGAAGCATTTCAGTTTTATACAGCAAACATTTGTAATAGTCTTCCTCAAGATGTGAAACGGGCCTCTACTTCGACAATGTTTAAATCCAAGCTCCAAATGGTTCTGTTTAGCTGTGCATATGACTGAAAGGTCTTTATTCTGCACTCTTCTCTTTTAATGTTAATTTTATGATGATTATTTGTGTTATGTTTTGATTTGTTGTATTGTGATTTTAATGTCTTTCTTATTCTGTAAAGCATTACATTAATTGTGCAAACAAAGAAACTTGCCTTGCCTTGCCTAAAATATAAATGGCAAATCTCATCAGAAAAATTCTAATTAGATATTTTCCCAAATTGTAAGCCATATAAAGCTATCCATCCATCCATCCATTTTCTTCCGCTTATCCGGGGCCGGGTCGCGGGGGCAGCAGTCTAAGCAGGGACTCCCAGACTTCCCTCACCCCGGACACGTCCTCCAGCTCCTCCGGTGGGACCCCAAGGCGTTCCCAGGCCAGCCGAGAGACATAGTCCCTCCAGCGTGTCCTGGGTCTTCCCCGGGGCCTCCTCCCGGTGGGACATGCCCAGAACACCTCCCTAGGGAGGCGTCCAGGAGGCATCCTGAGCAGATGCCCGAGCCACCTCAACTGGTTCCTCTCAACGTGTAGGAGCAGCGGCTCTACTCCGAGCTCCTCCCGTGTGACCGAGCTCCTCACCCTATCCCTAGGGTGCGCCCGGCCACTCTGCGGAGGAAGCCCATTTCAGCCGCTTGTATCCGCGATCTTGTCCTTTCGGTCATTACCCAGAGCTCATGACCATAGGTGAGGGTAGGAACGTAGATTGACCGGTAAATAGAGAGCTTCGCCTTCCGGCTCAGCTCCTTCTTTACCACAACGGACCGATACAGCGACCGCATCACTGCAGACGCTGCACCGATCCGCCTGTCAATCTCCCGCTCCATCCTTCCCTCACTCGTGAACAAGACCCCGAGATACTTGAACTCCTCCACTTGGGGCAGAGACTCACCACCCACCCGGAGAGAGCAAACCACCTTTTTCCGGTCGAGAACCATGGCCTCGGATTTGGAGGAGCTGATTCTCATCCCAGCCGCTTCACACTCGGCTGCAAACCGCCCCAGTGCCTGCTGCAGGTCCTGGCTCGAAGAAGCCATCAGGACAACATCATCCGCAAACAGCAGAGATGAAATCCTGTGGTTCCCAAACCAGGCCCCCTCCGGCCCCTGGCTGCGCCTAGAAATTCTGTCCATAAATATAATGAACAGAACCGGTGACAAAGGGCAGCCCTGGCGGAGTCCAATATGCACCGGGAACAGGTCTGACTTACTGCCGGCAATGCGAACACAGCTCCTGCTCCGGTCATACAGGGACCGGACAGCCCTTAGCAAAGAGCCCCGGACCCCATACTCCCAGAGCACCCCCCAAAGGGCACCACGAGGGACACGGTCGAATGCCTTCTCCAGATCCACAAAACACATGTGGACTGGTTGGGCATACTCCCATGAGCCCTCGAGGACCCGATGGAGAGTATAGAGCTGGTCCAGTGTTCCACGACCAGGACGAAAACCACACTGCTCCTCCTGAATCCGAGGTTCGACTATCGGTCGGATTCTCCTCTCCAGTACCCTGGAATAGACCTTACCGGGAAGGCTGAGGAGTGTGATTCCCCTGTAATTGGAACACACCCTCCGGTCCCCCTTCTTATACAGAGGGACCACCACCCCGGTCTGCCATTCCACAGGTACTGTCCCCGACCGCCACGCGATGTTGCAGAGACGTGTCAGCCAAGACAGCCCCACAACATCCAGAGACTTGAGGTACTCAGGACGGATCTCGTCCACCCCCGGAGCCTTGCCACCGAGGAGCTTGCCAACCACCTCAGTGACTTCAGCCAGGGCGATGAACAAGTCCGCATCTGGGTCCCCAGTTTCTGCTTCCTCCTCGGAAGACGTGACAGTGGAATTGAGGAGATCCTCAAAGTATTCCTTCCACCGCCCGACAACATCCCCAGTCGAGGTCAGCAGCTCTCCACCCGCACTGTATACAGTGTTGGTGAAGCACTGCTTCCCCCTCCTGAGGCGTCGGACGGTTTGCCAGAATCTCTTTGAGGCCGTCCGATAGTCCTTCTCCATGGCCTCCCCGAACTCCTCCCAACCCCGAGTTTTTGCCTCTGTGACCGCCCGAGCCGCGGCACGCTTGGCCCGCCGGTACTCATCAGCTGCCTCAGGAGTCCCACGAGCCAACAAGGCTCGATAGGACTCCTTCTTCAGCTTGACGGCATCCCTTACTTCCGGTGTCCACCACCGGGTTCGGGGATTGCCGCCGCGACAAGCACCACAGACCTTACGACCACAGCTACGAGCAGCCGCATCGACAATAGAGGTGGAGAACATGGCCCACTCGGAGTCCATGTCTCCAACCTCCCCCGGGATCAGAGAGAAGCTCTCCCGGAGGTGGGAGTTGAAGACCCCCCTGACAGAGGGCTCCGCCAGACGTTCCCAGCAGACCCTCACAATGCGCTTGGGCCTGCCAGGTCTGTCCGGCTTCCTCCTCCGCCAGCGGATCCAACTCACCACCAGGTGGTGATCAGTTGACAGCTCAGCCCCTCTCTTCACCCGAGTGTCCAAGACACGCGGTCGGAGGTCAGATGACACGACAACAAAGTCGATCATCGACCTCCGACCTAGAGTGTCCTGGTGCCATGTGCACCGATGGACACCCTTGTGCTCGAACATGGTGTTTGTTATGGACAAGCTGTGACTAGCACAGAAGTCCAATAACAAAACACCGCTCGGGTTCAGATCGGGGAGGCCGTTCCTCCCAATCACGCCCCTCCAAGTGTCACTGTCGTTACCCACATGGGCGTTGAAGTCCCCCAGGAGAACGACGGAGTCCCCGGTTGGTGCACTGTCTAGTACCCCTCCCAGGGACTCCAAGAAGGCCGGGTACTCTGCACTGCTGTTTGGCCCGTAGGCCGACACAACAGTGAGAGACCTGTCCCCGACCCGAAGGCGCAGGGACGCGACCCTCTCGTTCACCGGAGTGAACCCCAACACGCAGCGGCTGAGCTGTGGGGCAATGAGCAAGCCCACACCAGCTCGCCGCCGCTCCCCGCGGGCAACGCCAGAGAAATGGAGAGTCCAACCCCTCTCAAGAAGTTGGGTTCCAGAGCCCAAGCTGTGCGTGGAGGTGAGGCCGACTATATCTAGCCGGTAACGCTCAACCTCCCGCACAAGCTCAGGCTCCTTCCCCCCCAGCGAGGTGACGTTCCACGTCCCCAGAGCTAGTCTCCATGTCCGGAGATCCGGTCGTCGAGGTCCCCGCCTTCGACTGCCGCCCGGATCTCTTTGCACCCGCCCCGCATGGCTCCTCCCGCAGGTGGTGGGTCCACGGGAGGACGGCCCCACGTCGTTCCTTCGGGCTGGGCCCGACCGGGCCCCGTGGGGAAAGGCCCGGCCACCAGGCGCTCGCTGGCGTGCACCCACCCCAGGCCTGGCTCCAGGGTGGGGCCCCGGTAACGCCAGTCCGGGCGACGTAACTGGCCTTGATCTTTGTCTGTTCATGTGAGGCTTCTGAACCGCTCTTAGTCAGACCCGTCTCCCAGGACCTGTTTGCCATGGGTGACCCTACCAGGGGCATGAAGCCCCCGACAACATAGCTCCCAGGATCATTCGGGTGCTCAAACCCCTCCACCACGTTAAGGTGGTGGTTCGGGGAGGAGCAAATTGTAAGCCATATAAAGCTATCATGCATGTAAATGGCTATTCGGTCTTACGGTTGTCAAATTATCGAAAATCCGATACCAATAAACACTGAAACTAGTATCGACACGAGATACTAGATTTGAGCAGATATTGATACTAAAAAGGTCTCTTTCACAGGACAGAATTGAACATTTCCTGAATAGCTTTAGAATGATCTTGAGCTGTATCAGAGCAGTCAAGTATAAGACCAGATAGACTAGTATAAGAGAGATTACACAGATATAAGGTCACATGGTAATATAAAAGAAAATATTTTGATTTAATGCTGAAAATCACATTCTCTTGTCTAAATAAGGAGAGTTTTTACTATCATTGAATTATCGGATTCAGTATTGCGTATCGAGTCTATTCCTTAGTATCAAGTTTGAAATGTTAACATTGTGGCAAGATTCATCTGTCTTCACCTGAGTCTTTCCACCAGTACTCTCCTGAACCAGGCTTCTTGACATGGAGCAGGTCACGACGAAGGTTTGGAAGAACGAGCTGATGAAGTTGCACAGGCCGTACGCCAGCATCTCCTGAGAACAACAACACAATAATATCACAAAGTTTTTAGAATAGAGTGGGTTCACAAGACATCACTACATTCTATTATTTAAAACTGAGATGGAGGACAGGTCAAAATGATTTGGGGCACCAATGAGGTTCGTTTGGTCTTCTGATAATGTATACATTCAGACAGATTCCTTTGTTAGACCAACATTTAGTTTTCCCTCAGTCTTTCTCAGAATGGCTGTGTGATGTTGTTGGTACATGTCTGGTCAGCTGATTTACGCAATTAAAGTGGGTAAGCTTTTAAGCTTTTAAAATCCATAGCAAGGACCAAATTTATGTTAAAAGGTCCTACACACATTTGAGTAATCCTTGTTTATTAGTCTGTCTACATATCCAAAGCTCAAAATTCTGTTCCACCTGTGACGTCAAAGTGATAATTTTCAAGTTAACAGCTATCTTATACCTTTAGCTCAGAAGAGATTGGAAATTCCAGGGTTGAAATTATCCAAAAGATTCAGGTGAAGGTGTATGAAGTTTAAAAACACAGTGAAGCACTTTCTGTATCACCACATGACATCACAAGGTGAAACAGAGTGTTTCCCAAGAGAACGACTCAGCCTAAATATGCAGTTTGTGTATTAACGTGTGACAAAACAAACTAAATACAACTCCAGGTAGTAATGAGGAAACAACATTATAACGGAGATCAGAAAATAGTGTAATATGGGATCTTAGTCATAGTAAAGTTCACAAATGAACTTTTTGCTTTTGTGAAAATAATAACAAAATGTATTTATCTGGGGTATAAATTAATATTTTCACTCATGAGCGTGTTTAAAATGCAAATGTTGGGGAAAAACTGGGAATGACAAATGAGTACACACAAGTGGGGCACGTAAAAATATTGATCCGAAATAATTGCAGAATTTTCTATATTGGACCAATACCGATATCTGCTCTAATATCGTTGATAACTGATAAACTATCCCTAATTAAATTGATAAAATTGTACTTTATATCTTTACATAATCCATGTTTCAGTGTCTGGGCCTGACCTGATTGCCATCCACTGTGTACCCATGTTTCAGAGCGAAGATCTTGGCCAGAGAAATGCCCATGGAGTAGCCCACAATGGCCACAGCAAAGGCGTCTGTGATCAGGTTTGAAGCAAGGGAGAAGTCTGGGAGAGTCGGAGCCCGCAGCCTGGAACAACAAAAAAAACCAAAAGGCAATAAGTACATTTCAGTTAAATGCTTTCTAATTAGATGCGGTAGACACAGTTGACTTATTAAGAACTGTTTACAGGATATGTTTATAAATAATTACATTTTTAAAAATCAGGCGCAGTCCCTTTAAGTATAATGACAATAGAATTGTCCCTCCGATTTTTTTTTTTTGCTTTATTACTTACGTACTCATACACACATACATACACACGCACCCACACCCACACACACACCCCCACACACGCACACACACACACACACACACTTACACTCCCATAAAAGAAGAACAGACGCCATTCTTATTGTCTTGTCACCCTCTTCAAACCTGGATATATGCACTCCCTATTGTCTCATGTCAAAATGTCTAATGTTTTTATTGTTTCTATTGTTTCTAATATACGGAATCCCTGGGCGGCTAGAAAAAAAAGAAGGCTCATCATGTGTTTTTTTGTGAGCTTGCAGGCTATACCTTGTAGTTACAGCTCAAAAAAATGTTTCTCATCTTTTTCCAGCTCTAAAACATTTTAATTATTATTTTATACTTTTTTTTCCACAGTTGGTGTGGTTGATGAAAAAAAAAAGTAACATCTAACACTCCAGAACCTAAAAGTTTTCCCAGTATATTTTTATTTATTTTATTTTATTTTATTTTATTTTTTTTTGCTATTAGTGCAAAAAAAGGCCTGCAAGCTCACATTGGAAGGAAAAAAAACTTGGAACCCAAACAATGAGCCTTTTTTTTGCTTGCCACTCAAAGCCTCTGTAATATCTATCTATCTATCTGTCTAAAATTATTATTACTATTATTACTATTATTATTATTATTAAAACGATAGAACTGACCCGGTTGGTATGTGTCCCACGATGTCGACCTGGTGCAGCTGAGACAGAGACATGCCATACGTGACCCCCGTGGACACTATGACCACTATGATCTCGCCAGGGATGGGAATGGGCAGCCTCTTCTTAAAGCGCTCGTTCAGGTCTTTCACGATGTACAGGAAAACCAGGCAGGACAGGCCCAGCAGCAGAGTCGGGATGTTCGTCTCACTGATTTGACTGAAGACCGCCTTCAAACTCTGCAACAACAGATGGAGGGGATAGGAAGAAGTTTAAAGAACTGATTTGTGAAAGTCATAGATATTCTGGTCAACTAATAAAAAGGGCAGATGTGAGGGGAGAGGAGGGGGGATCTGGCGAACTAAAGGGGGAGTGAGAGAGAGGAGAGGTATGGAGTTGGGATGCACTGAGCTAATACTGGTATTGGCTTCCAAATATTGGTTCAGTTGATACCCTGGTAGGACATATAAACAGATGTACTAAGACTATATTTCAAATGTCAATTTGACCTGGGCCTGGGTAACTACTGAACATTCCACCATAGACATACATATAGAACATCCCCAGTGTGATGTCACTGCAAAGTATCAATAGTTAAGCTAATGTTAAATACAGGAGTAATATACTTTTAAATGTAATTGACAATAGAGAATCACATTCTCACATAGACGACAGACAGGGCACCACTGTATCTGTGCGTCTTCACTCCGAGCAGATACTTGAGCTGAGAAACGACCACGTGAACCGCGGCTGCTGTGGTGAAGCCCCGGACTAGAGGCTCAGAAAGGTAGATTGCCACAAAACCAAACCTCAGCAGCCCCAAGACAATCTGGAACAAACACAAAAACATAAACAGAGGAGGTAAAGGAAGAGAAACAAAGTTAAAGAACAGGGGGAGTGGAAGAGACTATGGTGGCCCAGGAAATACTTATTTGGAAAAAATGAAAAATACTAATTTTGGAGTAAATGTCACTTCTTGCCTCTTTTAATCAATAACGGCCTTATTAAAGATTAAATAAAGTTACTTTATATATTATATATATTTATGATAATACAACAACCTAAAAGTGTTATTTTTAATATCAATTTATCAGTTTTTCATTTAGAATATAGGGGCAAAATTTTGATTATTGGGAGCCACCATAGTTTCCTCTATTAAAGGGTACTGAGAGAGAAAAAGGGGGTAGGTGGATCAGCTATGGTTTAGTCCTAAATTTGTTCTGGTATCGTTCAGTCTTAGTCCTGGTTTAGTCCTGGCTTTTTCCTGATCTGGTCTACTTATGCTTTGGACCTGGCTTAGAACTTGTTTAGTTCTACCTTGTCGTAACGGTGCGGATAGGACCAAAGGATGCAGACCAGAGCAGTTTTAACAGTGTTTATTTACAGCGGTGAAAATGCAGTCTTTAAACAGGTCACAAGAGCAGGTACAGGAACCGGGGAGCGGGAGACGGGTCAGGCGGGTGCGGTGCAGGTAGAGGCGGGCAGGACAGGACCAGGACGGGGATAGAAGCAGGTGCGGTACCAGGGCAGGCGGATCAGACGAAGACCAGAGCGGGGAGCGGGTGACAAACCAGAGACCAGGACCGGACAGGAGACGAGACGAGCAGGAGACGAGACGAGCAGGAGACGAGACGAGCAGGAGACGAGACGAGCAGGAGACAAGACGAGCTGGAAGCGATACCGGGACTGGAACGTGGCGGCAGGAGCTGGGCGAGTAGAGGCAGGAATCTGGAGGGTGCATAAATCCAAATGAGCATTTGCCGGAAAGTACCATATAACAAAGCTTAGCAAGAAACATTCACGTTTTACACGCGGACGGTCTGGCACCGAGTGTAGACTGCCAAGCCTTCTTGTACTCAGCAGCAGGTGGTGGTGATTAGGCTGATGCACCCCAGGTGTGCACGGGAGGAGTCAGGCACTCCACCCAGCTCCAGACACACAGGTAGGGGAGGGGGAGAGAGCACGGGAGGACAGGGAAAACTGACATCATGACAGTACCCCCCCCCTAAGGTCCACCTCCTGGTGGACCCCCAGGCTTGTCAGGATGAGCGCGGTGGAAGTCTCTCACCATGTCGGGATCCAGAATGCGTGCCCTGGGCACCCAGGATCGCTCCTCCGGACCGTAACCCTCCCAATCGACGAGGTACTGGAGGCCCCTACCACGGCGACGAACGTCAATCAGGCGGCGGACGGTGAACGCCGGGTGGCCGTCAATGACTCGGGCGGGCGGTGGGGGATCGGCCGGAGGGCACAGGTCGCTGGTCCGGACTGGTTTAACCTGGGAGACGTGAAAGGTCGGATGAATCCGGAGAGACGGGGGTAACTGGAGGCGCACCGCCGATGGATTTATGATCCTCATGATCTTAAACGGTCCCAGGAATCGGGGGGACAGCTTACGGGAGTCCGTCTTCAGCGGGATCGTCTTGGCGGAGAGCCAAACCATCTGGCCAGGTTGGTATACGGGCGCCGGGACACGGTGGCGATCGGCCGTCGCCTTAGTGCGCGCTCCAGCCCGAAGAAGGGCCGCCCTGGCCTTCTTCCAGATCCGGCGACAGCGCTGGAGATGGCGCTGAACAGACGGGACGGCGAGGTCCCTCTCCTCCGTGGGGAAGAGAGGGGGTTGGTATCCCAGCGATGCCTCGAAGGGGGACATACCAGTGGCGGAACTCACGAGGGAGTTGTGAGCGTACTCTATCCAGGGCAGGTGAGTACTCCAGGTCGCGGGGTTGGCGGAGGCTGTGCACCGTAGAGCCGACTCCAGGTCTTGGTTGGCCCGCTCCGTCTGCCCATTAGATTGTGGGTGGAACCCGGACGTGAGGCTGACCGTGGCCCCCAAACTGTCGCAGAAAGACCGCCATACCTGAGAGGTGAATTGGGTCCCTCTGTCGGACACGATGTCCACCGGGATGCCGTGGAGTCGGAAGACATGGCTGGTCAGCTGGTCGGCAGTTTCTTTGGCTGTGGGGAGCTTAGGCAGGGCAACGAAATGGGCGGCCTTGGAGAAGCGGTCCACAATGGTGAGAACCACCGTGTTCCCCTGGGAAGGGGGAAGGCCCGTCACGAAGTCCAAGGCGATGTGGGACCAAGGGCGACGAGGAACTGGGAGAGGATGCAAGAGACCAGAAGGGGGTGAGTGGGAGGCCTTGGCCCGAGCACATACCTGGCAGGCGGCGACATAAGCCCGGGTGTCTGTGTCCATCGTGGGCCACCAGAAGCGTCTCCTGAGGAGGGAGAGAGAGCGACCGGCACCAGGATGGCAGGCGAAACGGGAGGCATGGACCCACTGGAGCACCTGAGACCGGACAGAATCGGGAACAAACAGTTTATCTGGAGGGCCGTTACCTGGGTCGGGGTCGTTGGTCTGGGCCTCTCGGACGGTGTCCTCGATTTCCCAATGGACCGCGGCCACCACACACGAGGAGGGGATAATTGTTTCTGCGGTGACCGGGCTATCCTCCAGGGCGAACTGGCGGGAGAGGGCATCTGGTTTGACGTTCCGAGATCCGGGGCGGTAGGTGAGGAGAAAGTTGAAGCGGCTGAAGAAGAGGGACCAACGAGCTTGACGGGGATTGAGGCGCCTGGCGGACTGGATGTACTCCAAGTTTTTATGGTCGGTCCAGACGATGAATGGTTGCTCCGCCCCTTCGAGCCAGTGGCGCCACTCCTCCAAGGCCAGCTTTACGGCAAGGAGCTCCCGATCCCCCACGTCATAATTGACCTCGGCCGAGGACAATCGCCGGGAAAAGAAGGCGCAGGGACAGAGGCGGTTGTGGGGGTCGAACCTCTGCGAAAGCACGGCCCCCACTCCCGAGTCGGAGGCGTCGACCTCCACGATGAATTGCCGTGAAGGGTCGGGCTGGTGCAGGATGGGAGCGGAGGTAAATAGTCTCTTAAGC
Organism: Periophthalmus magnuspinnatus; assembly: GCF_009829125.3. Taxonomy (NCBI): domain Eukaryota; kingdom Metazoa; phylum Chordata; class Actinopteri; order Gobiiformes; family Gobiidae; genus Periophthalmus; species Periophthalmus magnuspinnatus. Next base: position 1,855,317 of record NC_047137.1, read on the forward strand.
TTCTCGAAGGCTGTCTGCGCCTCAGGGGACCAGGCAAACTGCAAAGCAGGAGAGGTGAGTTTAGTTAAGGGCGAGATAACCCTACTAAAATCCCGGATGAAACGTCTATAAAAATTGGCAAAGCCGATAAATCTCTGGAGCTGTCTCCGGTTGGTAGGAATGGGCCACTCAGTGACAGCCTGGATCTTTTCAGGATCAGCTCTTACTTGGCCCCGCCCCACAATGAAGCCCAAAAAGCTGACCTCCTCTGCGTGAAACTCGCATTTCTCAGCTTTCACGAACAGTTTATTCTCGAGGAGGCGCTGGAGAACCTGGCGAACGTGCTGGTGATGCTCCTGGAGGGACCGCGAGAAAATCAAGATGTCATCCAAGTAAACAAAGATGAATCGGTTAAGGAAATCACGGAGCACATCGTTGATGAGGGCTTGGAATACGGCAGGGGCGTTGGTGAGACCGAAGGGCATAACCAAGTATTCGAAATGTCCCAGGGGTGTCTTGAAGGCCGTCTTCCATTCGTCTCCCTCCCTGATGCGCACCAGGTGGTACGCATTCCGCAAATCCAACTTGGAAAAGATGGTCGCACCGTGGAGGGGCGTAAATGCCGAGTCCAGTAGGGGTAGCGGGTATTTATTCTTTACAGTTATATTGTTCAGACCCCGATAATCAATGCAAGGCCGCAGGGATTTGTCCTTCTTGGCCACAAAGAAGAACCCCGCTCCCACGGGTGAAGTGGACGGGCGGATGATTCCGGCAGCAAGGGACCCACGGATATAGTCCTCCATTGACTCGCGTTCAGGTTTAGACAGGTTATATAGCCTGCTAGATGGTAGTGGGGCACCCGGCAGGAGGTCAATGGCGCAGTCATATGGGCGGTGGGGCGGTAAAGAGAGGGCCTTGCTCTTGCTAAAAACCTCCCCCAGGTCGTGATATTCAGCAGGCACCGAGGACAGATTGGGGGTGTCTGGGGACGGATCGGCGACAGGAACGGACCTCCCGGCCGGAGGGAGGGCGGACCGAAGGCACTTGGCGTGGCAATCGGGACTCCAGCCCGAAACTCCGCCCCTGGCCCAATCGAAAACAGGGTTGTGGGCGCGTAGCCAGGGGTAACCAAGGACCAGAGGAGAAGCGGAGGAGGACAGGACATGAAACTGACGGTTCTCTTGGTGGTTGCCGGACAGAATCACGGTGACAGGTTCTGTGATGTGGGTGATGTGCCCCAGAAAACGTCCATTGAGCCCCTGGGCATTTAAGGGGCGTTCGAGGGGCTCCAGGTAGACCCCGAGCTGCTCCGCGACTTGGGCATCAATAAAGTCCTTCTCAGCCCCGGAGTCGATAAGGGCGGAAACGCATAAAGTCTCTGTGCGAACGCACAGGGTGGCGCTGAGCCGCAGTCTATTAGTAGAGTCCAGGATGTGTTGCTCGCCCACCAGTACTCCCAGCGCTACTGGTGGGCCCCCCCTTTTGGCCGAACTGGGCAAGTGACCACATAATGTCCGCGCTCACCGCAGTAGAGGCAAGCCCCGGCCAGGCGACGCCTCCGTTGACGCTCCTCGGCCGACACAAGGGTCCTGTCGAGTTGCATGGGCTCATCTGGCGGGGGCGGGGCAGCGCGTGGCTCCGGCGGGACCGGTGACCGGCGTCTCTCTCGGCGACGAGCCCGTAGCCGGTTGTCAATACGGTGAGTGAGGGAGATGAGGCTCCGCAGGTCGGGGGGTTCGTCCCGGGAAACCAATTCATCTTTCAAAGTCTCGTTCAGGCCCCGCACAAACACAGCCCGCAGCGCGCTGTCCGTCCAGTCCAGCTCCGCCGCATGTGTCCAGAATTCAATGGAATAATCCGCTACCGTCCTGGAGCCCTGGCTGAGAGTCAATAACCGGGAGGCAGCATTGTCCTGGTAGTGCGGGTGGTCAAACACCAGCTTAAACGTGGACACAAATTCATTAAAATCCAGGCTATCCACAGACGTCTTCATTAGGCGCGCCTCTGCCCACTGGAGAGCTCTGCCCCGGAGTAATCCACATATATACCGGATCTTGGTGGCCCCCGAGCTGAAACGAGAAGGGCATTGCTGGAACATGAACTCGCACTGGAACAGGAATCCGCGACAGAGGTGAGGTTGTCCAGCATACGGCTCCGGATCCGTGCCTCTCGGCTCCGGGAGGCGTGGCGGCGCTCCAGCTGCAGCAGGCGGGGTGACGAGGAGCGCGGCCACCTGGTGGTTAAGCTGTGCCACCTGCTGGGACAATGTCTGATTTAGCTCCAATAGAGTTCGAATGGATTGTTCATGCTGACCCAGCACCGCCTCGGGGTGAGAGTGCGTGAGGCGGCGCGTCTGGTCCGGGTCTGAGCCTGCTTGGTCCATAGTGGCCAGACCGTTCTGTCGTAACGGTGCGGATAGGACCAAAGGATGCAGACCAGAGCAGTTTTAACAGTGTTTATTTACAGCGGTGAAAATGCAGTCTTTAAACAGGTCACAAGAGCAGGTACAGGAACCGGGGAGCGGGAGACGGGTCAGGCGGGTGCGGTGCAGGTAGAGGCGGGCAGGACAGGACCAGGACGGGGATAGAAGCAGGTGCGGTACCAGGGCAGGCGGATCAGACGAAGACCAGAGCGGGGAGCGGGTGACAAACCAGAGACCAGGACCGGACAGGAGACGAGACGAGCAGGAGACGAGACGAGCAGGAGACGAGACGAGCAGGAGACGAGACGAGCAGGAGACAAGACGAGCTGGAAGCGATACCGGGACTGGAACGTGGCGGCAGGAGCTGGGCGAGTAGAGGCAGGAATCTGGAGGGTGCATAAATCCAAATGAGCATTTGCCGGAAAGTACCATATAACAAAGCTTAGCAAGAAACATTCACGTTTTACACGCGGACGGTCTGGCACCGAGTGTAGACTGCCAAGCCTTCTTGTACTCAGCAGCAGGTGGTGGTGATTAGGCTGATGCACCCCAGGTGTGCACGGGAGGAGTCAGGCACTCCACCCAGCTCCAGACACACAGGTAGGGGAGGGGGAGAGAGCACGGGAGGACAGGGAAAACTGACATCATGACATACCTTAAAGAAGACCTATTGTGCTTTTGTCTGCTACACACGTGGACAAAATTGTTGGTACTCCCGGTTAATGAAAGAAAAACCTTTTTACATTTAACACAAAATCATCCTTTTAGAGCTTTTAACCATGTTATAGTTGTTTCCCCTCTCCATTTACACATCCAAAGTTGTATTTGGAATGATTCATGCATGTTTGAGCAATCTTGGTTTACTTACTTTCAAGACACCATATTGCCGATAAATCCCTGTTTTCAGCATCCCTTGGTACAGAACTGTGATATATTTACTTAATTCTTCAGTTTTATTTTGTTAATTAAAAAAATAAATAAATAAAAATGATGTGAAGCTATCCATAGGAGGGGCCGACAGCATACGGCACTTTGTTGTGATTCCCATTGGGCGCAGCAGTTTTCTAACGCAGAAGTCAGCGGACCTATTTCTTTTATTAGGCTGTTTTAGATCAATATTGCGATTTAAACTGTGCAAATTATACTATAATGATCCACATGAGTCATAGATTATAACTATATACACACGTGGACAACATTTTTGGTGCCCATCAGAAAAGCTCACAATGGTCACAGAAATAACTTGAATCTGACAAAAGTGACAATAAATAAAAAATTATATGAAAATTTAACCAATGAAAGTCAGACATTGCTTGTCAACGACTCTTCAACAGAATTATTAAAAAAAAACAAAAAACTGAAACAGGCTTGGCCAAAAATGATGGTACCCCTAGAAAAGGGGTGTTAATCCAAGCTGTGGCCACTAATTAGCATCACAGTTGTCTACAATCTTGTAATCAGTCAGTGGGGCTATATATAGGGCTACAGGTCGTCACTGTGCTGTTTGGTGACATGTACCACATGTCGTGTACCACACTCAACATGCACCAGAGGAAGCAAAGGAAAGAGCTGTCTCAGGAGATTAGAAAGAAAATTATAGACAAGCATGTTAAAGATAAAGACTATAAGACCATCTCCAAGCAGCTTGATGTTCCTGTGACTACAGTTGCACATATTATTCAGAAATTTAAGATCCATGGGACTGTAGACAAATCCCCTGGACATGGCCGCAGGAGGAAAATTAATGACAAATCAAATAGACGGATAACAAAAGAGTAACTAAAGAGATTAAAGGTGAACTTCAAGCTCAAGGAACATCAGTGTCAGATCGGTCATTGTTATAAAAAAGTGGACTTAATGGGATACGACCAAGGAGGACACCATTGTTGAAAACAAATCATAAAAAAGCCAGACTGGGATTTGCCAAACTACAAGTAGACATGACACAAAGCTTCTGGGAGAATGTTACATGGACAGATGAGACAAAAATTGAACGTTTTGCCAAGACACATCAGCTCTATGTTCACAGATGGAAAAATTAAGCATATCGAGAAAAGAACACTGTCCCAACTGTGAAACATGGAGGAGGCTCTGTTATGTTCTGGGGCTGCTTTGCTGCATCTGGCACAGGGTGTCTTGAATCTGTGCAGGGTACAATGAAATCTCAAGACTATCAAGGGATTCTAGAGAGAAATGTGCTGGCCAGTGTCAGAAAGCTTGGTCTCAGTCGCAGGTCATGGGTCTTGCAACAGGACAATGACCCAAAACACACGGCTAAAAACACCCAAGAATGGATAAGAGGAAAACATTGGACTATTCTAAAGTGGCCTTTTATGAGCCCTGACTTAAATCCTATTGAGCATCTTTGGAAGGAGCTGAAACATACCATCTGGAAAATGCACCCTTCAAACCTGAGACAACTGGAGCAGTTTGCTCATGAGGAGTGGGCCAAAATACCTGCTGAGAGGTGCAGAAGTCTCATTAACAGTTACAGGAATTGTTTGATTGCAGTGATTGCCTCAAAGGGTTGTGCAACAAAACATTAAGTTAAGGGTAACATCATTTTTGTCCAGGCCTGTTTCATGAGTTTATTTTTTTTTTAATAATTCTGTTGAAGCATGGTTGAAAATCAATGTCTGACTTTCACTGGTTAAATTTCATAGAATTTGTATTTATTATTACTTTTGGCAGATTCAAGTTATTTCTGTGACCTTTGTGAGTTTTTCTTTCATTAACCAACGGGTACCACATGTGTATATAGTTATAATCTATGATATCCGTGGATCATTATAGTATAATTTGCACAGTTTAAATCGCAATATTGATCTAAAACAGCCTAATAAAAGAAAGAGGTCCGCTGACTTCTGCGTTAGAAAACTGCTGCGCCCAATGGGAATCACAACAAAGTGCCGTATGCTGTCGGCCCCTCCTATGGATAGTTACGCATCACACTTCACTTTTTTTTTTTTTTTTTTAAATTAACACAATAAAACTGAAGTTGAAAGTAAGTGAACCAAGATTGCTCAAACATGCACAAATCTTTCCAAATACAACTCTGGGTGTGTAAATGGAGAGGGGAAACAACTATAACATGGTTAAAAGCTCTAAAAAGGATGATTTTGTTTTAAATGTAAAAAAAAAAATGTCAAGGAAAGTAGCCCAGTCCCAAGTGTTGATTACATAATTAAAATGGTCACATTTATATCATGCTTATCTACCTTCAAGGCACTCAAAGCGCTTTAAATCAAGGAACCACTCCCCCATTCACACACACATTCTTACACCAGGGTACACAAACACTCAGGGTAAGGTGGGTTAAGTGTCTTTTGCCCAAGGACACAACGGCTGTACACATCTATGCGAGCTTGATTCCAATGCCAACCTGTGGGTCAGTGGACCTAACTGCACTACCAATTATAATTTTGTCAAGGGCATGATTGGAACTGCCAACCCTTGGAACAGAGGACGAGCACTTAACCAACTTAGCCACTGCCACATCAGTTACCCATTTTAGAACTCATCGCTACCTTTTGTTTGTTTTTTTTTTACTTTTCTTCTTAACTTTTTTCCTCAAATTAGCATTGGAGTAAAATTATGCAAATATTTAGCACAGGCATTATCCAATTAAACCAGTGGATTAGGATGGATGGGTCAGGCTTAACACGAAAACCTGTCATATGGCCTCTAACATTGTTATTGTGGTTGTTGCTGACCTGTATTATTCCAGTGATTGTGGTGAAGACCATGGCCACCTGGACCCTCTGTGCGTCTCTGGCCTCTGTGTCCAGAACGGCAGACATGTTTGACCCATTGACCTGGACGTAAAACTTGGAGTCTGGAGCTTCTCTCACCACCACGCCTCCGATCATCAGACTGATCACTGCAAATGTGCCTGTGAAATACAACAGAGACATCCATCCATCCATTTTCTTCCGCTTATCCGGGGCCGGGTCGCGGGGGCAGCAGTCTAAGCAGGGACTCCCAGACTTCCCTCACCCCGGACACGTCCTCCAGCTCCTCCGGTGGGACCCCAAGGCGTTCCCAGGCCAGCCGAGAGACATAGTCCCTCCAGCGTGTCCTGGGTCTTCCCCGGGGCCTCCTCCCGGTGGGACATGCCCAGAACACCTCCCTAGGGAGGCGTCCAGGAGGCATCCTGAGCAGATGTCCGAGCCACCTCAGCTGGTTCCTCTCAACGTGTAGGAGCAGCGGCTCTACTCCGAGCTCCTCCCGTGTGACCGAGCTCCTCACCTTATCCCTAAGGGTGCGCCCGGCCACTCTGCGGAGGAAGCCCATTTCAGCCGCTTGTATCCGCGATCTTGTCCTTTCGGTCATTACCCAAAGCTCATGACCATAGGTGAGGGTAGGAACGTAGATTGACCGGTAAATCGAGAGCTTCGCCTTCCGGCTCAGCTCCTTCTTTACCACAACGGACCGATACAGCGACCGCATCACTGCAGACGCTGCACCGATCCGCCTGTCAATCTCCCGCTCCATCCTTCCCTCACTCGTGAACAAGACCCCGAGATACTTGAACTCCTCCACTTGGGGCAGAGACTCACCACCCACCCGGAGAGAGCAAACCACCTTTTTCCGGTCGAGAACCATGGCCTTGGATTTGGAGGAGCTGATTCTCATCCCAGCCGCTTCACACTCGGCTGCAAACCGCCCCAGTGCCTGCTGCAGGTCCTGGCTCGAAGAAGCCATCAGGACAACATCATCTGCAAACAGCAGAGATGAAATCCTGTGGTTCCCAAACCAGGCCCCCTCCGGCCCCTGGCTGCGCCTAGAAATTCTGTCCATAAATATAATGAACAGAACCGGTGACAAAGGGCAGCCCTGGACTCGGACACTTCTGAACAGCAGCCCACAGGTCTGTTCCTATTTGTCCCTGCCTGGCTCCGTTTGCCCCTGTCTGCTACTGTCAGCTCCAGTGTGCTCCTGCATTCAGCTTTCACAGCCGTAAACAGGGAACCTCAAGGCCATAAAAATGTATACTCTTCTAGGACCAGATTTAAAGACCAGATTTAAAAAACAAACTGAAAAGCAGAACTAGCTAATTTTAAACAGTTTGGGGGATCCACAGTTATTCCTCACTTACTTTATGCATTCAGAGCATCCTAATTATTCACCACAATGAGCTTGTTAGTGTTTTTCACAACTCTGAGACCAGAGTGTGGTAATGCTAGTAACAACAAGCATGATAACTGTAAATATTTTATAATTAGACAGTACATAGTGGCACTTACTTTGACCTCAAGAGCTGCTTATATATAGCTGTACTGGGGAAAGACACATTTTGCTACATGGGAAAAAAATGGGTACCATAGACTGTATATATAAATGGACATAGCTAACCTGCTAGCCGCCGCTTTCCAAATAGGAAGTGATCATGGGCTGCACTTCCAGCTCTATAGACTCTGGCTCCAATTCGCTTTACATTAGAAAACTGTCACCCCTTTCTCCATCTACTGCTGTCAGGCTTATCATTTTGGTCTTAAAATGTCTGTATTGACCCATTCTTCGTGATCCTGGTATTTTTATTTTGGTATTGTGTCCATAACTCAAGATATGAACATTAATAACAGACAAATCAGCTTCATTTCTCTGGAGCCGAACTTTACAGATGATGTCACACTGACTTGTCCACTTCATTCATTCATTCATTCATTCATTCATTCATACATTCATACATACATACATACATACATACTATGGTACAGGCCCTTCAATACTTTGTCTTTTTGATTAAAAATATTAAAAGTTTGTAAAATTAAATTTATAGATTTCTATAATTACACAATGAATCTGATAAGTTACTCAGGTTCTAATGTACCGGTAGTTTCATAATAGTCTCTGTGCACAACGGTGTCCAGCTAGTTCCACTCAGAGGGACAGTCAGCGCAACCATTTCCGATGTAATAAAAAATCCTGACAGATCAGGCAGTGGACAGTTAGCTGCGGGTGTATGTCACTGACAACATATTAAACACTTTACATATGTGAGGAAAACTTCACCAGAGCACACTTCTGTTTTTACAAAGGTACGTCTTTGTGTGTCAGTGCTAATGGTAATGCTAATTTTGGAACCTAATAAAAATGTAAATAATGCCACTGACTGAAATAATCTATGCCTAAAAATAATTGGGTCATCCTTACAACAAATTTAATTGTGTTGTTATGTTACATTTAACGTTTTAACATCAGCATTAGCCCTGACACACAAAGACGTACCTTTGTAAACAGAGAAGTGTCCTCTAGTGCAGTCAGTGACATCCACCCACAGCTCTCTGTCCACTGTCTGACCCCTAACCCCCTGACCCACCCGCTCCCAGTCCACTGCCTGATCTGTCAGGACTTAGTGATTTTAGTACAACTCTGCAAAAACATCATACACACGCTAACTGTCCTTCTGATTGGAACTAGCATTGTGCAGTTGATTGGAAGTACCGTTGTGCACAGAGTCAATTGGAGAGCAGGACTTAAAGGTTATGGCTGACACTTGAGAACTGTGAATAAAATTATGCTTATATTTTGAATTGAGTTCTACGTCGGCCAGTTGACTATGATCTGCCCTTTAGACCAGATTGACGACATCTGACATCTGATCTAACTACCACACGACCAGACAAGTGTAAGTAGTCTGGGATTATGATTTAAAGAAAGAAAAAGAAAAAGGCCTAAAATTTAAAACAACTAATCTGGGATTAGTTTTTGGATCCAAAGGTTAACCCGATTCGGGGACTCAATAACCAATTTCAGATTAGTTTTTGGTCAGGGACCAAATCTAAAGGTTAACCTGAGTCTGGGACTCAAATGACTGTATGAGTGTGACGACTGTGAATGAGTGACAAAGATACTTGATTTAAGATTCATTAATGGTGTTAACATAGGTCCCATATTCCAAGAATCACAGTGGATTTTTATTAAGGCCACAGTGAGAATAAACTGGTGGTTTAAAACGTCTCGGTATCCTTGTGAGTAAAAACACCCAAGAGAAACTGGGCTGGGAAAACCAGTCTAGATGCTTGTTTCTCAAAGGATCCGTCACGGCTCAAAGAAATACTCCACCGAAGTGATTTCTCAATTGCTGTAGTGACTGCGACAGTGACAGGACAAACACCATCATGGGGTCATCTCATCCAAAATTAGAATATGAAGAAAATTGTAGATATCCATCCATTTTCTTCCGCTTATCCAGGGCCGGGTCACGGGGGCAGAAGTCTAAACAGGGACTCCCAGACTAATGAACAGAACCGTTGACAAAGGCCAGCCCTGTCGGAGTCCAACATGCACCGGGAACAGGTCTGACTTACTTACAGGGACCGGACAGCCATTTGCAAAGAGCCCCGGACCCCATACTCCCAGAGCACTATTGGTCGGATTCTCCTCTCCAGTACCCTGGAATAGACCTTACAGGGAAGGCTGAGGAGTGTGATTCCCCTGTTATTGGAACACACCCTCCAGTCCCCCTTCTTATACAAAGGGACCACCACCCCGGTCTGCCAATCCAGCAGCACTGTCCACCGACCGCCATGCGATGTTGCAGAGACGTGTCAGCCAAGACAGCCCCTCAACATTCAGAGACTTGAGGTATTCGGGATGAATCTCGTCCACCCCCGGAGCCTTGCCAACGAGGAGCTTGCCAACCACCTCACTGACTTCAGCCAGGGTGATGGACCAGTCCGCCTCCAGGTCCCCAGTTTCTGCTTCCTCCTCGGAAGACATGACGGTGGGATTGAGGAGATCCTCAAAGTATTCCTTCCACCATCCGACAACATCCCCAGTCAAGGTCAGCAGCTCCCCGCCCACACTGTAAACAGTGTTGGTAAAGCACTGCTTCCCCCTCCTGAGGCGTCGGATGGTTTGCCAGAATCTCTTTGAGGCCGTCCAATAGTCCTCCTCCATGGCCTCCCCCGAACTCCTATCAACCGAGTTTTTGCCTCTGCGACTGCACGAGCCGCGGCACACTTGGCCCGCCTGGCCCGCTGGTACTTGTCACCTGCCTCAGGAGTCCCACGAGCCAACAGGGCTCAATAGGACTCCATCCCCTCCATCCCGGCATCCCTTACTTCCGGGGTCCACCAAAGGGTTCAGGGGTTGCCGCCGCGACAAGCACCGCAGACCTCACGACCACAGCTACGAGCAGCCGCATCAGCAATAGAGGTGGAGAACATGGCCCACTTGGAGTCCATGTCCCCAGCCTCCCCCAAGATCAAAGAGAAGCTTTCCTGGAGGTGTGAGTTGAAGACCCCTCTGACAGACATTCCTAGCAGACGCTTGGGCCTGCCAGGTCTGTCCGGCTTAATCCTCCGCTAGTGGATCCATTCACGACCAGGTGGTGATTGGTTGACAGCTCAGCCCCTCTCTTCACACGAGTGTCCAAGACACGTGGTCGGATAACAGATGACAGGACAACAAAGTCGATCATTGACCTCCAACTTAGGGTGTCCTGGTGCCAGTGCACTGATGGACACCCTTGTGCTCGAACATGGTGTTTGTTATGGACAAACTGTGGCTAGAACAGAAGTCCAATAACAGAACACCGCTCAGATTCAGATCAGGGAGGCCATTCCTCCCAATCACTCCCCTCCAGGTGTCACTGTCATCACCCACATGGGCACTGAAGTCCCCTAGGACAACAACGGAGTCCCCGGTGCACTGTCTAGTACCCCTCCCAGGGACTCCTAGAAGGCCGGGTACTCTGCACTGCTGGCCTGGCCTACTGTTTGGCCCATAGGCCGACACAACCGTGAGAGACCTGTCCCCGACCCGAAGGCGCAGGGACGCGACCCTCTCATTCACCGGGGTAAACTCCAACACGGCTGTGCTGTGGGGCAATGAGCAAGCCCACACCAGCTCGCTGCCTCTCCCCGCGGGCAACAACAGAGAAATGGAGAGTCCAGCCCCTCTCAAATAGTTGGGTTTCAGAGCCCAAACTGTGCTTGGAGGTGAGGCCGACTACATCTAGCGGATAACGCTCAACCTCCTGCACAAGCTCAGGCTCCTTCCCCTCCAGCAAGTTGACATTCCATGTCCCCAGAGCCAGTCTCCATTTCCGGAGAGCCGGTCATTGAGGCCCCGCCTTCGACTGCCACCCAGATCTCTTTGCACCCTCCCCTCATGACTCCTCCCACAGGTGGTGGGTCCACGGGAGGACGGCCCCACGACGCTCCTTCAGGCTGGGCCTAGCCGGGCCCCATGGGGAAAGACCCGGCCACAAGGCGCTCACTGTCGAGCACCCACCATAGGCCTGGCTCCAGGGTGGAGCCCCAGTAACACCAATCCGGGCGATGTAAACGGCCTCGTTGTTAAACTCATCATGGGGGGTTCTGAACCACTCTTGGTCTGATCCGTCCCCCAGGACCTGTTTGCCATGGGTGACCCTACATCATTCGGGTGCTCAAACCCCTCCACCACATTAAGGTGGTGGTTCGAGGAGGGGAGATTGTAGATATATGGAAAAGAAACATAAAAGGTCCATAATCTATATTCAAAGATGGGTAAAGAAATATGGGTTCAGTGGAAAACTCATAGTGAAAGATTGTGAAGTTCTAAATAAGAAAGTACTCTTACATAATAAAACCAAATTACAGTAAAATATCAACAGTCAAACAAAAGATGGAAGAGCAAGTGTTGAGTGGTGTGGATAAGAATAAACAGAATAAGGAAAAAGTTAAGTTGAAGAGGGCTTGGAGAAAAGTGACAGGAAAGTTTTGGAAAGTGACGAGAAAGTTTTTAGACTGTGCAATAGTTTTTAAAGAATGCGATGGAGGGTTTTTAAAGTGTGAGAGAGAGAAAGTGAGTAAGAAAATGGGTGAGAGAGTTGCAGATAGGAGGTATGTTAGGGCAAAATATTATTATATTGTTATATTATTATATTATATCACAATATACTTAAAATAGTAAAGAATATTCTAACAACTGTCAGTGCTGCTTGTGACTCCACTAAAGCTGCATTTCATAGATTTGTAACTATCTCTGGTTAGAATATATGAAACATGGCTGCATCACACATAAACAAGCATGGTTATAATATATAATTTGAATTCGTATTCAAATGTGCCAAACTAATGTTCTTAACCAAAAATGAAGGATAAATGATGAATACATACATTTCCTCCAATATTTGTGTCACCGTGAGCGGTTTCAAATGAAGCAGTTTATCAAATAATGATCCCAGCAACACAATAAAACTTTAACCACACCTACATGATACAAGACCAATGGTTAAAGTGCCACAGTTGATTTTGCTTTGTACAATGCAGTAAGTTTTAAACTCTTCTGACAGTGATGATTTTATTTTAGCAATCAAATAAATTTTAGATTTTATGTTTAATAATATCATGCTGAAATTTAAATAAACTGTTCAAGCAGTATCTTTATAATTGAGACCAGAGGCTCTCTGGTGCATCTCTCCAGCTCTGAACTGAAAGGTCACATGACCTCCCCGTCCAGCCAGTCTCCCCAGGAACAACGCATCCATTTAGAGATAAAGTTCAAATCTGTAGAGCCACAGCCTACTCAAGATTCAGGGACAGAGGGGAACTCATGCAGGACAGGGTAGGGCATCATCCAGCCAAGTTCCACCCACACTGGTCAACAAAACTGGGGTGCAAATGTCTGATTTGATGTATGGTATATTTATTTCAATTTATTTTGATGTAAAAGTACCAATAAGAGCACCGTTAAAATACCAGATCGATAAGAGTAGTAGTATCGATAAATCCTTAATGATACCCATTCTCACTTGGGACACTTGAACACGAAAGGGCAAAAGAGCATTTGCAAATTAGCTCAAAAGCTAGTAACAACTAGCATGATAATCTGCATTTCCTGATTCTCAAGCAATAAAACACGGCACTTACTTGGACCTTAAGAGCTGCTTATACAATATATAAGTACTAAGACAAGACAAGCCTGGGGCAAGCTGAAATACAGGAAAAATAATTGATTACAGACACTTAAATGCTTTCTCTTTTTTATTAAAAATATAAAAAGTTTGAATTATCTAATTAATTGATTTCAATAATTGCACAGTGAATTTGAGAAATTATTGCAGCTCTAACATAACCTTGTAATTGGAAAGTAAGACTTAAAGGTTACAGGTGACACTTGAGAACTCTTGAACAGTTCATGGAAAAGAAAGATGTCCGTTTTCACACAGAGGGAGGGAAGAGGGAAGGAGGCCAGGGGATGACACGTAGAAGGACAGGAGGGAGGGCAGGAGGGAGGGTGGGAAGGATATGGCCGTTTTGCAATCTCATTTCTCAAGTCGACACACTCAGAGATCACATGCTTTAGCACATTCAAGTACATATGACAGGTTTTTATGTTTTTCCATTACTACTATTCTATTATGTTTATCAAAGTTTTACATCAGTGAAGTGGGAGTTTGTGGACAAGGCTGACAAGAAAAGCACAAAAACACAGGAAGTAGTGCTGAGTTGTAAAACAGAATCCCTCTGCCTATGTCATTAACAAGAAAACTCCATCCAAAATGCCCAGACAATTTATGTGCAAGGGAGGCATTTTTCTGACACTTTAAACCTTCATTTCACTAAATACAGGTGTTGTCATGTATTTGTATTAGTCTAATTATAACTAATGTGTGATTTGGCCCTTGTTTACATTATGGTTGCTAAGTAACAGTTATGGAATTACTGTCATATCTGCTGCCCGTGCCCATTAACTTCACCAAAACTAAAAAACTACTCAAGATTTTTAGTAAAACCTTAAATATAATTACATTAACAACATTTTGGTGAAATTAGTATCCAACCTGTCATATGCACTTTAAATGCACTGTAACATGATACGCTAAATTAGCTCTGTGAGAGTACTGTGTCCGAGGTATTCAGGGACATGACCCCAGGTGACCTCAGTACTGACACTTAAAGAGACAGGCAGGGTTCTGAATATGTGTGTAGGAGAAGTGTAAAATTGCACTTGTAGATTTGTCAATGTATAAACAAAGCCATAGAGCAGGAGAATCCTATGGGAACTCCATGGGGGTCCTGAAATGATTTCAGGGGGTCACCAGATGATATGGAGAAACTGTACTAGCACTGAACCACTCCTGGATAAATGAGGGATTACACATCTTGATATAGAGAAACATTGATAATGTATGAAATAATCTTATGTATACATAATCTTATGTGGTTCAGATCACAGCGTTAGGAGTGCCAGGTTTACATTTCCTCAGTGTCTTTTAAGCGTTTCAAGCATTGCGTCTTGAGTTAAGAGTAAAATGAAAAATGGCTCATATGCAAAAGTGTTAGACCATGGTGTCAAAATCGTTTCAGTCTCTCGGCTGGCCTGGAAAGACCTTGGGATCCCCCCGGAGGAGTTGTAGGAAGTGTCTGGGGTGTGGGAAGTCTGGGAGTTCATGATCCTACGACCCAGTCCCGGATAAGCGGAAGTGGATGGATGGCTTGAAGGTAACGTTTAACAAAGCTTGACACCATTCAAATGCAGTGGTAAATGTGGATTTCTATTTGTTGGACCAAATGAATTCATCTAGGCTGTGTGCTGAAAATATGACCAAATATTAAACATAAGGCTACTTCATAATTTTGCATAAGTCTTTAGTGTTAGTCTTACTATAAGGGTACTGAAACAGGTCAGGTTTAGACAGAGAATGAAAGCATGAAACACCCTCTTTAATTGCATGTAGTTTCTATCTGGTACAGTCTGAAGACTCAGAGACAACAGTGTCAAGGATAACTCCATGACTACAGGCGGGCTGGGAGAAAGAATGCACCTCCAAAACACATCAGACAGTGAAACAGAATCAGAGCCCCATAAAATCCGAGACTCTAATGTAAAGGGATGACTTCTAAAAGGGTTACATGGTCAAATCATAGTTTATAAAACTATTTCAAATTCAGAACAAAAGCACCTGAGGTAAAGATAAGGAGGTCTGTCCAATGCATTTCAGTTCAATTCTATTTATTTTTGTAAAGCCTAAAATCTCAGCAGCAGTCGCCTCTTAGGGCTGAACAAGTTCATGGATTTAACCAACAGAGAGTTAGAAAGTCCAACAGTGAAACAGACATTGGTTAATAACAGACAGACAGATTAGTCAGCATTCATAGAAAACATGCAATTGGACCTTCTTGAACCACCACCTTAACGTGGTGGAGGGGTTTGAGCACCCGAATCATCCTGGGAGCTATGTTGTCGGGGGCTTTATGCCCCTGGTAGGGTCACCCATGGCAAACAGGTCCAGGTCAGGCTAAGAGCAGTTCAGGAGCCCTTTATGAAGAGTGAACAATCAAGGCTGGTCCAGCATTACCAGGGCCCCACCCTGGAGCCAGGCCTGGGAGAGTGCTCGAGAGCAAGTGCCTGGTGGCCAGGTCTTTCCCCACGGGGCCCGGCCAGGCTCAGCCTGAGCGAGCGACATGGGGCCGTTCCCCAGTGGACTCACCTCGCTGGGAGGGAAGGAGCCTGAGCTTGTGTGGGAGGTTGAGTGTCACTGACTGGATATAGCCTGCTTCACCTCCACGCACAGCTTGGATTCTGGAACCCAACTACTTGAGAGAGGCTGGACTTTCCATTTCTCCAGCGTTGCTGGAGGGCAGGGGTGGCAAGCTGGTGTGGGCTTGCTTATTGCCCCATAGCTCAGCCGCCACGTGTTGGGAGTTCACCTCGGTGAACGAGAGGGTCGCGTCCCCGCTTTTGGGTTAGGGACAGGTCTCTCACTGTTGTGTCGGCCTACTGGACAAACAGCAGTGCAGAACACTTGGTCTTTTTGGAGTCCCTGGGAGGGGTATTAGACAGTGCACCAACCGGGAACTCCGTTGTTCTCCTGGGGGACTTCAATGCTCATGTGGGTAATGACAGTGACACCTGGAGGGGCGTGATCGGAAAGAATGGCCTTCCTGATCTGAACCCGAGTGGTGTTTTGTTATTGTACTTCAGTGCTAGTCGCAGTTTGTCCATATGGAAGATCATGTTCGAGCACAAGGGTGTCCATCAGTGCACGTGGCACCAAGACGCCCTAGGTTGGAGGTTGAAGTTCGACTTCGTTGTCATGTCATCTGACCTCCGGCCACGTGTCTTGGACACTCGGGTGAAGAGAGGGGCAGAGCTGTCAACCGATCACCACCTGGTCATGAAGCCGGACAGACCTGGCAGGCCCAAGTGTATCTTGAGGGTCTGTTGGGAACATCTAGTGGAGCCCTCTGTCAAGCAAGACTTCAACTCGCACCTCCAGGAGAGCTTTTACAGGATCCTGGAGGAGGCTGGGCATATGGATTCCAAGTGAGTCATGTTCTCCACCTCTATTGTCAATGCGGCTGCTCGTAAGGTCATCCATCATGTCTTCCGAGGAGGAAGCGGAGACTGGGGACCTGGAGGTGGACTGGTCCGTCACCTTGGCTGAAGTCACAGAGTAAGCTCCTTGTAGGCAAGACCCTGGGGGTGGACAAGATCTGTCCCGAGAACCTCAAGCCTTTGGATGTTGTGGGGCTGTCTTGGTTGACATGTGGCTGCAACATCGCATGGCGGTCCGGGACAGTACCTCTGGTCCTGAAGAAGGCATTCGACTGTGTCCACGAGAGGCTCTTTGCTAAGTCTCTGTATGAATGCAGCAGGAGCTGTGTTTGCATTGCCAGCAGTAAGTCAGACCTATTCCCGGTGCATGTTGGACTCCACCAGGGCTCCCTTCTGTCACCGGTTCTGTTTATTGTATTTATGGACAGAATTTCCAGGTGCAGCTAAATGCTGGGGGGGGTCTGGTTCTGGAACTGCAGGATCTCATCTCTGCTGTCTCTGCTGTTTGCACATGATGTTGTCCTGATGGCTTCATCGAGCCAGGACCTGCAGTAGGCACTGGAGCGGTTTACAGCTGAGTGTGAAGCGGCTGGGATGAGAATCAACTCCTCTAAATCCTTCTCAAAGCTCTTGATTTACTGGTCAATCTATGTTCCTACCCTCACCCTGGTCATGAGCTTTGGGTAGTGACCGAAAGGACAAGATCGTGGATACAAGCGGCCGAAATCGGTTTCCTCCGCAAGGTGGCTGGGAGCACCCTTAGAGATAGGGTGAGGAGCTCGGTCACACGGGAGCAGAGTAGAGTAGAACCGCTGTTCCTACATGTTGAGATGAGCCAGCTGAGGCAGCTCAGGCATCTTTTCCAGATGCCTCCTGGACCTCTTCCTAGGGAGGTATTCCGGGCATGTCCCACCGGGAGGAGTCCCCGGGGAAGACTCAGGACACGCTGGAGGGACTATGTTTCTCGGCTGGCCTGGGAACACCTTGGGGTCCCACCTGAGGAGCTGGATGACTGGGGTGAAGGAAGTCTGGGAGTCCCTGCTTAGACCGCTGACCCGGCGACCCAGCCCCGGATAAGCAGAAGAAAATGGATGGATAATAATAATAATAATAATAATAATAAATTGTATTTATTAGTCACCTGGACACCCAACTTACAACAATAAACAAATACAAAAGCTTTATTATAGAACAAAAGTTAAAGTTTCTAGTTCCATGGAGTCATGCAGGTGACACAATATTTTGGGGGATTTTTGGTGTTTGTAAGTTTTGATAGAAGCATGTGAGAGTTTGTTGTGATTCTTACCCACTGAGACGTGCCGAGATGTGCCAAAGAAAGTGTAGAGCAGGACGGGGTAGAAGGAAGAGTAGAGGCCATAGACTGGAGGAACAGCAGCTAGCAGAGCATATGCCAGACCTGCCATTCAAAGAAGAGGACAACATGTAAACAGAAATATCGGTATTAAAGGTAACGTTTTTTTATGCTTCTTTGTTAAAAATCAAATATCACACATGGTTGCGCCATTTTAATGCCAATTGCTAATCCTCATTATCTGGATCACAGAGCATAAAACATACCAGCTGTAGAGAAACAGGTTTTAGCACATTTTGATACATATTTACTCATTCTTTCTTCTTTATTTGTCTGGGACCATGTACAAATGTATTAATTTTAAAAAAGAAAATTAAAATATGAACATTAATAATAGACAAACAAGGTGCCTTTGTTCTCTGAGGCCGCTCCCGCTTGCGTTAGCAACAGATTTGATTGACACTGTTGCTAAGCGCCCGCTTCCTGCTAAACTAGAGGTGTGCACAGGAAGAGCTGTTACTGTCAACAGCCTCGCTCTGGATTGGCTCTTTAGTTGCTATGATACTTGCAGTCGGAATTCCAAATATGGAACTCGGCTCCAAATTTGCTCTTATAACTTTACGCTCACGTTCACTTAGTCCACTTCTTTATCTATGTCTATGGGCAAGATGCATTTTGCTCAAATACATGGGGAAAAAATAAAATCAGGTACAGGGCGTCGGTGAATTCCCACTCACAGACATCATATCAGAATTGGAACTAAACCAGGACTCAAACAGGACCAAACCAGCACAGATATGAACGCGCCTTTAGTCAACATAATATGAATGTCAGCGTTATTGGACCAATCAGTGAGGAGGAGTGGATCAGTTCTACAAAACCAGCCAAAAGTTTGAACATACTTTTCACTTATGTTTCTTCTTCATTTTCATGATTATTTACACTGTAGATTCTCACAGAAGGCATCAAAACTATGAATGACACATACGGAACGTAGTAAAGAAAAAGAGTAAGTCAGAATAACTCCAAACTTCTTTTAGAAGCCACTTTTTGCTTTGAACCCCGGTTTGCACTTTTAGCATTTCTTGAGCCTTTACCGTGCTCATCAATCACTGAAAGAAGGCCAAGGGCTTGGAGTGCTGGCAACAAAGCAAAGAGTGGCTAAAAATATACATTGAGTCCAAACTTTAACTGGTACTGTATGTTTAGGTTTAAGGTTGTGGCTACTTGACCTTGTAATAATATTATCAGAACTTCACAGCAGTTCTTCAGCTGCCTGTGGATAGTCTGTTTATCCAGATTTACAAGAGAGTTTTAAACCACTGTAACTGCACTGAGGGACCCACATTTCGTCCTAGTCTAGTCTTGGTTTAGTCCTGAATCACTCCTGATTTAGACTTGAACCAGTCCTGGTTTAGTCCTAGTTTAGTCCTGGTTTAGACTTGAATCAGTCCTGGTTTAGTCCTGGTTTAGTCCTGGTTTAGACCTGGTTTAGACCTGGTTTAGACCTGGTTTAGACCTGGTTTAGACCTGGTTTAGACCTGAATCAGCCCTGGTTTAAACTTGGTTTAAACCAGTGCTTCTCAATTATTTTCTATCATGCCCCCCCATAAAGAAGAAAAAATTTCGGGCCCCCCCCCCCCTGAAAAAATTAAATAAATGAAATGATATAATGAAATTTAATTAAATATCAAATACAAAATAAAATAAAATAAACATCAAATGACTAAATTAAAATTAAATAAATATCAAAATAATACATTAAAATTAAATAAATATCAAATCAAAACAAGTAATTTAGCAATTTGGTACGACACCTTACATGATGCTCAGTGCTCGCTGCTTTAAGTGACATTCACAAAGTGGATGATTGTTGTTAATATTTGACACGTTTACGCTGAAAAACTCCAGTGTCTTATCAGCGTGACTGAGGTGTAATGAGGCGTCTTATTTGGCTTCACACTGTCCACTGTCACAGCAGACACCGGTCTGTCCTCGTGTCCCACCGGAGTCACGGTGAAGCCAAGTGCTAAATACGCTTCATCAGACTTCCTCGTCTTATTTTTCGGGTGACTTTACCTCCGTTGATCTCCGCCTTTCTTTTCATCCCTGTTAAAATGTTTTCCATAGTGTCTCTTTAGCAAAAGTGTTTCTTGTTCACTGCCCTGTGTCATGATCTGTTCGCTCTCTCCTGCTCTTTGCTGTGCGCGCGCTGCTTACGCGCTGCGTACAGTACTACAGTGTACTACAGTGCCCCCCGGCATCTCACCGCGCCCCCTGCCCCACTATTTGAGAACCACTGGTTTAGAGCTAGTTTATACCTGCTCTAGATCTGAATTAGTCCTGGTTTACACCTGGATAAATCTTGGTTTAGACCTGAATCAGTCCTGGTTTAGTCTTGGTTTTGACCTAGTTTAGACCTGGTTTAGACCTGAATCAGTCCTGGTTAAGTCCTGGTTTAGACCATGTTCAGACCTGATTTAGACTTGAATCAGTCCTGGTTTAGTCCTGGTTTAATCCAGGTTTAGTCCAGGTTTAGTCCAGGTTTAGTCCAGGTTTAGTCCAGGTTTAGTCCTGGTTTAGTCCTGGTTTAGTCCTGGTTTAGTCCTGCTTAGTCCTATTTTATACCTGCTTTGTTCCACCTCATTTACCTTATGCATTCTGAGCATATAAATGATTCATCACGATGAGTTTATAAGCTCTTTTCCCAATTTACAGAGACCAGAGTGGCATTTTGCCATCATGACAAGGTTCAACAACTGCCACGATAACAAGCAATTCCTGATTCTCAGACAATAAAATGCAATAATTACATGCTAAAAGCACATAGTGGACTAATTTTGACCTCAAGAGCTGTTCATACAATATATCTGTAAATTTTTTGGGGAAATGACACATTTTAAATTTTTATGTTTGACTGACCCTGAGGCAGCTGCACCACTCCAGTACTGAGTCCCGACACCACATCCGAGAAAATGTACTCTTTAAAGGGGTATGACGGGAGCCATGACAGCACCGGGAGCAGGCTAAAGAGGGCCGCCCTGGCTCTCTGCACAGAGCACCTGACCAGAGAACAGGGACAGAAGGTTAATATGAAGTTACAGAGTACATGTACGGTCTTAGGTGCTTTAAAAAAACTAGTGATTACTAATCGATATTAAAACTAGTATCGAATATGCATTATTATCATTTTAATATTATGAAAAGAGTCCATATTCAAACTGCTGTTATAGCACTATACTTTGTTCTAAGTGCAAAAACAACATTGATCTAGAAGAGATCATCAGGAAGAAGTAGCATTTTGTGGACATTCTGGTGATATAATGCCATGACTATCTTTTTGTTGGCAATTATCACAATTATATAAAATATCCCACAAATGATTATTGTAGATCCTTTTTATCATGCTAAATCATATTTTTGTTCATTGTACCATCCCTACACAGCAGTAATTACAAAGCAAATGAACAAAATCATACATTTTGAATACAGGGCCTTTAGCTTAGCAAAAGACAAAGTTCAAATCTGTCAACTGGACAAATTGTTGTAGGAGTGAAGACGGTTCACTGCTCATTCTTCCGTTCTGGTCAGATTGCTGGTGGACACTGCCTTATATCTATCTGAGGCGAGGGGCTAACCACACTGAAACTGTAAACAGCTATTGTTTCCAGTTTCAACTGAGACTACCCAATTCAGCCCTTAACGACCCTGCTATTGTTCTCATCTGGGTCTGAGGATGGAGTTATAGATGGGGGAGACATTATGTCTCAGGCCCCCATTCCTGTTTAAGGAAGGATTCTCTTTCCTAAACAAAATAGCTTCTTTAACTCCCCTCTCAAACCATTTCTTTTCTCTGGCTAACGTCACATCCTTAAACAGGATGAGCAGCGAAACGTCTTCACTCCTACAACGATTTGTCCAGTTGACAGATTTGAACTTCGTCTTTTGCTATGGATCAGACCTGGACGACTGAGGGTCTACACAGACATCGGCCGTTAACTTACTGACACTGCTGAGTGATTCTCTGTCTGAAGGTGACCAATGACTTGTCCTTCTTGTGGAGCTGTGACTCAAGTTTTTCCTCATCATACACGGGTCTGTTCACGCTGTACACCACAGCAGAACAGTCCAAGGGGTTGGAGGGGTTGGAGGGAGCAGAGGGGGCGGATGGGGCTGAGGTGGGCTGGTCCTTCATCTCACTGCTGAGAGAGAGTCCTGATCAAAGCTGTGACGTCAACATCAAGTCATTGCTGCATCTGGGTAAATCCTTATTCCACTGTTATCAAAGAACTGCAAGAGACAAGAGCAAGAAACATTTATCAAACACTGTTAAAATGAGAATTGTAATTGGTCTTAATTAAAAGGCACTGTGCTTGATTTTTTAACATGTTATAACATGAAAACAGAACTAGTTCATTTGAAACTATTTGCAGTGGTCCAAACTTATTCCTCAGTTTCCTAAGACATTCCACAATGAGTTCATCAGCACTTTTTACAACTTTCAGAGACCAGAGCTGCATTTTGCCTTCACAGTAATGCTGACACCAACTAGCATGCTAACAGCGCACCACTTGGTTGAATAAAATTGCTGTATAATTACATGCAGACAGTACACAGTGGTCTCATTTTGACCTCAAGAGTTGCTTTTAATGCTTTATATAAAGAAATCTAATTACAAATTTTAAACCTGCTGTTTTTTTAGGATATTAATAGAATAAATAGAACAGTTTTATTCAGTATATATTTTTTTTCCTTTTAATTTATTTTTGTTTTAGCCCAGAGACCAGTACCACAGTTTGAGAATCACTGGTTAAACCAAATCAGTCACTGCACAGAGTTTAAAAGAAAACACGGGCTGCGAGAGTTTGTTTACATTTTCTGACAGATAAGAGCCTGAAGCTTTAGTGCACTTTTCAGGCTGGGATTCGTTGGTCAAATATTGGTCATTGGTCGGCGCAAAAAGCAAAGAGTTTGGAACTCTTCTGACGTCAACCTTCCTCACTGTTACTCAAATGTTGACCTGCACAGGTCAGTGGAAATATGGGACAACACAAGACACATTACAGTCACTATAATATATTTCTATATATCTATATTTATCTATATACACATACATATATACATTTTCATTGTACTCTAGAGATGCTAAAAATGCTCCAACTTTGTACTACTCGATTTCGATTCTAAGAAATAGTGATCCATGAGCCTATACAAGTTGACGTTCTGATACAACTCAAGATCATTCTAAAGCTATCACCACCATAATTATATACATTTTCTTTTTTGTATTCGAATGGCAAGATTCAAACAATAGCCAATTCATCAGAAATGCGCTAAAATGTGCATGTAAATGTCTTGGTTGAAGTTCAATTTTGACACAACAAGGTAAAGGAACTTTATAATTAACTTAAAAAAAAATAAAACATTTATTAATTATAGATCAGTGTTTCTCAAATTGTGGTATGCAAGCTCCTTCAGGTGGTGCATGGATTCTGTGTTGCTGAATTTAGAATCAAAATGATACACATTTTTGCTTAGTTTTGGTTAGTCCTAGATTACTGCTGGTATCATAATGGTGTAGTCCAGATTATAGACCTGTTTTAGACCTAGAATAGTCTTGTTTATGACTAGGTTTAGGTCTGGTGGTACTCTGATAGACAAATATTCAGCTACTTTGTACAAAACAACAAAAAATTGTCAAAGAAGATGGTTCAAAACTGGGAGCAACTTGTCATTAGTAACACTACTAGTAAATCAACTCCAACAGCATTCCTTAGTACAAGACTCAAGTTTAAGAGGTAATAGCAGCAACCACAGTAGTAATAGCAGAAGTAGTAGTAGCAGTAGAGTAGAGTATACAAACATCACAGTTAAGTGTAGGGTTGTCAAAAGCATTAAAAATCACTTAATAATAAATACCTAAACTACTACCAAAATGAAAAATTCATTTGAGCAGGTATCAATACTAAAAAAAGTCACATTAACAGAACAGAAATTAACCTTTCCTGAATAGTTTTATAATGATCTTGAGATGTATCAGAACAAATATAAGGCCACATAGATTAGTTTACGCCCATGGACCATTATGGACCTATCTGGATGACTGAGGGATTACACAGATACAAGGCCATATGGTTATATAAAACAGAGTACTACCATTTAATGCTGAAAATCACATTCTATTGTCTAAATAAAGAGTGTTTTTTACTATCACCGTGGTACCGGAATAAGTATTGATTTTCTACTCTATTTCTTTGTATTAAAATCGAGTTTGAAATTTTAGTGTCAAATTCTTCTTAAAGTTTCTCAAATACATTCAACAAATACGACACTGGCGAAACTATTTTAGTCCACGAATTTAACACTGGTAAGAAGTGTATTAATAGTAGTAATAGTTATAAAATAAAATACATCAATTACACACACACATTTCCAATACATTTCATTGTGGTTGTTTAGTTTATTCGTCCTTGTCACGTGTCCTTTATCTTTAATAACGTCTTGCTAGCTAAAAGAGAGCGCTATGATCTTATTACAAACTAATGGCAAAATTACTTACAAATCTTGTGCACGCAATTATGTGTAATAGAGTCATAATAAACGTTGTATTTTGGTAAAGTTTTAATAAAAATACTGAAGGAAAATTCACAGAAAGTACGAGTCTATAGACCAGACGGAAGCTAACGCGCGGGGATGCTAGCAGATTTACCCGGCTTACTTCTATCGGCGGCTGGGAGGATGCTGCGGATTCGGGGGCAGTAAATGAAGTCCCGGTGATCGAGGTTAAAGTTTCACCAGGACGAGAGCAGGAGCTGGATCAGAGCAGAGGAGAAGCAGAGACAGCAGAAGTTTGGAGAGAGGAGGGAGAGAGGGGCTGTAAAAGACACGGGCAAAGATCCGGTCTGAGTAGGACGAGTCACTACATAGCACCGAACAGCATATAGTAAAACACGCAGCAGTTTATATATTTTGTTTTGTTTAAATTTACTGTAATTTCCTATTCATTAATTGTAATTTTATATATTTATTAATAGGTTGTCTTATACAAACGTTTTCGGGATTGTGACGTCACACCTCACAGATTTTTTTTTTTTTTAGTCATCCTAATGTTAAATCAACGGAGATTTGAAGGTGCACGAGAGTGTGCACAGAGTGAGACATCTTTGTGATGATCTGTGCACGCACGGGGCGGATGATGACGCGTTGCGTCACGAGGCTTGAGTTTGGAATGGGGGTCCACGTGAAGCACATCGCGGCACCTTTGCAACCTGTATGTTCTGTCGTTTTCAAAGGCCTTCAATGCTGTCTTGTACCTATTGCTGTCTGTCACTACGGTTTGGCTTTCGTACCCATCACTTCACAGACACTGCCTTGTGCGTGTTAACAGAAAACATAAAGAGCTTGCTTGATAGGAGTCCCTGTGTTGGGGCTGTCTTCGACTCCGTAAACCATCAGGACAATATTATTTAATATAGATGGAGGCACGCAAAATTAAAATTAAATTGTGAGTTGTTGAATCTAGTCACTTAGAAATGATCAGGTTCAACATTTGTGAATTTATTGTTTTGGGTATTTCATTGCAAAGTACAAGAATAACCAAAAAAATGTACTCAAGTAACTTTGAAGTACAGTTACTCATGTTAGAGTAGACTAGGAGGTATGGCTACAGGAAACTGCTCAAGTTAGAATAAAGCACAGAATGGTATTT
Source organism: Periophthalmus magnuspinnatus (assembly GCF_009829125.3). Taxonomy (NCBI): domain Eukaryota; kingdom Metazoa; phylum Chordata; class Actinopteri; order Gobiiformes; family Gobiidae; genus Periophthalmus; species Periophthalmus magnuspinnatus. Next base: position 1,881,015 of record NC_047137.1, read on the forward strand.
TCAGACACAAAATGAGGAAAAACTAAGTATCTAAAGGAGCGGTGCAAGAAACACGAATGTTCACATCATTTTATATTGTCAGGATAAAGCTTTTGTCACTTGTAGACTTACTCACAGTGGGAAGAGGAACCACAACTTTTACTCAAGTAAAAATTACTGTTACACAGTACAATATATTACTCAAGTAAAGGTAAAATATGGGGTCTGAAAATTACTATAGAAGAACAATTTTATTATATATTTTTGTTACTCCAGTTACTCAAGTAAATGTAACTGAGTACTACTTACCACCTATGATAATAACCGGTAGTAAGTGGTATCATTAGAAATCATTGCACTTTGCACCTGCACCTTAAAGCCTGTAGAGGACAGCAGGGGACTAGACTGTAACTTCTGCCAGACCTGTATTCTGTCAAACTTTTCAGGACTCATGACTCGGTTTGCTCCATTACTCGTTTGCTTGGCTAGAGGAAGGTACAACAAGACTAACAAAGTCTAACAATTAAGCTTAAGGTGCATATATAACAGCTTTTCATGTTATTCTACAACCCCAATTCCAATGAAGTTGGGTTGCTGTGTAAAAAATACAGAATACAATGATTTGCAAATCCTTGTCAACCTATATTGAACTGAATACATTACAAAGACATATTTAATGTTTAAACTGATAAACTTAATTGTTTTTATGCAAATATTCATTTTCAATTTGATGCCTGCAACATGTTCCAATAAAGCTGGAACAGGGGCAACAAAAGAATGGGAAAATTGAGAAATGCTTAAAATACACCTGTTTGGAACATTCCACAGGTGAACAGGTTAATTGTTAACAGGTGAGTGTCATGATTGGGTATAAAAGGAGCATCCCCAAAGGGCTCAGTCATTCACAAGCACAACCATAATATCATCAAAAGATTCAGAGAATTTGGAGAAATCTCTGCAAGTAAGCGGCAAGGCCGAAAACCAACATTGAATGCCCGTGACCTTCGATCTGTCAGGCGGTACTGTATTAAAAACAGTCATGAATGTGCAAAGGATATTACCATGTGGGCTCAGGAACATTTAAGGAAACCAATGTCAGTTAACACAGTGTGTCGCTACATCTGCAAGTGCAAGTTAAAACTGTACCATGCAAAGTGAAATCCAAATATCAACAACACCCAGAAATGCTGATGACTTTTCTGTGCCTGAGCTCACCTGAGATGGACTGACAAAGTGGAAAAGTGTGCTGTGGTCTGATGAGTCCACATTTCAAATTGTTTTGGAAATAAAATCAAATTGAAAATGAGTGAATATTTGCATAAGAACAATAAAGTTTATCAGTTTGGACATTAAATATCATCTTTGTAGTTTATTCAGTTTAATATAGATTGAAAAGGATTTACAAATCACTGTATTCTGTATTTTCAAGTTTTACACAGCGTCCCAACTTCTAAACTTCTGCTAAACATTTAGCATAGTATTACATCAGTTAAGTGTCAGTTTGTGG